>NC_067476.1:130976499-131276499 GCF_947179515.1 Apodemus sylvaticus | reverse complement strand
AGGGATCATGCCTGTAGTAAAAATATGAAAAGCCTTGAACATGCCATCAGTAGGTATCTTCTTTTTCCCCATTTTCATACAATTCCAACAAGATCACTTTTCTTTTTCCTTCCTTCCTTCTGTTCTTTTCTCCTCCTCCTCTTTCTTCTCTTTTTCTTTCTCCTCTTTCTCCCCCTCTTCCTCCTCCTTCATTTTCTGTTTTTTCTAGACAGAGTTTCTCTGTGTAGCGCTGGCTGCCCTGGAGCTCACTTTGTAGACCAGGCTGGCTTTGAAGGCAAACATCCCCCTGCCTTTGCCTCCCAAGTGCTTTTCTTGCTGAACATTCAGGGGAGGGAGAGGAAGGACCTCTCTAAGCTATAGCTTGGTCTAGTCTTGTTATCCTCCTGCCTCGGCCTCTGGAATGCTGGAATTATAGCTCTGTGCTATCGATCAGGCCCCTTTTAGCTTCACTCTTGTTTTCTCTAGATCTGCTTATTCACAATTTCTGGAACAAAAAGATGAGCCAGAGGAAGGAGATAGGCAGATCTGTTTGCCTAAGAGAGCCATGTGACTGAGGAGGCACACAAGCTTCTCCCATGCTGAACTTTGACCCTCACAAAAATGTCCCCAAAGGCCATGGCACTGCAGTCAGATGACCCTGCATACTTTCTTCAGTGTTAGCTACATCTAAACAGAGAAATGAGACAAAAAAGGCTGGCTTATAGAGAGGTAGTGGTTGTCCTGCCCCAGGTGAATGTTGTGTTGTGTGCAAATGTAGATAACTGGAGGGTTAGGGACAAGCTCACAACAGAACATCAGCCACGAGAATTGTCAATGGAAAGATCTTAAAATAAAAAGTGTTGGTTTGCTTTCCCTTGTTCTCCCTGCAGAGCTGAAGTTTCTCTCTCTCTCTCTCTCTCTCTCTCTCTCTCTCTCTCTCTCTCTCTCTCTCTCTCTGTGTGTGTGTGTGTGTGTATGTGTGTGTATGAGAGAGAGAGAGAGAGAGAGAGAGAGAGAGAGAGAGAGAGAGAGAGAGAGAGGCTCATTATTAGAACTTCTTGTCCTAAGCCCCAAGGTCTCACCTGAGATGGGAGTCCCTATCAATGGCTAGGAAGTATCCGCCAACTCAAAAAAAGCAATCATTTGTGGTGAAAGCTGTATGGTTATCTATACCTTGGGTATCTTGGGGACCTTTATCTGTTGGTCTGGACAATATTGGGAGTTAATCCATGCTTCTCAGAAAGATGACTAGGAACAAGAATAGAAAAGGATCCTGGGGGAGGTCAGAGAAGGATAACCAAAGAGCTTCTGAACCCTGTAAGACTTACCAAAAACCAGGCAGCACTCAACATCTATTGACTTGTCAGAGAATAAGTATGCCACACCTACTGTAATGCTTTCCCTTCCCTTCCCTTCCCTTCCCTTCCCTTCCCTTCCCCTTCCCCTTCCCCCTTTCCCCTTGCCCCCTTCCCCTTTGCCCCCTTCCCCCTTCCCTCCTTCCTTCCCTCCTTCCTTCCCTCCTTCCTTCCCTCCTTCCTTCCTTTCTTCCTTCCTTCCTTCCTTCCTTCCTTCCTTCCTTCCTTCCTTCCTTCCTTCCTTCTTTCCTTCCTTTCTTTCTTTCTTTCTTTCTTTCTTTCTTTCTTTCTTTCTTTCTTTCTTTCTTACTTTCTTTCTTTACTTCTGTCTTTGTTTTAAATTAGGATCTTATTTTTGTTTTATGTTCATTGATGTTTTGGCTGTATGTATGTCTGTGAGGGTGTCAGTTCCCCTGGAACTGGAAGTACAGACAGTTGTGATCTGCCATGTGGGTGCTGGGAATTGAACTTGGGTCCTCTGGAAGAGTAGCCCACATACTCTTAGCCAGTGAACCATCTCCATTATGAGCATCTCCAGCCCCAGTGATTCTTTTCTGTGTTGCAAATGTGGAGAGACTTTCAGTGTTCCATACTCCAAGGTGATGAAGGACATACAGAAAATGAAACACAGTCTACTTAAAGTAAAACACACCAATACCAGGCTGCAGCCCGACACCTCCTTTCCCTTATGAAGGTCTTTACAAGCTGGGGCACTAGCTGAGTTGGGGTTTGTATGTGTAAATTTTCTGGGTGCTTTGTTTCTATGGAGAGGATTCCAGAGGCCCTTGAAGTCCTCAGCCTTAAATCCATGTTAATAGGGGAAGTCTTCTTCCCCCCCTTGGGGAGGTTTGCTTGGGAGAAAACTGACCCTGAGTGCACTCTGGGCAAGCTAGGTGGAAAGAGCTGATACGGTCTGCAGGGTACTTATTAACCACCGTTCATTTGCAGGATCGATATTTCCAGCAAAGGAGTCAACACTGAAGATATACCATTTTGTCTGGCTCTTTCCTTGACACAACAATTTATTTAATAAATGCATCTCCTGCAGAAGAAGGCACCGGGCACTGTGTCTTTTATCTGCAGGATATGCAAAGCGCATTTATTCAGCTTTTATCTCTGGAATTGTATGCTGATCCCATACATATAGATTGATTTTGTTCAGGTAGATAATGAAAAGTCAAGTGGAAAATTACACAATGGCACTCACGATCCCCGTCTTATATCGGTATATAAATTGGTTTATTATTTCATTCTATTAAAGGGGCTACCCTCTTCAGAAAAACTTAAAAATGCACTGTATTGTCTGCCCATCTGGATTTTCTTGGGAGAAAGAGCCTGAAAGGAGAGAGAGAGGGCAAGATGATTTCCATTTTTTCCATTCTTTTGGTTAATTGTACCAGATAAGTGAGCGGCACCCTAGGGTGTTCTGGGGACTGTTTGCCTCCCACAGCCTACTTCAGAGTCAAGTCAGGGGCTTCTGTGACTTAGATCATTATGGACGAGAATAAATCTGCCCCTCACAAGTATCCTCTTACAAAGGTGAATATTTTTACTAAAGGCAATTTATGATTTTGTCCCAGTGACTGAAAGTGGTAACTCCCTCAGGACTGTGCCGAGGCCAGGGGTGAGAGGGTGGCAGCAGGAGGAGGCCACCACCCAAGGACAGCTCTGAGCTGGAATCCTGGAGGAAACGTTATTAATAAACATCTTCTGGACATTTGGCAGCCCATGGAGCTTGCTCCAGCTTAAAGCAATTAATTCAGGACACCGACATCAACTCTCCAGGTCTTTGACAGCTTGGAGCCGAAATAAAAATGCTAGTTCTCCCGGGAAGAGGGGAGGAGGGCCCGCTCTTTGCTGGACTGTTTGCTTATGGGCCCAGCGAGCAACCTTCCCTGCAGAATGAAATGCAAGGTCGCACACAACGAACCGGCAGAGAATAGAAGATGGGAACGAACAGTTTGAACTATTTGCTCAGCAGAAGGGCACCACAATGCTGGGGTAGTGGCTTTCCCATGCATCCACTGTCCCTTCTTTGGGATCTTTTGTTGTCCCGTCTCCTTTGGCCAGATAAGAACACAGCTGCAGCCTTGTGGCTAAGTAAGGCTTCACTTATCCCCTTAAATCTAGGGGTGTCTTTTACTGTACCAGGCATAGATCAGTTCTTTCTTTTGACCAGGGTACTGGGAGGAGGGAAGGAAGAATTGAGGGGGAGGGGACAGAGGGAAGACTCTCACATTGCTGATGTCTGGTTCATGCCTTTCTTTCTCTCCTTTTTAAATCCAAAGCTGGGATAAGATGTGATCTTTGTGGACCAGTTTTATTAAAGGGTCAGTGTTTTGTGCCAAAATGGTGCCTCTGGGGGAGAGTTGTGTATGTATGCTGCATAGGGAAGAGTAGTTTTGAAACTGAGTGTTAAGCCAGTTTCAGACGCCTTCAGCTGCTAAAAAAGAGCAGCATTTGAAGGAGTTAATTTAAAATTGTTCAATTACGATATTAGGTTTCTGAATATCAGTTTGGGCTCTTGCTCTAACAGTTCACGTGTTCCAAACTGTGTAATGATAGTGTATCATATTCAAAAGAGGATGACCAGGAAATGGGGCATGAATGTGCTTTGGTATTTGCTGTAAATTGTACTTATAACCAGAGTGAATTCCACCTAAAGCATCCGTAGGAACATGCTTTCCCACGTGCATCCTCTTACAAAGCACAGCTTGTTTTAACCACCACAAAAGAAAGTGGACACAGGCCCAACCTTTAGTTGATATCCAAGTTGATGTTTCTGAAGTTATTTCAAAGTCAAAATTGAACTGAGTTTTTGTGCAGCTGGATGCTGTGTTCTGACTCAGTGGATTTACCACTGATTGGCTTTGGGAGTGAGGCTCCTCCGATGCTTAATTCAATTGTAACAAGGCTGGTTTAGCATGAATGGTCTTAGGTGAAAAGGCAAAAAAAAAAAAAAAAAAAAAAAGTTTTACACCAAAGAAAATGGTTTGCTATGAGCGCATGGAACATTTGCCACCCAAAGTCCAGGTGTTCCCAGTAAGTTTGGGGGCTTTGGGTATGTGAATGTCTGTGTCTCTATCTGTTTTCCCACTGACAAAACTGGTGGGGAAAAAACCTCTTCCCTATATTTTTCCTGCTGGGTGGTCAGAGGGAAAGGCCAGAAAGCCAAAGGCCTCCTATTGAGACACTTCTCTGTAAGAGGCGACCTCACATGGTGCCTCTGGGGCACCTGTTCATCTCTGCTCACTGTGGGGGTGTGCTGTGAGCCAGCACAGCCAGAGGCCACGTGTCAACTCCCTCTCCTGCTGCAGGGCTCTCCTGCAAGGGAACTGCCATGTATAACATATTCACCACACACACCATGGTCTCTAAAATGTCCACAGGCATAGCTAGGAATAGCTGTGGAGTGATTTTGATGGCAGTATTATATTTTCGTGTGTGTGTGTGTGTGTGTGTGTGTGTGTGTGTGTGTGCGTGCGCGCGCGCGCGCGCGCACTCAGTGATTGTATGTAGGGAGAAAGATACCTAGACATTTGCAAATGTTTGATGACACTTGTGAAAAGACAAAAATAAAGACTCGTATCAAATGTGTCATCTTTTGCTATGATTTTCTATACATACTTAAATGGATAATAATCTTTAAAAAATGGATTGCATATTTAAGTCCTGTTCCAGTTTTTATGCCTTTCTTTTGTAAACAGACATTTCACTGTATCCTATAATAAAGGTACATGGTTTTGGGTTTTTTTTTCTCCTCTGATTATATGCTTAGACAACGTGCCTTCAGTCTCTCCCCCACACACACACTGAGGCTGTAGCAGTGATGATGTTAACCAGCCCAGATAAATATATTCACTTTTATTTTTCTGACTTTGGTCCAGGGATTATTTTTTTTTTATTGTGGCATTTTAAGATATATCTAAAAATCATGTTGAATCGTGATGAATAATTTGAAAAACAGGTAGGGAATCCTCCTCTGTGAAAAGGAATTTCTTCCTCCCAAGTCTATGCCTTTCCTCCGGAGGGATTCCAGGTTTTTATTTCTAATTTCTGGAAGGGTACCCAAGCTGCACGTGTTGGGAGGCCCCAGGGGGAGGAGCATCACCAAGGAGGGGGGCAAACTCACAAATAATGGGTTAAGTTTAAAGACTGTGGTCAAATGCAGGGAACAAGCGATACTGATCTTATATGTAAGGGGCCTGGACATCACACCAGCTGCCATGGGGTTTGATTAATGAGGCATTAAGGGGATCGAGTGACACTTACAGCTAGTTACTTATGGTGCTAATTTCAAAACACTTTGTGATAGACAAAGAGACTCTGCTCATAATGCAAAGTAATTTGTGGTGTGTTCCTGGCGAATGCATTTAGTGAAGCAAATATAGTTATGCAGAATTTAAATTAAGGTTGACACTAATGTAAACAGAGCCCAAGAACCACTGTCCAATAATTTGATGAGGACACAGGTTTTAATCAAGCCTCTTCCACTAAAATAGCAATTTAAATCCCCATCGTTTAAACTGGATAAAATGCCTAAGCTGGAAAGCTGGGCGTAGGAGTCGTGGGAGGCGGGGGAGGTAAAAATTTACAGGGAAAAATATTTTTCAACAGAAACACAATGTCTCTTAGGAAAGTGTGACTCCGCACCACCCAGCAGAAGGAGACGAACATCCTTTTAAACTGCAGGTTGATTTCAAGACTAGAATCTGGGTATTGATCACATTTTAGCTCCAAGTGTTTCTTCTGTTGTTAAATTAAGATTTGATTATCTTCTAGTAGTATTGATCTCCGAATAAAAACATTCTTGAAATGAAGAAGAGAAAGTTGAGAGTCAGAGATTCCAGGGCATTTTTTAAGAGAATGTATCCCCATCCCATTCTTATTTGAACTAAAAAAAAATTTGCTGTTGACTGGGAGAGTGGGGGAGGGGCAGCTTACCCAGCCCAGGCAGCCTGCCTGAGAGGTTGGCTTTTCCTGGGTACCCTCACTCACACATGGCTTTGTCTGGAGTTGCCAATTTATCTTGGAGTCACTGGGGGGAGGGTGGGGGTCAGCCGACATTAACATTAATTAAAATGCCAGCAGCCTGGGGTCGGGCCCAGGAGGTTTTGTATATGGGAAACAAAACCAAACAAATAGCAATTTATTCTGTCACTGCTCTTGCAAAGACAGACAAGTAACAGTTTGGCAACATTTCCTAGGGCCTCTGGACTTGACTGCTGGCTGAGGAATGGGAGATAGTTGGTCCTCAGTTCTACAAAACACATTCCTGATACATCCATCGTCCTGGGAAAAGAATTTCTAAATTGAAATTTGTTTCTATGCTTGGAAGAAAGAACCAAAAATTATTTGGGAGGCAACAAGGATTACCAATGTAAAGTATTCTGAAAAGACTTCGAGAGTTCCAGTTCGTGGCCGCTTACCTTCAAGTCAGTAGGGAATATACAGGGGAGGGGAGGGACTGAGTCTTTAGGTGAGCAAAGTAGAATAAACCCCAGGATGCTGGAGCCACACTCATGGAGCATGCAGGGCGGAACAGCAGGGCCAGATGACTCCAATTCCCTGCCTGTATCCTCTTTGACTTACCCCACACAGGACATCCAATGCTTAGATGTGTGATTCTTTGGGGCCACCTCAGGGACTGTGGTGGAACTCCACTGGGCAGAGCTACCATCCCAGACTCCCTCTCTGTGAACTTGTAAGAGAAAAAAAAGGGGGGGAGGAATCTTTGGTGATTCTTGGATCTTTTGCTCTGATGGCAGGAAAAACAAAAAACAAGAATAAAAACCACGCTGAATTCAGCCTATGTTCATCACAGCCTTGTGGAGAACAGTTCTGAATATGGCGGGTCTACACAGTGCTCGCCGATGCTAGAAAACTCCTTGACCTCAGAACACTCTTAGGCAGATGGAAGAGAGCATCACCAATTTGAGGACCTGCCTAGAGGTGTCTAGAGAGACAGGACTCTGAGAGCTGGATAGCTTCAACTCGGTTCTGGGCTAGGAACAGAGGCATAGGGGAGCCACGTGTAGTCCCTATATATTTGGGATACCAAAGTATTTTCTAGAAAGATGGGTATATACAGTTTTAACAATCCGTTAGGTGATGATGATTTTGGGAGCCTTTTACACAGAAACTTGCATCTTTTCTTTCCTACGTGAGAACAGCCTCCTTGGCTGAAGAACACTTGGCACTGTGTGCCAAGAACACACTGTGTGTGAAGAACACTGGCACTGGCACTGGCACACAGGGTTGACTTCAGCCGTGGGGAAGGACTGCTTACATGTCCTATATGCCCATGTACAACTGGAGTGCAGTGAAAGCCCTGCTCACAGCAGGTACCAGTCCTAAGGAAAATAGATCCCATGTCACTCTTTACCCAGGTTCCCCTACTTAGCCCCATTGGAGGTCTGGGTAGACTAGGAGGCCTTCTGATGACAACCCAGTAAATCTTCCTTATTCACCTTTGCTTCTTCTGCAAGCTTTATCCCCTGACCTCTTATCCTAGGTATAGACATATATTCCCCTTCTGTTTCCCACTGGGACGCTGTCTTCGTGGATCTCCACAGAGTCACAACACTGACAACTCCAGTCGTATTGTAGCAGAGGCATAGCAGAGACATTTGTTTGTTGCCTTGTGCATGTTTAAGCCACGGTTCTAGAGATAAGTCTCTGGGACGCTTGTCACCCATTCTGGAAAGCATTTCTCTTGCTTGAGCACGGACACTAACCTGACTTGAGCTTATTAGCTTGAGTCATTTTTCCTGCCCGTAAGAAGCTTGAGAGTACCAACTCTTCTCATCGTTCTGTCCATCTTGCTCTCCTTTCAAAGATAAAACAAAGCAATTCCTCAGATTATTGAGGAATACAGTGTGCTTCCCAGTCTGTTCTGGAAATAACTGATGATGGCAGTTCAGACTTCTTGTTAGAGAAACCTAGGTGGAGTGTGATGTAAGCAGCCAGTACTTCGAGTCAACCAGAATAGCTCGGTTTCTTCTGATAGCCATTTGAGAAAAATACAAACCTGTTTCTTCTGTCCTACCTCTGGATTCAGAGTCTCAGTAAAAATACCAACATCAACCGAGTTGTTATGGGAGTTTATGGTTATCTGAGGAATTTGTCTCAAGTGGGGTTCAAGGGCCATCAGGAGCAGGTGTGGGATCCCAGTCTGTACACCTGCTGTTCTCAGGCTAGGGTGCCTCACCCTCTTTCCTCTTTTCTAGAGTTTGCATCGAAAATGTCCCCTTCTCAGGCACAAGGCTATAATCTTTTGGCCATGCAGTTCTGGGCCTATAGATCTCCACAGACATTCTCTGAAACAGGGCACAGAGGACTAATTTCTTCTTGTCAGTTTTAAAGCACTCTCCATTCATAGGATATACTTAGCTTTCTCATGCCAGACCATAAGGCACTCCTATACAGTACCTACAGCCTCTAGAGAGATAGTGATTAGATGGGGCTCGGGGTTGTCTGGGAGAAGTTCTTGATGGGGCCAGCTTCCTACCCAGTCATTCTGGCTGAGTTTTAGCACTGTGTGCTCAAGTAGACTGGACCTTGACAGATGCCAGCCTAGGAGGCTGGGAGTCAGGGGTGGAATGGGGAAGGTGGGAGTGGTGAGATCCTAGCCTATTGAAAATTGATGGGAAGAATGCATAGGTCCAGGAACAGCTGGTGATAACTAGGTTTAGTGGCAAGACCTGGGTAGTAGGTGTGGGTAGGGGTGGAAATTCTCTTGGAATCCTGAACAGAAATGCTGAGACTTAGATATTTTTCTCTTGTTCTTGTTTGATATTTTCATTTTGGATGCGAGTTGCTCATTTTCTTTAGTATTTCTAGGTGTAGCTGTCGCTTTGTCCCTTTCCCTCTTCTTCCATTCCAGGGCCCAGAGGAGGACCCTGGGAGAGAGACTGTCCCACTAGACTGCCATTTGATCGCTATCTACATCATTCTATAGAAGTCTCCCTCTGTGTGGCACATTAGACATACCCTTACTACCAAAGTATTGATAGAACAATTCATTTTGTGCCTGGGCAGAATTCCAGTGAGTAAGATACTAGACTGTCCTTCGCAAAGGCACTTGGCTTTAACCTGTGCTTTTTGGGGCTTCTCCAGACCTGTGGTTATAAATGGCTTGGTATTTATCGGACATGTTCCAAGAAGTATATAGAGATTCTGACCCAACTTCTGACAGCTTAGGTACATTTTAGAAGGTTTCTGGGCATATTGGATATGTGTAAAGCCAATACAATTAATTCTAGGTGGCCATCCACTGGCCTAAGCCAAAATGACATGGCTTGTGACCACAAGGAACCTCCAGTTCTCAGGTTACATCAAAGTCTGTGGGTCAATCAATGTATTAGTTCCCTTTCTCTAATTACTTAGCAAGTGCTTTGAATTTTTCTTTGGTAATGCCATGGTTATTGGCACTTTCCCATACTTGAGTGCAATTGCTTTATAACAAGGAAAAGGAAAGTATAACATAACATGCTCTATAATCATGTCGCTGTCAGGATCGCCTGGTATCAGCTTCTGGCACCACCTGTGTGCTGTTCACAGAGTCCCACTAATGTCCACAGGAGGAGTAGCTTCTAAAGTTTCTTTCTTTCCAGTTATCATCTAATACTTATTTAAAAAATAATTTCACAGAATTCCATACCTAGCATTTCAATTTCAGTGATGGAACATATTATAAACTTTGCTTGTATTTTAAAAAAATTAATTATAGCTTGTCATGGAACAACCACAGAAATTTTATGTTAAAGAAATATTAGTGGTTAAAGTGCTTACTTCACTTGCAGAAGTCCTGGGTTTGAGTCCCAGCATCCACACCAGGCAGCTCAAAACTGCCTGACAAGTCTACTCCAGGGAATCCAATTCCCTCCAGATTCCCAGGCACCTGCATGCATGTGGTATACACAAACTTATACAGGTGCCCACACATACATATAGATAAACACAATAAATAAATATGAAAAATATTGGTGGCTGCTACATTTTGATCTATTGTATCTTGGATCTTACGTTTTCAGTTGATCAAAATAGATTACATTTTCTTTAAGAAATGTAGCTTAGTTGGTAGAGTGTCTAACATGCATAAAGCCTTGAATTTGTCCCCAGCATCACATAGACAATGAGGTGATAAATGCTTACAATCCTGGAACTCAGGGGGTAGGGTCAGGAAGGTAAGATGCTCAGGGAAATCTTAAGTTACAAAATGAGTCTCACCACGTATGCATGAGACTCTGTCTTAAAACAAAAACAAAAATAAAGCTGCAAACAAAGGAATAAAAAACACCTTACATATTCATGCCTGCATTATAACACATAATTGAGAATCTGAAGTGGACAGGTTAGGCAGATTGTCTTTAATCATGTATCAGTCTGAACATCAGGAAAAGAGAATGCAATGCATTCGGAAACCAAATGTTTTCAACAAGAAGTAGAATGAGAATTGTAGCAGTCATAGGGTCTATGATAACTAAAATTTTAGAGGGCAGAGGAATATATGTAGATGCCACAAACAAAGTCCAGATAGTGGGAAGCTTCAGGGCATGTGGATTCTTCAACGAATCATGGAGAAAAAGAACGAGAGGCTGACATAGACACTAGCTCAATATATATGGGGGTGTTGTTCAGGTCTTTTTCAGTCTTTTCTGTTCTGTGGTCCTTTGTGGTTTTCTGATTTTTGAGATAGGGTCTGGTTATATAGCCCAGGCTGGCCTAGAACTTGAAATTCTTCTGCCTCCTTGAAGAAGTATCCTGTATTGTTCCCACTTCTGTCCCACTGCTATTCAGATGCCCTCCCTGACTTCCTTGGGTTTATTTCCTAAGATAGCCTAGCAGCGGGTTCTGTTGGCAAGTCCTATCTTTGCCTGCAGGCTATATGCACTCCAAAATAGGTATAAAAATGCCACATTAGAAAATCATTAACTTGCACTCTTCTTGACTGTAAATTTTATTTTGTGCAGATCTAGTGCAGGGAGCAACAGTTGCTCTGTGTTCTTGATTGCAGCAGGCATGTTATATCCAAAAGTTGGCATTTTGTAATAGTCTTCCTTTTGTGGCTCTCCCAATCCTTCTGTTCCATGTTTTGTGATGTTTCCTTAGCCTTGGAGGCAGTGGTATAGATGTCCTGCTTAGGGCTGAACACTCAGTTGCCATTTACTCTCAGCATTTTGACCAGTGGTGAATCTCTATATCAACTGTTTCCTACTACAAAAAGAGCCTTCTCTGGCCAGACTGAGGACAGCATTGGTTTATGGGCATGAACATATAACTACATGTCCATTTTGCCAAGCATATGTAGTAGATTTCTGCCGAGAATCTTTGACCTTACCTCCAACCTCTCTGCTTCTGTGTGTAGAGTACCAGGCATATATTCCTGTGAAAAAGGCTTCAAATCCGATTTTTGTTTATTTATTTGTATTTTAAGTGTTTCTTGCCAGAAAGGTATGAAGGCTCATGCCTTTAATTACAGCACTTGGAAGGCAGAGGTAAGCAGATCTCTGAGTATAAGGAACATCCAGGGCAACATAGAGAAACATTATTTTAAAATAACAGCAGCAGCAGCAGCAACAACAACAATAACAACTGGTTTATTACCTTCTAGTGCATCCAAGATGGGTCTTAGTACTTAGTTCCAACAGACAACAAAGGCAACTCTTATATTCTATTTTCTGCAGCTCTTCCACGCTGCTTTTAGCATCCTTGCGAAGTTTATTTGAGCTCGACAAAAATTCTTTAACAACCAAATGCATGCAGAGAGTTTTCAATTGTTGGGCCCTCCTCAGCACTCCCATGAGGGCTTCTGACCAGGCGGGAAGGGTGGGCGGGGCTCTGCAGAGATTTGATTCTTATCCAAGGCCTTGGCATTAGTGGGAAAGCCTCAGTTCCAACTTAAGTTAGTCCAACCCTCAAGGTCATGCCAACCTTTCATGTCTCTGCATCCCTTCACCTCTGCCTTAGTCCAGTGAGGGAGGACTAGGAACAGACATAGGTTTCCCAGGGAGCCTAGGTAGCTTACTGAATAGCGTGACCCTCCCCTGGAGTCCATTGGGGTGAAGATGAGGAGGGAAGCTGTGGGAGACTCCTTTGTTTATCAAACCATCATGATGAATAATGAATTTCAGCCAAGATAAGTTGCTTTATTTTATTCATTTTTTAACTCAACCAATGTGACATTACTGATGGTTCAATCCAACAACAACAACAACAACAACAACAAAACTATCAAAAGGCATTCACAAGTTCCCTCTCTCGCTCCCTCCCCTTCTCTTTTTGTGTATGTTACATTGAATACATTTGTGTGTGTATGCTTGTGCAAATAGAAGCCAGAGATGAATGCCAGATATCTTTCCAAATCTCTTCCCAACTTCATTTTTAAGTCAGGGTCTCACTGAACTGGGTTTACCAGTCTGACCAGCAAGCCACCAGTCTAAGTCCTCCTAGTACTGGGATTACAAATGTGTACCTCTGCAGTTGTTTATGTGTATGTATACTAGGAATCAAAAGACAGCTCCTCATGCTTGTGTGGCCTGCATCTTACAGAATGAATCATCTCTATACCCCGAAAGCTCTTATAAATGTAAGAGCTTCTCTTATCCTCTTGAAATCCTAGTTGTTTTAGAGAAAGGGCCAGAAGAACCAGTGCTGGGGAATCAACAGTGGTTTTGAAGCATGGGTAAGCGTTTTCTAGATAAAGAAGAGGAGAGGCAGGACATTCCAGGCCAAAACAAACAAACAAACAAACAGAAAACAAAAAAACAAAACAAACAAAAAACAAAAAAACAGTGCGTCAGTTCCTAGTTTGGAATCTTTGTGGCACCCCCTTCTCCTCTGGCCTTATCTGTCATGCTTCCTGACCTATCTGTATAGTCAAAACCACTACCTGGTACAGAGAACTCATTGAACAAATACCTGTGATTGTTGAGCAATATTACAAGCACTATGACTGGTTATGAGAAGAGGGCTATGTCATTGTCTTAGGTTTCAAACTGTCACCCAATTACCATACCATTTTTGCATCCAACCCTAGATGTTTTTTAAAAAATTATTTATTTTATGTATATAAGTACACTGTAGCTGTCTTCACATACCAGAAGAGGATATTAGATCCCATTACAGATGATTGTGAGTCATCATGTGGTTGCTGGGAATTGAACTCAGGACCTTTGGAAGAACAGTCAATGATCTTAATCTCTGAGCCACCTCTGCACCCCCTACCCCAGATTCTTATCCCTGAAAATAGAACAAAACACTGAAAATAATGTTCCCACTTGGTATTTGTGATTTCTCCATCGAGCCTACCCAGTGATGTCACCTTGACCTTCTTGAAGAGCAGTTAAAATACTTTCTTCTTATTCTCAAGAAGCATTAGTGATTTCCTGCACCTCTTGTGCTCAGTATAAATACCTCTTCTTGACTTTTAAGACTTATCTCAGTATGAGCACTCAATTTCTTCAGCTTCATCACTCACTTCTTATCCCTTTATTCTCTATGGAATCATAAAGCCAAAACATCTTCTACCCTCAGAACATACTATTTTTTCACCTTCAAATCTTTTCTTCATGTAGCAACTTCACTCTTTAAAGAAAAAGGTTGTCTCCCAGATGTATCTGCTGCTATGTTGCCATACCTAAGCTCTATGCTGGCACCACAACGTTTTGGACTTGTCTCATACTCTAGAACAACCCAAGGTATTACATCCTCCAGGAATCTTCTCTGATCAAACCTACCTAATATTTTGTATCTTGCTTGTGGCATTGACCCTGGCATCTTATAATTTGATGCTTTGTACTCATGGTTCTAGCATAGAGCCTTAGGCATAATAGGTATTGTACAACATTTGTTGAAATACCAAGGACTAGTTATGTGCCAAGACCTTGGTTAGATGTAGGAGACACTGCAAAAAAAAAAAGAATTTCTGAAGATGATAAAATAAAAATATGAAGAATAATTTTTATAAATTTAAAGGAGCATGGACATTTGGATTATTATAAAACCATTATGCTGCTGATGGTGACTGATGTTGATGATCATGGTAATAGTGGTGAAGATAATGGTGATGATGATGATTATGATGATAATGATGATGGTAATGATGATGTTGAAACAGGATGATATGATAATGAAAATTATGATGGTGATGAATGTGTAATGTGTTTATATTTCTGAGTCTTCTTTGCTCCTTCATCATCTTGTTCTGTCCTTTAGGACACTGATCTTAATGGCTTTATTAACTAGGTTCCCCTCTACTTTATCTTTTCCTGTTGGGTTAAGCCAATCAGGGTACAAGATGAGAAAAAAGATTTGGGTATTGTTATAATTTGGATATAAGATATATGTTGTAGACCCATTTGTTGAAACCTTGGCTTTTAGCTATTAGTTTAATTAAGAATTGATTATATCACAAGGCTGCTAATTTCATGAATGAATTCATCTCTTGATAAGTTCATAGCTGAATGGACTATTAAAGCCCGAGACCTGGTTAGTATAAGTAGATCATTGGAGATCCCTAGTCCTTGTTGTCTTCTCTCATCCCTCACCACATGGTCCTGCTTAGCATCCATGGACTCACAGTCAACAGATCCAAGGGACCATGGACAAAAATGTTTTAAATGTCTTAAAGACCATAAACTAAACAGAAACCTTCTTCCCCTAAGCTGTTTAAGTGTCTTGTCTCAGCAATGCCAAACTGGCTGATATAGACATGTGTTCCCTCAGCCTCTGGTCCATCTTGGAAGGTCACACCTCCTCTCAGACACTTATCCTCCCTCCTATAATTAGAAATGCTCTCAAATATAGTAACTATTTAAAAATTGGCTCATCTGGTTTAGGATGACAATGCCTCCTTGTTATTGCTAGTCTCAGAATATCATTTGTGCTCCTGTTGAAATTTTGACAGAGGCAAAGATTAATGGCGACAGTGAGGGTGGTAAGGTCTTCTCAGCTCAGAGTCTGAGAATTCCATTAAGCACCTCATACAGGAAGACTACAAGATTACAATAGACAATGGCAGGAATCCCAGTGTATCGTTTAGCTATTTGTGTGTAACAAATGATCCTAAATTCTATGGGTTAAAGCAATAATGACTTCTTATTTCTTCCCCTTTGCAGGTTGGGAATTACACAGCAAGATGGCTTTCCCTACTCCACCATGGCTAGAGCCTCACTGAAGCCCATTGATCTTGGCTTCATCTGGATACATTTCAAGGGTAAGCAGTGACAGAGAGGACAAGCCAGACTGAAGTCATAGTGCCTTACAGCTCAGCCTTCAAAGGCATGTAGGGTCCCCTCCACCACATTGCTGACCCCTCATTACAGGAGGAGGGAGTGTAACCTTCACCTCTTCCTTACGTCCTGTTGGAGGTGGAACACAGAGCTCCGACTCCATGCATGATACACACTCTACCACTGAGACACATCCCAAGGCAACTGACGTTGGATTGTTGGTCAACGAACTCAGAAATACGCCTGCCTCTGTCTCCCAGAGTGCTGGGATTACAGGTGTGTCTCATTGTGTTGACTTAGACCATTATAGAATGTATACAAGCATCTTTCTGTATCACTTTTTTTCTTGCCCAGTAATGCTCACTGTGTAGAGCACACAAGGCTAATGACCCAAACACCAAGGGACC
The DNA here is from genome assembly GCF_947179515.1 of Apodemus sylvaticus. NCBI lineage: Eukaryota > Metazoa > Chordata > Mammalia > Rodentia > Muridae > Apodemus > Apodemus sylvaticus. The sequence continues at coordinate 131,260,524 of NC_067476.1, read as the reverse complement.
CGAGTCTGTGAGTCACCACATGGGGGGATACCCACTCAATTTTTTATTGACCTACCTGATGCACTACTTAGAGATTTAGTGTTTCGGTCTTCTAATATTTGCTGGCTGCTGTACAAGTAGGAACTTACCTGTAACCTCATACCTTAAGTTACAGGATCCCTCTCCTCATTTTGGCAGCACATCTACAGTGATGGCCAACAGCTTTGATTAATTTTTTCTTTCTATGTACTCAAGTATTAGGGTGCAATGTGAAAAAGAGAAAAATTCAGGCATCATCAGGGCCATCAACTGCCAGGATCCTAATGATATGAATAAAGGACTTGGCCAGGACAAGAGTGGAAATGTGTTTGTTAACATGAAGGTAGGCTGTGGATATTCAGCTCTGGTTTGGAGAGTCTCAGGGTAGTGACAATTTCTATGCTGGAAATGATTGGCAGGTTTGTGTTGATGGGGGCCTTGCTCCACCAAAAAGGAAGCTATCTGACAGGGAAGTTGGTTCCATGTCCTTCCCAACATAAAGCCAGGGAAAAACATCTGTTGAGTGGTTATTTAGAACTGACATTTTCATAAAAATCCAGTCTATAGAGAGTTTTCACAGGGCTTGGAAAGCCACATTTTTCTTTTCTTTTCTTCTGCACATTCTGCAATTAAGCACTGTTTTTTAACACTATGGCTTGCTTACATGACTCATTGAACCTAAAAAAGGTTTTCTTATTTTAGTAGGGGATCATCTCAATACGATAACAGTTTTTGAAACAATAGTTTAATCAAATGTTTGTGATAAATAACATTTCTTTATAGAGGCATTTGAGAATAAGCTGTGTATATCTGGCACCTGAAATACTTTAGTAGTGTTTTCCTTGTTTGTTTATTTGTTTTGTTTTTGCTTTTTGTTTTTAAAGTTTCTTTTTTTTGTTTTTTTTGTTTTTTGTTTTTGTTTTTGTTTTTCCAGAGACAGGGTTTCTCTGTGTAGCCCTGGCTGTCCTGGAACTCACTCTGTAGACCAGGCTGGCCTCGAACTCAGAAATACGCCTGCCTCTGTCTCCCAGAGTCCTGGGATTACAGGTGTGCGCCACCACCGCCCGGCTTGCTTTTTGTTTTTAATGGAGCAATTTCTACCTAACTATGACACCATTGTCAATCACAGTCAATTCACTTCTAACAATATGCTGTTCTAGCCTTACATCATCCTTCTTATCAGATGACCAATTTGACTCAGTAGTGGGCTGCTGTCTTGATTCTGTGGTCTTTTTCAATCTGGAACCTGAACACCTCAGACCTCCATTTATATCCCATGACATACATACTTTTGAAAACTCATAGTTCTTTAGTTTTATTTTTTCAATCTATTTGTTTCTGGGACTCAAACCCAAGTCTTTATGCGTGCTAGGCAAGCATACTGCCCCTGAACTCTGTCCTCAACCCACGAGAATATGGTATGTTCCTTACTGTTTCTTACTATGGGAGCATCATAAAAAGAAATCTCTATACAATGGGCCTAGTCAGAAGTCTCAGTCATTAGGAGCACTTATTGTTCTTATAGAGGACCTGGATTAGATTCCCAGTATCCACATGTCGCTCAAGAGACTGTAACTCCTTTCCAAAGGATCCAGCATCCATTTCTGGCTTTTGATGGCAATAGGCACACACAGGCACACACAGGTACACACACACACACACACACACACACACACACACACATTCATTTAAGCAAAGCATTCCTACCCATAAAATAAAAATAAGTAAATCTTAAAAAAAAAAAACCTGAAATCTCTATAAATAGAAGTTAGCTAGCTGATTAGAAGAATAGTTATAAATTACCGTTTACCAGCTTATCTGTTTGTTTTGTTTCTCCTTGCTATTGGTTCCACACAGGACTCCACTCTTTGCTGATGTCTACATCTGCTGAAATCTATCCTTTTTCTTGATCAGTTTCATGCATATGTCGTACATGCATGCAGATGCGTACGTCATCTAACCAGAAGCCTTTGGGCCTAAGAAAACTACCTTGTGCCCCTGTGATAGTCTAGTGCCTCCCATTTCAAGGCTCTGTCAGTCCCTGAGCTGTTTTCTGTCCTTTCAGTATTACCTTTTCAGAAATGTCATGGAAATGAATCCTATTAAAGTAGGCTTTGTTCCTGGATGATTTGCTTACTGAATACATTGAAGGTACTTTATATTGTTGCATGGATTAACAGTCAGTTCCTTTGTGTGACTGTGTAATATTCTAATGCTGGAATGTACCATAGACTGTCCAAGCATTCATCACTTCAAGGACATTTATGTTGCCTTTAATCATGAATACTGCCATCATAGACATACAGATCTAATATGTGTGTGTGTGTGTGTGTGTGTGTGTGTGTGTGTGTGTGTGTAGATCAATACTTTTGTTTTCTCTGAGCAAATAGAAGTAAAAGCACTGGGTCACATGTAGGTAGATTTGTGCTTAACCTTAGCAATGTAGGAGACCGTTAAACTGTTTTAGAAGTTACTTTACTCTCCCTGGCAGGGAGTGCTTCTAAGTTCTATGTATTGGTATTTGTACTATTCAAGCATCATTCAATTGTTCTAATATAACCAGGTTAGTTTTGCTTGGTTGTTTCATATTTACACAGTGACAAATGGTGTTGAATATCTTTGCTCTGGCTATGCCTACACATATATTTTGTAAGTAAAGTATCTCTTTGGGTCTTTACTGAGTTGTTTTCTTGTCACTGAATTCATGGTTATTTTTGACAGTATTTGCTTAGGTAGGCTAGACTGTCCTTGAACTCATAATCCTGCCGTTTTGCCCTTACATGTACAAGGATTACAGGCTTGTACCTGTTGGGCATTGGTGAGCTTAGCTCAACTTCCCCAGCTGAGCTGTTTTGCACAGAAAACATCCTGCAGAACATCCTGCTGCTTAATTTGATTCCTGTTTTCCTGCCGAGTGTGGTAGGGACCTCCCTGGTGCCTAACCTATGGCTATGATTGTTTTTTTCCTGTTGTGTTCCCGGCCTCTGGTATATATTGCTGGTCCCTCGGTAAAGCTTTGGCATTCTCCTTACAGAATGACCCGTGTCTGTGTTTTCTGTCAATCCCCTAGGCCTATGCCCGATACTTGGTACCGTGGCAGCATGGGCACTGTCAGTACCACCACAAAAAGGGAGAATTTAATATTTTTATTTTTTTTTTAAACAACCTGGGTAAATTCTCTGATGCATTACAAATATTTCTTACTCTCTACTGGGGTGCATCTTTGCATTGCCTTAACAAAGTCATGTTAGAATACGTGTTTTATTTGAAATGCAACTTTTCAATGTTTTCTTTCATGTTCTCCATTTTGATGATATTTTAAGGACTATATGGCCCACGGGTGTGCTGGTATATACCTGGAAACCTCAGGAGGCCAAGGCAGAAATCTTGTAACCTTCAAGCTTAGCCTGGGCAACACCCAGACTCTGTCTCCAAAGCAAACAATGACCTCCAAAGATAACACTGTTTTTCTAATTGAGGTCAGAGAGATTTTCTCCTGTATTTTCTTCTAGACATTTTTTTAATTTCATATGTTTGTCCATATAGACTTTGAGTTTATTTTTATCTATGGTGTGAAGTAAAGACCTTGTTCGTGTATATGTGTTGGCTTTCCAGGACATATATATATATAATATTACTGTAATTTATAGTATAATTTTACAAATGACTCTTTGAAAAACAACTGCGCGCGCACACATACACATACACACCCATACACACACACACATAATAGAAGATTTGGTGAGGCCTACATCACATTTTATTTTGTTTTCTTTTGTTTTTGCAAATTGGAGTAACCCAGAACTTGACACACGCTATGCTAATGCTGCACCACTGAGCCATGCTCCCAGCCTGGGTGGGAGCATGTTAAATACAACTAGTTCGGGCTGGCTGGAAACTTATTCTATAGCCCAGTGTGGGATTTTGGGTATGATCTAATACTCCCAAGTCTGGTTCAGGTGTTTTTAGAATGGCATGGGAGTTAAGGTGACTTTCATGCTCACTCAGAACTAACAATCATTTAACAGTTTAAGCTGTTAAATAGGCCAGAACTGTGAGGTTCAAATGAAAGGAGGACTGGCCCTGCTGCCTGCTGTACCAGTCAGGCTGTGGTTGGATTATGGTTAAAATTTCCATGCACTATTTTAAAAGATATTAATGCATAAAACATAAGATTAGAACAATTTTGCTGGGTTAGGCTAGTTGTGCAGGGGAAGAAGCAGGAAGGTGAGGACTTGGCTTGTATTTCTTCATTTTGTTTTGTTTTGTTAGTGAGACTATGCCACCCAGGCTGGCTTTGAACTCACACCAATCTTCCGCCATTAACTTTTTTAGTGCTGGGGTGCACTACTACAGTGGTCACATCTACCTACATGTGACCCAGTGCTTTTACTCCTATTTGCTCAGAGAAAACAAAAATAAAGAAAGCACATTCCGGAAGGACAGCCTTGTATTGAAAACTCCAGTTCTAATTGTCTAGTTTAAAATTCCAATCCGGAGTCACTCTAGCTGTGTGGGACGAATGAATTGTTAACCTCTGTTTTTTTTTTTTTTTTTCCGTTTTCATCTTTAAAAGGTAGATATGAAAAACCCCATCTCCTAAGGCTGTATTGTGAAGGACTGTGTATAGTGGTGCATACCAATTATCCTGTAGTGTGGAGGCAGAGTTTCACTTTGGAAGGGGCTCTGCCTGGAGACACCAGTGTGACAGGTGTCAACAGGCTGGTAGGCAGAAATTTCATTGGAATGGAGACCAATCAGAAATAACAAGGACAAAGCAGCTGGGTTTTTATGTCTTTCCTATGTAGCTGATCTAAGATACCCAGGGTGATCATTTGAACTCGGGCATGAAAGGCCAGCCAGAAATTCCCAGATTCCCTCTTAAACAAAGCCAGGAGCACGGAGATCAGTGCTTAGCTGCAGGTGGTGGTTTGGAGGCATCCCCATTTGCTGGCTATCTTTCCCGTGACCATTCACCATTCACCATTCACTCAGGCTGTGTTCTTCTACTGTGTATCCATCAGTGGAAGCATTAGAGTGCTGTAACAACCCCCAAAGAGGCTTATTCTAGAAAAGCTGGAACTTAGATCAGTTTAGACAGGTGAATAGAAACTGAACACAGGGCTTCCCTGTGTCCATAGGAGCGTTCTTAGGTAAGCGTACAAGTGTTGTTATGAGAAGGAGACATGGACTGAAGTTGCCTGCATTTATGATAGTGGGCTTTTTATTTTCTGGCAAAAAATACCATTAAGTTAGTTAGTATGCATCCTTGCCAGGCATGGTGGCTCATGCTCATAATCTCCAGCACATAGGATACTTTTTTTTTTTTTTTTTTTTTTTGGTTTTTTGGATTTGGCTTTTTCGAGACAGGGTTTCTCTGTGTAGCCCTGGCTGTCCTGGAACTCACTCTGTAGACCAGGCTGGCCTCAAACTCAGAAATCTGCCTGCCTCTGCCTTGCCTCCCAGAATGCTGGGATTATAGGCATGCACCACCATCGACTGGCGTCGTGACCTGGACTACTATATCAGACCCTATCTTAAAAACAAATGACAACAAGAAAAACAAATGAAAATAAAACAAAGATGATGAACCTTATACATAATGGTCTTTTTAACTGGGGAAATAAAAAGATAATGGACCAACATTAGGACCATAGGGCAAGTACAGCTTTCTAGTGGGCTGACCCTTGAACTAAGACCTGAAGGAATGAGGTAGCGGATATGGGGTTACTGAGGAAGACTGGAAGATGGGTCACACCAGGCTATGTGCCATTTTCCTAAGAATGGTGATGAAGAGCCAGGCTTCTAGAGCTAAGGGGAGGCTTCGAGGAACTTGGCTCTTAAACCCATTGGACCTCAGCTGCCCCCGCATGACAATTACTGATTTCTGGCAGCCTTAAGAGACAGTGGCATAGGGTAAGGACAATGCTAGTAGCGTTTTAGCTATGCAAAGAACTTAGGTAATCCAGTTAGTCTGGAACAGAGGGTGAAACAGGGTGGTGGCTGTGGACTTCAGAGGGACTCATGACAAATAGGCTGGAATTAGAGAGAAGGAATGTGGAGGTTATCTCTGAGGCAATGATTAACCAGCAAGGGTCTTCAGGAAGGAGCGTGGGGTTTTAGAAGAAGCACTTGAGCACCAGACAGGCCAATAAATTGCAGGAGGTACAACTGGAGACAGGCAGAGCAGTTAAGAAATGTGCAAGAGTCAGGCAAGAAAATAAAACCAGGGAGTGGGGGAGGGAGACAGAGACAGTGGGAGGGGTGAGGAGAAGAGGGAGTGAGGAACTTTCAAAAGGTAGAAGAGTTCACTTAGCTATGAGAGGCAGGTGGGGTGGAGGGAATGAACCAGGTGTTAGACTTGATTAAAAAGAGAAGCCAGGTGGAAGGGGTTTCCAGGGAAAGAAAAGAGAGTGTGCACACATTCATCTGGAGGAAGTGGCAGGTTTTTCAAGTTAAGAGGCTCCAAAGCTGTTAGCAGATTGGCTTGGAGGCCAGAGGAAGAGGGTCAACCTGAGATGCCATCATGGTGGTTGTCAACAGGTTGGGAGGTTGAAGTGTCACTGGGATGGAGGCCTCTCAAAGACAACAGTGACAGAGCAGTTGGGTTTATGTGTTTTCTCTGAGTGACTAAACTGGGGCACACACACACCATGCACACACACTACACACACAATCAAGCACATACAGTGTGCCAGACACAAGAACTCAATGGCCTTTACCATTATCACTGTTGCCAGGACAAAAGCGAAAAGCTGAGGAGGGGTCCCAGGTGGCAGAGGAAGGGTTAAGATACAGCCATGATGTAGATGAAGAGTTTTCTAGGAAGTGGGGAAGAGGCAGAACCCTAAGAACAGAGTGTAGGAATCAAGAGAAGGAACACTTTGAGGAAAGAGAAGGTGCTAATGGTTCAGGAGGTAAAACTAAAACAAAAACAAAAACAAAAAAACTTAGCAAGGGTCCAGTGGACCTGACAGTACATCAGCTCTGGTCTCTGTCTGTGGCAGGAGGCTAGTGGCAGAGGCTAGGGTGGGAGGGGATTGAAAGCAGGCAAAACAGTCAAATACATGCTTGGCTTAGAAAAGAAATAAGAAAACTACATAAAGTTTTGGGAAAACATAAAGTTGCTGTGTAGAGTAAAATATCTTATCAGATGGGGCGCCAACTGATCCTTCATCTCAGAGCAGATAAGGTTGCAAGCAGATATTGGATTGACTTTGGCTTAAACTCTAAATCCAATAGGTGGAAGAAGAAAACGAGAAAGACTGGTGTAGCAATCACAGGTGCCTGACAATAGACAGAGCCAAAACCTTGCAAGGGGCTTTCTCTGTGGAGTGCTGGAATGCAGTCTGGGTGAACACACCTCCTCCAAGAGGCTCCATTACTTTGTGTCAAGAGAATGTCTGTGTGTAACTGTATTTGTACCATCAATAGAGTAGAAGTTTCTTGACTCTTAATTTTTTGGTTTTTTTGTTTGTTTGTTTGTTTTTTGTTTTTTGTTTTTGAGACAGGGTTTCTCTGTATAGCCCTGCCTGTCCTGGAGCTCACTCTGTAGACCAGGCTGGCCTCGAACTCAGAAATCCACCTGCCTCTGCCTCCCAGAGTGCTGGGTCATTTTTTTTAAATCCCTTGGTTCAATGCCACACTGACCAGCTGCCTCAAGGGAGAAGATCCTCCTGCCAAGGGAGGCCGGTGTTGCTCTCAGACTCTCCATTAAGCCTCCAGGAGTCGGTATTTTGGGTAGTGGCCATAAACCTTCTCATGAGAACCAGTTCTGAAGCTGAGTTCTTGAAGCTGGAGAATGCAGCTAGGTTGCCAGCAACCAGATCCAGACTAGAGGCAGGAAGAAGGATTTGGAACCCAGGCCAGGAGTCTAGCTCAGGGGTGAGGGAACCAGAAGCTGGATCCGGTACATGAAGGGTCTACAAGAAACCTCTACATTTCAAACCAAGTCTCTATAAACAAAGGCACAGTTCAACCCTGTGAGTGAATCTGGTTAGTAGCTTGAACTTCCAGAGGCTGGACCATATTAGCAGTTACTCCAATGATCTCAAGTGAGTCCAGGAGTTGGTAGCCTTGGAAACCTGGGAAGTAAGTCAAAGTGAAGATTTGAGAAGCCCGAATCCTTATTTAATAGTCGGATGAGGCAAGACTAAAGTACCCTTATGAATCATGGCAGAAATACTTTGGAAAGAAGGGTCATGAACAAAGCACAGGGTTTGATTTCAATATAACTGAGCATCCCACACAGTCAACAAGTATTATGGTTCTGACTGTGCAAACAATGAAACAGAAGCCTGGAGAGACTGACCATCTAGGGCTACCCAGCTGGGAAGCAGGGAATTTTAGAGTTTTGCCTTGACTTCCTCGGAGGTTCTGAGATCATACAACTCCTTCAGAAGGGTCCTCTGATCCTGGGAGATGGCAACACAAGGGCTAGGGAAGCCATAGAGAGAAACAAGAATTTGAGTGTGGGATGATATCTTTGATTGGAGATGCACTCTAGGAAAGCCTGGTATTTCCCTGGGTATACCAGGATCATTCCACTAGTCACAGCAATGCTTGGAGGGTGTACGCCGTTGATTATGGAGGGCTCCTGTCTCGTTGGGTGGTCATCCACAGTACCTGAACATGTGCAAAGTGGCTGTGCCATTCTTTGTAAGGAGCACCAGGGTAGTTATGGCGGAGACTGCAACAGGCACCTCACCAGGGCAGGATTCCAAGTCCTCGGGTGCTCCTCTGCTTAGATTTTTAAGTTCAGAGTCCCCTCTAAGTGATTCTTTAGATGCTTACACTGCTTGCTAACCCCCATCTCCACCTTTGTCCTTGGTGGAGCTAATTAGACTCAGCAGTTAATTCCTAAGACTTAAGATTCAGGAGAACAATGGCCAAGCTTCCTCTCCCCAGCTCCTCCCCTTGTAGGGCTCCTACAACCAGGTAAGGGGTTTCTGCATTCCTAGACTTTTTATCTCTTCATGCATATCAGGGAGGATTCTTTCTCCTGAGATAAACTCCCCTGTTGGCTGAGGCCAACATCTTTTTCCAGAGTTGGACCAGACAGCACTATGACATCCTTAGCAAGTCATAGTCCATCCCCGCACCCCCCATCTGTAAGGAAGCTTGAACAGGTTTGTCTGTGGATATCAGCCTCTGTGAAAGGGAAGCCAGTTGTTCAGAGGGCCTGCCTGTGTCCTGTGGTAGTGTCCCATAAGCTTTCAGGCTGTGGCCCAACATGTCCATACTCAGAACTCCCTTTCCCCCACAGGACTGTTGACAGGATTCAATCTGTGGGCTTTCCACTGTACTAAAACTCTGTAAAAATGCCACTGTGGTCTCTGCAGGTAAGTACAAAACTCAGACTTCAGCCTAGCCTCAGATAGTCACCTGATTAATTTGTTGGTGAATTAATAACCTTAGAGTTTTTGTAATTTATGTAATTCATTTTTATGATCTTCATCACCACGACCACCACCACCACCATCATCATCATCATCATTTACTTTGGGGTGCAGTAAGAACAAACTATTTATGGGCATTCCAGTGGACAACTGGGACCTTCCTGTTACAGAATTTTGAATAGAAACCCAACTCACCCTCAGCCATCTCACAGACACAGACACAGGGTGGCTCCAAGGAGCTCTAGGCAAAACCACACAGGACCAACCCCTGCTCCTTCTCCCTACTCTCAATCATACTGTGTGCCACCCTCCCACCCCCATCCAACCTCTCCCTCCCCCCCCCATCCTCTTGCGTCTGCCATTTCTGGTATTCATCTGGAGTGTCCTCTCTACTTCACATGGCCAGTCACAATGCACTTTCAGCCTCAAAGAGGGATGGACCCACAAGATCACACTCACTAGGTTGGGTGATCACTCACTGCCTACAGGACGCATGATGGTTTTGTGCCTCAGTTATCCCTCAGTTATCTGTAAGTAAAGATAATAGCAGTATCATTCTTCTAATTCTGGGTATGGTCTTCTCCTTCTCATGTCCTTGGCTTCCTCCTCTAGAGACCCCCTCATCCCCGCTCACCTGCTTGGCAGGAGTTCTGCCTTTCCACACTCCCTCACCTGCCCCTCTTCTTGTCCTTCCCATCCGGGAAGATCTGACCCTGCAGGCTCTGCTGATTCCTATGGGAAGGTTCCTCTACTCTTCAGAGTCGGGACCATGCTCCTCAACACTGAATGGGAGTAAATCCTTTCCTAGACTCATCTTCATTTCTTCCAGTTTCACTTCCAGACCACTATTTCCTCCCAGGAGCCCCATGAGATTATAATCTGTCTAAAATCTCCCTTCCCTCTTATGGACTCATGCATACATCTACAAGCATGGATGCTGATACACACATGATGGTTTTGTGCCTCAGTTATCCCTCAGTTATCTGTAAGTAAAGATAATAGCAGTATCATTCTTCTAATTCTGGGTATGGTCTTCTCCTTCTCATGTCCTTGGCTTCCTCCTCTAGAGACCCCCTCATCCCCGCTCACCTGCTTGGCAGGAGTTCTGCCTTTCCACACTCCCTCACCTGCCCCTCTTCTCGTCCTTCCCATCCGGGAAGATCTGACCCTGCAGGCTCTGCTGATTCCTATGGGAAGGTTCCTCTACTCTTCAGAGTCGGGACCATGCTCCTCAACACTGAATGGGAGTAAATCCTTTCCTAGACTCATCTTCATTTCTTCCAGTTTCACTTCCAGACCACTATTTCCTCCCAGGAGCCCCATGAGATTATAATCTGTCTAAAATCTCCCTTCCCTCTTATGGACTCATGCATACATCTACAAGCATGGATGCTGATACACACACACACACACACACACACACTATGTATACATACACACACACACATACTATGTATACATACATACATACACACATACTATGTATACATACATACACACACATACTATGTATACATACATACATACATGCACACACACATACTATGTATACATACATACACACATACTATGTATACATACATACATACATACATACACACACACACATATATATATATATAAATATATATATATAAAACTACCACAAAACTACCACAAAGCTGTACTCCAAGTCCTTCCTTACATTTTTATCTATCTGTATATTTACTTAATTTCTAAAAGTTCCATTTGACACAATATGAAATAATAATAAAGCATCAAGCATTGTACTTAGTATAATTTTGGAGGAAATTTGCATTATATTACAAAAATTTTTAAAACTCCCCCTCCTTTTTTTGTCTCTCTAAATCTACCTCTGAGACTTTGGTCTTGTGAAGTAATCAAGTGGCTGAAACCTATTTTCGAATCAGTTGTCCACCACATCACAGTGATGGCTATACGACTGATGTAGGAACTTTGTATTTGCAGAAGTTTAGGTGACACAAACACAAGAGAAGCAAATTATTGTGTCTTATTTATTCTTGCTAAATATATGTCCCAAAGAAGATCAAATTGTCAGCATGTTTGCTTTGGCCCATTGAAGACAGATTAAGTGGGGTGGCCAGATGTCTCAGTGGAAAAGGCTCTTGCTGCCAAGCATGATAACCTGAGTTCCATCCCTGGAATCCTCTTGGTGGAAGGAGATAACCAGTTCTCACAAGTTGTCCTCTGATCCCCACGTGTGCCGTAGCATCTGCACACAAGTACCCCCAATAAATAAATAAGCTAATAAGCAGTATTAGCCCAGGCCTGTTGTCTTATTCTTACAATGTAACTTCTTACTCGGACTTCTTGCAAGTCCCAGTCAAGAGAACAGAGATTATTGAGGTGAGCTTATGTTACACAGAGAGATCCTGTCTCAGTAACAAAACAGAGCAAAACAAACTAACAAAAGAAACTTTGTATAGATTTTTTTTATTATTAACACTGGGAAAAAGTATTCTTATTTAATGTCACTCTAAGTTTTGAAATAGGTAAGTGAAGACTTTATTCTCTGAATCAGTAATCTGGCAATATTGAAAAGTCTGCCCAAGATTGGCAGACTCTCCCATAGAATTTCGTAAGGTCTCTGGCTTGTTAGGTGGCTTATGGCCAGGGATGGATGGGCAAGGTCCCAGGTAGAATTTCTAGGTGTTTTTGTTGCTTTCTTGGGCCCAAGTTGTTATTGCATGTATGTGATAAGCTTGTCCGGGAAGCCCAGGGCCTTGGATTTTAACCTGGGCACTGAAAAGAGAAGAGAGGAAGGCAGGGAGAGGGAGAAGGATAGAAAGGGAGGAAGAACAGCAACATACATACATACTTACATACATACATACATGCATACATATACATACATACATATAAACATGTATACATATATATGCATATATATATGAATATCTGTCAGTGGATGAGTTAACTCAGAAAAGCATGTAGTGAGTACCTCCCCATTATTGACTGTTATCATTGTTGCCTATGTTTATGGCTGGTACTTCTGTGAATTCCTTGAGATGCAAGAGGTATCCTATCCTGTTTACCACCCTAAGTCTGTATACACATAAAAATTCAAACAAAACAAAAACAAAAACAAAAAATGCTATTGCTGAACCTTCTTCGGAAAGACTCTGAGGTTTTTCCAAATTCAAAGACAAGGCTAAGACTTCTCCAATGCAAAGCTAATCAAGGAGCAGGTAGGGGAAGAATCTCAGGTCTGCAGTCTGGGCAGCCCAGAACACAACAGTCTGCTGCCCTTTTGTTGGGGCTCCAAAATTGAAATCAGGCTCTGCTGGGACAACAGGAACTTCACTGTGGTCATCTGAGAGGTGACCCTGACTCTCTCCACCTTGGGAACAAAGGGCAGTTATAGCTCTTTTGTAAGAACTAAAGTGGAAAGGAAGGGCAGGTTCATCAAAGGCTGAGAACTTACTGGCTTAGTTTCTACTCTAGATGACCACTACCTGTGCTCAGTTTCCTAGCCTGTAACATGGGAGCCGTCAACTGGTGGTCTCTAGTTCTTCCTGATGTATTTCTGGGGGTGGGGTGTGTCAGTCATTTTGATTTAGATAAAAATTTGAACCATCTCATCCCATCCCCCACCCTGCATCAAGTCTCTCACCTAGACTTCACGCTTTGTGACCTCTACTTCAAAGCCAGGTGATGTGGGCTCCTTGCAGAAGTGCCAGAGACAACAATGAAGCTTGGACTGAGGTTGTGTGGGGACTGCCCAACTGGCACTCCTTAACCTGGTAACTATTGTGTTCAAAGCCACTGGCACAGCCACAGTGGAATAATAGGTTTGGCAGTTCTTGCCAGCAAAGACGAGCAGGCCTGGAGCATACAGGCCTCTAAGAACAGTCAATTAAAAAAAAACAACATAAAAATATAAAAATTTTTTCCTTGGTTTAAAATGATGAAGAAATAAATGTAGTACAACCACATGAAAAGAAAAACTTACAGAAAAGGAAGTAAAGCTCCTGCTGAGACCCTGTCCTCTGTCTAGACAATTAGTTCATTGGGGTACTGGACAGCATGTCTTCCTTTGTACCTGTGACCCTAGAGCCCACTCTGTGCCTGTTGGTTGCTTTGCTTAGCACCGTGGGCTCTGGCATCTTTTCTCCTGAGTGTTAACGACTGTCAAGCATCTCTGCCATCAGGAATTGGAACAGTAGGCTGGAGAATGATGCATTGTTATAAACAATGCTCAGATGAACATCCCCGGGGGGAAAACCCATTTCATTGCATCGGAAATGTTGACTTTTTTATTCTTTTACTTTTTGAGACAGGGTCTCATATATATCAATCTCACTATGTATCTGAGGATGCCCTTGACTTTCTGATGCTCCTACCTCTACTTTTCAAGTGTTGAGATTACAGATATTAGCTGATACGCCTGTTTTATTTGGTGCTGTGCACCCAACCCAGGGCCTCATGCATGTTAGACAAACCTTCTACTGACTGAGCCACATTCCCAGTCCTTGATTGTTTTTATAATTCTTTTTTATCCATGTTGATAATTACATACTTACATAAAACAAAGACTTTAAACCCCATGGGGATACTGCAGGTTTCACTTAGAATGGTATTTTCCCTGCAATATGTTATTATAAAGACCTCTGTAATATAAAGCACAGTTGGGAGTAATGTAAAATGTACACACATGTATACACGTAAGGACTTTGGTGTGTTACCTCCTGTCTCTGAAATGCTGAGTAGAAATTAACTCATAGAGAAATGTTTGTCAGATTTCAACTGGTACTTCAGGGACATAAGAATTATGACAGTTCATTTTATATAATGATAATGCTTATACTTTATAGAATTTAGTATTTTAAATAAGTTTCTTTAAGTCTGTTTTATTGTTCAGTTATCCTCAAGATATAAGAAGCTCAGAAATGACTTGTGTACTTGTAGATGATGAAACACATAATCAGAGATATTAGGGGGCTTGGTTAGGTCTGTTAGCAGTAATGTGCTGGCTCTCAGTTGAGCCATGCTTTGGCAGGAACAGTCCCTCTTCCCTTTCCGTAGGAGAGTGGTTAAAGTTTCACTTTCCATTGGGTAGTGGAACAAGATCCACTATCCTGAGCCAGCTTAATTCACACCCCCATAGTTCTCTTCACTATAGGGTTTTATGGTTCTTCCAGCACCTGTTTGTATCTATGATTCCGAACTTTTTCTAGTCTGTAAGAACAGGAGCATGTGTCCTGGTAGTTGGGAAACCAGGCCTGCTGATAAAGGACCTGGAACCAGCTTCAGCGCTGGCACAGTACATACTCAGCATGTGCAAGGCCAAGCATTCAATCCCTAGCATGTAGGAGTATGTGCACACACACACACACACACACACACACACACACACACACACACAGCAGCTTGATATACACACAAGGCAAGCTACAAAAGGAGATCAACGTTTTAGCCAATTTCAAACACTCTTCTAAAAGAGTTTAATCTAAGGGGTGGGACAAAGCTGAACCATGCCTGTGCATCAGAGTTTCGGCACAAGCTCTGTGCTTTCCTGGAGAGGAACAAACCCATGCAAACCTGAAGGTTCTGGAAGGCTGGGTCTCACTCTGGAAAGGAATTCCAGTACAGCTTATTATGGACTCTAAGTTTCTCCCGAAGGCTTATATGTTAAAGGCCCGATTCCAGACACTATTAGGAGGTGGTGAGGACCATAAGAAGAGGAAGCTAGTGAAAAGACGTCAGGTCCTTGGTGTGTACTCTTGGAGGGCTATCCAATCTTCCTCTTCTTGTTTCTCTCTTTGATTCCTGTCCATCTTGAAGTGAACCGGTTTCTCCACCACTGCCATGAGGGTCTGTGCTACCATATGGTAAAAGTAGCAGGGCCAAATGACCATTGACTGATACCTCTGAACTCCACAAGTCAATAAAAAGCACCACCCCCAAGATTTATTTATTTTTTATTTTATGTGCATTAATGTTTTACATGTTTGTTTCTCTGTGCCATGAGGCTGGATCTCATGGAACTCTGTGCCATGAGTTGTAGGCTGCCAGGTGGGTGCTGGGAATTGAACACAGGTCCTCTAAAAGAGTAACTAGTACTCTCAACTGCTGATCCATCTATCTCCTCCATCCTGTGCTTACCTTCTTTTAATTTAATTACATCAAGTATTTTGTCACAGTAACAGGAAACAGATTAGCATAAATACCTATTATGGGCTAAGGCAAGAGAGCTTTTACTGGAGTCCTGTGTGAACTTTTACCTTTAGCAAGGTGTTTCCCCCACTGTGGATATGTAAGCTTCAAGGTGGTATAGAAAATCAAGCAGAAGTGAAACCTGGGGAACTGAAGCAGGGGCATCTTTAGAGATTCTCACAGGCTGCATTTTCTTGCTTAGTTGTCTTCTGTTCTTTGCCATACAGTAGGGGAACTGCCTCTGCCTGGTAGACTGCCCCCAGCCTGGCTCTGAAGTCACAATATGCTTCAAACTAACAGTGAACTCTCCATCATCCTGCTCCCTTCCTTCCAAATGTTGGGATTGTAGTTAAGTGCCCTGCACATCACTTGGCTTGGTAGCCACTCCCTTATCCATGATGAGCCCCTTTCTCCTGGCCACTCCTGGCCATGATTCCCACCTTGCACATACAAGGAGAGGCTGTCTGTACCCAGTTTGGCATCCTTCAGTCTGATTTTCCTTTATTCTCTGAGACCATTTGCATTTTAAAAAGGCAGAACTGTCTTGGTTGCAGTAATCACCAACACCAGACCATCAGAGTCATTACTATAGAATCTCCTAAACACAGGAACTCACGACTGAACTCAAGGGCATGAGGCTTCAAATACAGTATTTGCAACTCCATAATTTTCTTGTGGAAAAACACTGCTTTCCACACAGCTGCAGGAGTAAACCTTAGTGTACTCTGTCTCTGTTTTGCTGTCTGTCTGTCTCTTTCTGTTTCTGTTTCTCTCCCCCCACCTCCTCCAAAAGAGCAAGTGTTGGATGTATAGCATAAAGAATGAGAGCTGGAAAGCCATCCAAAGTCTTTTGAGCAGGAGCATTTGCTTGTACTTGCCCTTTGGGGGAAAAATCAATGAAATTTGAGTTTTGGACAGTCAGTTCCTTAAGCTTGAGAATATTCATTGGAACACCAGAGGCAAACGAAGTCCATCCTCTAGCCCTCATTGATTTCTCTGCAGCCAGTATAGGGGCTAATTTCCCAGAGCAGGCCCGAGGAAGTTCCCTAGAATAGGAAGAGGCCTTCAAGCTTCTATGAGCTAGGCGGGCATGTCCAGAGAAGAACAGGAGCTTCAAGTGGGATTTCTGTACTGCTCCTGTTCCTTTGTGCCTGGCACATGCTAAACACATGCTCTACCACACAGCTGCATACTCTCATACCGGCCTTTGAGGACAGATCTCTTTCTAGAAACAAAAATTCTTCTATAAACGCCATCAATCTTGTGGAAACTGAGAGACTCTCAGAATTTGCAAACTGTACTTAACACTATTTCTCAAGATAGGTGATGGAAAATTTAATTTTTTTTTGCATTGGTTATGAAATGCATGCTAAGTTGGCTTCCTTCTCTTGCCTGGTAGGCTATACTTCTCTTGTAGAGTCCACATGAGACTGAGGCTGGGATTGTAGAGACTCAGGAAGGATTTGACAGAAGCATTTTTTCAGGCCCTTAGAAGTCTAGCACCTGTCCAGAGAGTTAGATACAATGATAGCCTTTTCTTTTTCTCCATCCTTTTTCTTTTTCCTTAGCTTTCCTTCCCTCTTTCCTTCTGCCCTTCCTTTCTTTCTTTCCTTCCTTCTTCCTTCCTTCCTTCCTTCCTTCCTTCCTTCCTTCCTTCCTTCCTTCCTTCCTTCCTTCCTTCTTCCCTTCCTCCCCAACACCCTCGTCTTTTTTTTTTTTTTTTGGTTGCTTATCCTGGCCTTGAATTCTTGGGCTCTTACGCCTTAGCCTCCAGTGTGCTGGAATTAGAAGCACTCACTATTTACCTTGTTCCGATTTCAGTCTTCATGAAGAACTGGGTTCCCCCAAGTGTTTACCTAGAGGCTTTGGTGCAGTCACTGGCTGAGGCTGTTCCTTTAGTAATGAGACTGGGCTTAATCTTCAGCGCATCATTTTTCCTGTGGCTCAGACATGGATCTGATGTCAACAGAGGCATCACACAGTATCTGATTATGAAACCCAAACTAGTTTCGAACTCACGGTTCTATAACCCCCCTGCCATAGCCCCCTGAGTGCTGGGATTACAGACACGTCATATTGAAAATCATCTTGATAAGAACTTTACTTGGTCACAGAGGATTATAGCTACTTACATACCAGGTCCCCTTCCTCCAAGGAATCTCCCATGGAGGAGAGTCGAGTCACGTGCTTAAGCAAGGGGTAGAACTCATATTTATTGTCCCTCCAACCCCATCCAGGTGCTTTAAATAGATTTCCTCAGACAGTCAGTCCTAGGCAACAACACTGTGAGTATTGCCAGTTAGCAGACAAATACAGGGAGATGGGAGAGAGCTTGAAATGACTTACTGGACACAGCTAAAGAGCAGAGCCACAAGGCAGGCAGATTGGGGCCAAAGTCCAGTCTTTCGACTGCTGTAAAGGGCAGGATTCCAATAACTCTTGGACTGATGGAGACCTGCGGATGCACAGGGAAAGAAGAGCTGGAGAGAGTTTGTACCTGGGGGTTGGGGGTGTTCAGTAAGGTTTGCATGGGAAGTCTCTGCATGCAGCCTTGGAACTCAGGAACCACCACCAAGATTGTGATCCTGCCTTACTTCTAGGCACAGGGGAATTTACCTCAACCTGGGGCTGCAGCATGCAATATCTACCCCCATGGTGTCTGAGAGCCCTGCCTAGCTATTAAGGTATAGACGATAGCTTCTTACCTATGCTCCGCATTGGGGAACAGCCAGATGGCATCTGGGCTGACTAATCTCTCCAGGTACAAGAGCAAACACACAGTCCGGGACACCATATGTCCTTGACTCACAGCCACCACCACTCAGAGCCATGACCATTCCATCTGACATATGCTCTCCCGGGACAAGGTGGGAGATGGGCCAACGGAATGGAGGAAATGTCTTACAATTGAAGACAGAATGGCTGAAAACACAAAGAGAGAGTGTGTGTGCCCAGTAGTTATATCCCAAAAGACATTTATTGAAACCTTTCTTATTTTGTCACCCTGGGCATTGAACCCAGAGCGTGGTAAACAAGTATTCTACTACTGAGGTAATGCCCAGCCCTAAAGGACCTTGTTTTTATATTAATAATAATAATAATTATTATTATTATCATTATTTTGTATTTTTGATTTGGTTTTATTGATACAAAATATCTGTAGCTAGCTGACAAGAACTCATGGTGTGGCTTAGCTTTATCTCTAATGTGTGATTCTTCTGCCTCTGCTTTCCAAGTCCTGAGGTCACAGGAGTGGGATTATTATGCCTTATTTATTTATTTATTTATTTATTTATTTATTTATTTATTTATTTATTAAAACCCATTGTATTTTACTGCGGGCACTGATCAACTTCTTCACCCCTCCTAGTGTTCAGCCTCAGAGTGGCTTTTGCAGGCTGCAGGTGGGGTACTGGGTGGGGAGGGGTGTGCTTTGTGTATACTTTTTCCTTTGATGGTTTGGAATTTCACCCAAAGTTAAAAGTTAAACAGTTCCTGGGTTAGTTTAAAGGGTATCTTGTTGAAATTGGGAAATGACATCCCACCAGGGTGCCCATTTCTCTTGTTCTTTCCAGGGACATCAGGAGAATAACCTAAAGGGTTCACCTGTAAGTAGATTAGGTGCTCAGGGCCAAGGACACTGGAATATTTCTGAGTGGGTGGTTAGTACCCACTAAGAAAATAATGACTCTTGAAGGTTGCAGCACCTTTGTTCTTTAGTCATCCAGAGCAATGGGAGTGACGTTAACTTGTTTAAGTGCAGGATCATAGATGCTTTGAACTGGAGGAGTCAAATCCCCCAACCATTCTTTTCCCAGATGAAACAAACTCAGACACACAGGGTAAAGCCACTCACCATAGTGCACTGGAAAGAGGGCTAAGTGGGACCAGAACTCAGAGGCTCTTAAGGATCCAGGGCTTTTCCAGGGCTATGAAATACAGTGATGGGGGAACTGAGAGAGGAATGTATTTTCCGCACTGTAAAGTCGTCTGTGCTTTTCAGTCAGTGCTAGGAGGAAGTTAGAAATGCTCTCAAGTTCTGATAAGAGCAAAAGGCATTCTAGAGGAATCTCCCTCCAGGTGAGGTCAAGAGCTGAATGTTTGTAGTGGTTTCCTGGGCCCCAGCCCCTCTATCTTAATAACTGATGAGGTGGATCTTATCATCTGCACTGATAAAGAAGTTGAGGGCTTCGGTGGTCAAAGGGTCTTTCCCGTGCAAGGACACACTGTTAATTCATAAGACAGGTTTGAACCACTCAGAGGTCTGGGAAGACAGAGTTTAGATCTGGGCACTCTTAGAGACATCTGAGGCAGAGTATAATATGCTTGCTGAAAGTACTTTGAAAGTTTCCTTGGTCAGCAGCCAACAGGTGGGGTTGGGTAGAGCTGGGCCCTAGGGAAGTAAATCGGTGTTTACTTCCACTTAACATTGCATTTCCAAACTCTCTCTCCTAATGAGTCCAGCTATTAAAAAACAAAAACAAAAACAAAAACCAGTTTTCTGAGCTTTTTTTTTTTTTTAAATCCCCTCTTTTCTCTATAGGGTTTCGTCTAAAAACCAGCTCAATTTCAAGAATGCCCATAACAGGGACACAAGGTAGAACTTTGTTTCTCCTGTTCAAAATGAGACTTAACTATGGGAGGCTCAGTTTAATAGATTAAGTTTGCTTTTAAGAGATAAAAGTTTGTAAAATTATTCATTGGATAGGGATAACATTTCCACCATTTATTTATTTATTGTTATTTAGGCAAGGTAGCATAAGGTAGTTCTGGCTAGCCTGAAATTTCATGTGAAGATGGGGGTTTCCCCAAACTCACAGAGATCTGAGTGCTAAGAATTTTTTTTTTCAAGACAGGGTTTCTCTGTATAGCCCTGGCTGTCCTGGAACTCACTCTGTAGACCAGGCTGGCATTGAAATCAGAAATTTGTCTGCCTCTGCCTCCCAAGTGCTTGGATTACAGGCCTGTGCCACCATTGCCCAGCTTGAGTGCTAAGATTAAAGTTGTGTACCACAATGACTAGTTTTCCTGAGTTACTTGTATATCAGAATACATTTTTTTTTTTGAAAAACAGTTGACTCTCAAGCTCAATCCAGTTTTATTCAGTTGCACCTTCCAGGGAAAGGAACATGCACTCCTTACTATCATACCTGGAGGTGTTAGCATTCTGTCTAAACTACAGTTACCTAGCAACAGCCAGGTAGGCCTGGCCCACTAGGCCAGGGGCTGCTTGCCCCCTCCTCTCTCTCTTACTCTCTCCTGCCTCTCTTGCCTCTTACCCTCTTGCTCCCCCTCTCTCCCCATTGCATTCCCCCCTCTCTCCACATGCTCATGGCAGGCCTCTACTTCTCTACTCTCTCCCTCTCTTTGCCTTTCTCTGCCTCTACTACCTTCATAACTCCCCTCCCCATGCCCTGAATACATTCTATTCTATACTATACCATCATGTGATTGGTCCCTCAGGGGGAAGGGATGGCTCCGGAGGGGCCCACTGAGACACCCCCTTCCCCCATACCTCACCACACCCCATAGAACATATACATCTTTATCTTTCTATAAACACATCAGGTGTTGATCTTGTTTGGGATATTTGAAAAAAAAACATTTTGAAAAGGTCCAGGCAAATATGAAACAAGATGTTATGGACCTAGTGGTTTCTCACTACCTTTCATGGGATGCACCTTCACAAGACAAGAATATCTCAACAGACATCTGACTGGGACCCTCCGGGGACCTCATACACACTAGGAACTGTCTTTCTGTTCAAAAGCACACTCTGCCAGAAACCTCCTGTATTCTACATTCTAGCCTTTTCAGTATTCTACATTAAAAAACAAAACAAAACAAAACAAAAAATCAAGAAAGCCTTCCTGGAGTCCCAGCAGGATGAGCCCCCAGAGAGCACAACAACCTATGTCCCTGCCTTAAAGGTGACTTCCCGCCCCTCTCCCCTTCCCCTTGGTTCCTAATGACTTCTTCCCACCTGGGAGCCCTCCATTCTGTGCAGCTGTAACAGAACCCTTGAAGCCTGGTAATTAAAAGCAAACATCCACTTCTCACACCTTCGGAGGCGGAGAGGTGCAAGATCCAGGTTCTGGCTTCTAGTGATGACCTTGTTGCTGTGTCCTCACTCAGAGGAAGGGCAGGCAGAGGGAGAGACAGCGCCAAACCCATTCTTTGTATGGAAACCACACCTACAGTAGTGAGCTTACTTCAGCACTAATCCTTTATTGAAGGCTTTGCCCCCAGGGCTTAAATAGTTCCCATCAAGATCAGCTTCCCAATCCCACCATACTAATAAACTGCATTTCTCAAAACAAATGAGCTTTGGGGATCACATGAAAATCTCAGCATGCCCCCACTCCTCAATGAGCTTCTGGAGGAATCCAAGTTAACATTTCACTCAGCTCTGGGCTTAAAACAGGCTTTTACCCTTCCTTTTTTCTCTGTCGACACAGCCCACAGTAGAAAACACAAGGATCGTTTCCATTTCTCTTTACTCTGTATTGGAAAGTCTACCTTTCAACTGGTTACTAATTTCCATGAAGATTTAAAATATCTCTTCAATCAGTTCTTTCCTTACTTTCAATTCTCTTAAGTCAAAACCAACAGCATTTTGGGTGATATTATTAACTTCCTAAGGCTTCTAGTCACAACTTTATCCTCTTTCTAATCCATGTATCCTTCAAAGATGACCACGTACTGCTCTCTCTACCCCAAACCCTAGAACTCTTGACTGCCAGGGAGGAAGAGATGGGCTCCATCACTCCGTGCATCCTCAGGAGCAGCTTGGTACTCTCATGCCCTCTTCCACTTGTGCCAACCCCAAGGGAGCCTACTACCCACTTTCTGTCTTCAAAGAGCCTACCATCTTTGTTAATTCTGGGTTTGGCTTTCAAATGTGTTTTCAACCCTATTTCATGAAATTGAGATTTCCACTGTCCCCTTAGGGATACCTGCCCTCTCTCCCAAT
This sequence comes from Apodemus sylvaticus, assembly GCF_947179515.1. Classification (NCBI taxonomy): domain Eukaryota; kingdom Metazoa; phylum Chordata; class Mammalia; order Rodentia; family Muridae; genus Apodemus; species Apodemus sylvaticus. The sequence continues at coordinate 131,237,958 of NC_067476.1, read as the reverse complement.
CTCAAGAGCTCCATGCCTACCACATTTAGTAATTCAGAGGACGTACCACTCACCCAGGTTAACAACCCATCCCTTCAAGTCTGCCCCAGTGCCTCTTTTTTTTTTTTTTTAAATATTTTTATTTTCTATATTCTTTGTTTACATTCCAAATGATTTCCCCTTTCCCAGATCCCTCCTCCCCACATGTCCCATAAACCTTCTTCTTTCCATCCATTCTCCAATCACCTCCCTCCTTTTCCTCTGTCCTTATATTCCCCTCCAATGCTAGATTAATCATTTCTAGGATCAGGACCCTCTCCATACTTCTTCATGGGAGTCATTTGTTATGCAATTTGTGCCTTGGGTATTCAGAGCTTCTGGGCTAGTTAATATCCACTTATCAGAGATTGCATTCCATGTGTATTCTTTTGTGATTGGGTTACCTCACTTAGGATGATATTTTCCAGATCAAACCATTTGCCTAAAAATTTTGTGAATTCATTGTTTCTAATTGCTGAGTAGTATTCCATTGTGTAAATATACCACATTTTCTGTATCCAGTCCTCCTTTGAGGGACATCTGGGTTCTTTCCAGCTTTTGGCTATTATAAATAAGGCTGCTATGAACATAATGGAGCATGTGTCTTTATTGCATGCCGGGGAATCCTTTGGGTATATGCCCAGGAGAGGTATAGCAGGCTCCTCCAAAAGTGTCATGTCCAGTTTTCTGAGGAACAGCCAGACTGATTTCCAAAGTGGTTGTACCATCTTACAGCCCCACCAGCAGTGGAGGAGTGTTCCTCTTTCTCCACATCCTCGCCAACATCTGCTGTCTCCTGAGTTTTTGACCTTAGCCATTCTGACTGGTGTAAGGTGAAATCTCAGGGTTGTTTTGATTTGCATTTTCCTAATGACTAATGATGTTGAGCACTTCTTAAGGTGCCTCTCTGCCATCCGAATTTCTTCAGATGAAAATTCTTTGTTTAGATCTGTACCCCATTTTTTAATAGGGTTATTTGCTTCCCTGGGGTCTAACTTCTTGAGTTCTTTGTATATATTGGCTATTAGCCCTCTATCAGATGTAGGGTTGGTGAATATCCTTTCCCAATTTGTTGGTTGCCATTTTGTCCTTTTAACAGTGTCCTTTGTCTTACAGAAACTTTGTAATTTTATGAGGTCCCATTTGTCAATTCTTGATCTTAGAGCATAAGCTATTGGTGATCTGTTCAGGCCTCTTTTTTTTTTTTTTTTTTTTTTTTAATGAAAACACCAAATCTGTAATGCTAGCCTACCACCCACACCTCTGCTTGTTTTATTCTTTTCACAGGCCTTACCGGCTTTGGGCATGTGCTGAAGTTCACTCATGTTCTATTGGCTGTTCCTCGCAATGAAAGGTGAGCCACACATTTCTTGGAAACTGGTAAATGTCTACTACAGCCTCTGGTACCCAGTGTTCTCAGTCACTTTACAAAGGTAATAAATGGGTGAATGGGTACAAATGCCTTTGCCTGAGTGACAATTAGGTGTCTACAGATTGTTTGCAGAAGACATACCTCAGAAATGTAGGTTGTTATTAAAATTCTGGTTTATATTCTCTCTCTCTCTAAACTAATAATATATGGTCATTTTCATTGGGCCATAAAATGTGTATGTATTCTGGGGTACATTATTATTTACATCCATCTAATCTACATTTTCTTTTGTTCAAATATTTATTATTTCTATGTGTTAAGATTTTATTTTTCCTTTTGGGGGACAAGCTCTCACGTTAGAGTCCATCATGACCTAGAACTCACTATGTAGGCTGGACTGTCCTTGAACTTGTGGAAAACCTCCTGCCTTAGCTTCCCAAATTTTGTGAAACACCACACCTAGATTGTCAGAGAACTTTGTACTTAAAAAAAATAGCTATTTTAAAATATAGATGACTGTGAACTCCAGTCATTCTATGGCGTCACTAAGCTTGAGAAAGAATCCTTCCTGTCTAACTGTATGCTGATGCTCATGATCCAACCTCCCTTTATTGCTTTTACATCTTTTTTCAATGTCTACAAAACAACAATGAACCATGAGGAACACAACTGCTCTCTTCTATGAGAATGGCATCTTTGCTTTCACAAAGGAGTGAGTATATTTGCTAAAGTGATTTACATTGCTAGACACTAAGAATATAATTAAAATGACACTGATTTAAATAGTTCTCTTTCTAGTATTTCCGAACTTATATCAATATATAATCAATCTGAAAGTATTCAATATTACATTATCCTTTTATATCATACACATAATGTACATTTCTCACTAAGGCATCTCAAAGTGGACATGGGACAGTGCAAGGTTAAGAGACAATTACCAAACTAGGGTACACCCTTTTTTTAAATATTTATTCATTTTTATGTATGAGTGTTTTGTCTGCTTGCATGTCTGTGTACCCTGTGCCTTCTGAGGACAGAAGAGGGCATAGGATCCCTGGAACTAAAGTTACTGACATTTGTGAGCTGCCAAGTGGGTGCTAGAAGTCAAACCTTAGTCTTATGGAAAAGCATCCATTGTTCTTAATCTCCCTCTCCAGACCCTCCTTTTATACATACTGAACTTCTAGAACTGTAGCCTGAGTTCTAGTACTTTAAATGACTTACTTTTAAGACTAGCAATAGAAAGTCTACTAAAGACTCATGACTAATGACTCCTTTGTTAACTCTTGGTCCTGTGTAACCAGGACTGTAAGTGTGCCCATTGAGCAGATCCTCAGAGTCTAATCTTTGTTGGGTATAAATTCCAGGAGATGAGCTTCTTATTCTGTTTTCATGAGAAGATATCCATCTGGGTGAGCTGCCCTATTTCTCTGGTACTATGATGCAAAGTTGAGAAGCAACATGAGAACTTTCTTGATCTTCCCTCCGTCCTGTCTATAGCTATGCATAGCCATTGGTTAAGGAGAAGCTGGGTATGGTTGAGGACCACTGTAGAACAAACACTTGGGAAATAGAGGCAAGATGATCATGAGTTTGAGTTTAGCCTGGGCTATATATTTGAGATCCCTTCTCAAACCAAAGATTGGGTTGTACTTCCACACAACATGGCTGAGCTGTGAAAGGCCGGGTGTTATCAGAGGCTCAAGAAGCTGATAAAGTCATGGCTTATGTTTGCTGTTGGTGGTGGTGGTGATGGTGGAGGTTGTGTTTTCTAGAAAACACAATTACTGTATCAGGCACGGAGCTTGGTGTGGCACAGGGAGTGTGTTGAGTTCCCCAGGAAGTCAGAGTGGCTAAGAAATTGACCTGATAGAGTTTCCCATGCCCCATTTTAAGCAGAGCTTTGTCTGTGCTTCATTTTATTGACTATTTTCAATCTTTGAAGATGAAGTACCTTGATTTTTCATTTCACTGAAAAAGTTTGGGAATGTTAAAACATTTAATAAGATCTATTTAATTCTTGCTTAATTTTGAGAATTTAGTGAATATCACCATCAAACTAAATAACACAAAATGATACACTACTAGATAGTTTAGACCTTTTGACCAACATTTTTTTAAACAGGAAAAGTGAAAAGCTTTTCATTTTAAAAGACAACACCTCTGTGTTTCTTAGCCTGGTCTCAAATTCCTGGGCTGAAGCCATCCTTCTGCTTCAGTTTTCCTGCTATATTTTGAGATAAGTTCTCATCATGTAGTCCTGGCTGGCCAAGAACTCACTATGTAAACCAGGGTCTCTCTGCCTCCCCAGTGCTGAGATTAAAAGCATGCATCACTATGTCTTGCCCCTTTGACATTTTTTATACTGAATATATAGTAGAAATTTGCTGCTTTGGATATATTCTTTTAAAGTAAATATATTCCTAAGGTTAATTTATTTCATCTGTATCTTCCTATGTTTTAATATTATCATGAGGAATAAGAAACTGAGTACGTTGCTACTAACATACTTGTTCAACTAGCAACCTGACCTAATAGACCAACCCAATGCTGGTACTGATTTACAAGACTTTTTAAAATTCCTACAGAACAAAGAGCTTTGAGAAGTGTCAAGGGATCAATATACGTAAACATACATAATGAAACCAAATAAAAAATCAATACAAAAAAGATGACCTGTGCTGAGGAAGGCTCCTGGTTAACCCCCTCCCCTCCACATGCACACACGGTCAAAGGAAATCGGTGCAATGATTACAAAGCCTCAGCTCTCTCTTGCCCCAAAGAAACTATAATATATAATTTTATAAAATCACTGCAGTGAGGAGGAAGCTTAAAAATCATTGCAAAAATACTTAGAACTCAACAAGGAAGGAACTGTCAACTGTCAAACTTTTTGATCTGTTGCTAAAGTAGCCCTTAAAGTTTTGAAAAACTTTGAATATATTAACACTGACTAAGATATAAAGAAAAGCAAGGCTCTAAAGGCATATTGACCACATTTGGTGGGGCCAGGGGGTCGGAGAATGAAGTCTAGCATAGCAGATACTCCTTTAATCCAAGCACTGGGGAAGCAGAGGCAGGCAGACCTCTGTGACTTCAAGGTCAGCTCTTGTCTACACAGCAAGTTCTAGTATAGTCAGGGTTACATAGTGAAAACTTGCCTCAAAAATTAAATTATTAAATAAAATTTAAATTTGAAAAGGAGACACGTGAAAGGTAAAATTCTGTCTCTGTCTATCTTTCCGTCTGTCTAAAGTTCTAACTATCTTTTAAAATCAATGCCAGAGATCAGAACCCGGGGTCTTAGGCATGCTTGGCAAGCCCCATCTTTCACCAGGCTTGGCTGTAGGAAGGTCTTAGGCCTTGCTTGGTCTTTTACATAATCTTGCTGTATATCCCAGTCTGCTTTCAAACTGGAGATCTCAGCTCTGTCTCCTAAGGCTGTGATGACAGATGTGTGTCACTGCACTGGGTATACCAATACATTTTAAATCTAGGTGCTGTGAACGCTGACACGGTCCAAAGTCAGGGGGCCTGCAGGAATCCAAAGAAAAGATGGTTGACAGGAAACACAGGAATCTTACCCCAGCAGAGCATCCAAAGATCCAACCCAAATCCAAGCAGAGCAGGAAGGACACCAGGGAGCTGTCTGTGCGAGTTCGAGACCCAGAGCACACCGGGAATGTTTAGAGGAAAGTAAGACATGGATGATGTGGGTAGTTTTCCTGAAATGGTGTAGAAAATGCTCCTGTGAGCTTTTCAGTCTCTGCTTTTGTTCTCTATTCCAGAAATTCTATAACACAGAGAGTTAGAGCTTCACCCCTCCGGTTTGTTTTGTTTAACAACTCAAAAAAAAAAATCTCTTAGAGAAAAGAGAATGTCTTGATTTCCTAGAGACACATGCTCAGAGCTTAGCTGCCCAGGAATGATGACTGAATTGACTCTGTGTCAAACACCCAATAACAAGGAGGGATAATTAGAGCGAGGACAGGTCCAGCAAAATGAATCATTGTTTAGTTCAAAAGGTATGTGTGTTCGTGTGTGTGTGTGTGTGTGTGTGTGTGTGTGTGCGCGCGCGCGCGCGTCTGCTTGCAAGCATCTGCAAATATGTAAATGGTCTTGTTAAAGAGGAGGATGTCAAAGGTAAATACAATAAGGTGGATTGCTAGCTGGCCATTACCTATAAAAGAAGGTAAGTTCAGCTGACCTGTCCAAATTGCCTAAGCCATCCCTATCATACCCAGACCATGGCTGTACCTTCCAGTTTGCTTTGGGTTTGCAGCCACAACTCAGGGGGACTCTGGATTCCCTACTTGTATCCCTTGCCCTGCAAACATCAGAGAGGAGCAGGATGGAGCCAGAGGTAGGGACTGGGCCTCAGCAGCTGTCTGGCCAGGTGAGTTCCATCGGCTGTGGGGCGGCTGAGATCTATTTTCTTCTGTACATAAAGATAAGAAGCTGAGGGCTCCTTCCGAAAGCAAACACGCTTAATTTGAGTCACTGCCTCCCCATGATTCACCGGATGGAATTTACAATGGGGCTTTACCCCTTCCGGCATGAGTAGCAAATGGATCAATCCTAATAGGAAATATCAATCCGTGCCAGGTGCATTTTGAAGACCACAGGACAAGGTTTCCTAAGAAAGGCCACTGCTCTTTGATAGTGTTCTGCCTGCGCGAGTGAATGAAGACTGGTTCCAATGGGTTGCAGAGACTTTCTGCTGGGAGCAAAACAAGTCTGTACAAGTGCCGATAGCTACACTGCCCCTCTCAGCAGTGAGAATCCAGACCAGACTTCATGAATGCTTTGCTGGGCAGCCGGGGTGCATTCAAAGCAGAGAAACTACCCTAATCTTTGCAAAACCAACAAAGATAAGCAACAGCTTTAGCGGGCTGAACTGAGCCGACGCTCTGCGGCACAAAGCCCTGGTGACCATTATCCCAGCTCTGACCGCCGCATGGCACTGCTTGAGCATGCTGGCAATGTTTAACAAGCCATCTGTCTTGTACCTGTTCCCAGCGCAGAAGAGGCTTTGTCTGAAGCCCCTCCCCTTCCAGAAGGCTTGCCATCCGCTCAGGGCAAGTGAACGCCTCATCCTGTTGTATCAGTTTCATAACTGTCCTAAGTGTGATGTGTCCTACTGTGCAGCCTCAGGCACAGGACATCTTTCAAAGGGGAACCAGGACTGACGTCTGCCTGTTTCTTTTTACCGTGTGAAAGCCAAGCTCTTCCTCAACTTCTTTGGGAGAAAGCTTTTCAAACCTTGTAACTTTTTTTGACTTCAAACTTTCTTGGTTATTCTTAAATTGGTATTTGCTCTGTCTTTTCTTCTTTTTCTCAGATACATAAAATATTTCCTGTCAAAATTTGTAATTCAGACATTGTCAGGAGTTTATAGATTAGGTTATCTAAATATTTGGCTGAGACACTTGAATGTAATATTTCCATAGATCAAAAACAGTCAAATACTGGCATTTCCATGTTTTCACATGTATGACCTCATGAAATTGCCCACTCTTAGAGTTTTAAGAAGATATGTAACAGTTAAATTTTTGTTTAAAAGTATATTTTTAAGAAATTGGGGCTAAAGATGTGGCTCAGATGTGGTTAACAATGCTTACTTCTTTGACAAAGGACCCAGGTATGGTGGTTCACAGCCACCTGTGACTCCAGCTCTAGGGATCCAATGACTTCTTCTGGCCCCCACAGGCACCTGTGCTAACATGCACATACTCACACATGGAAACACACACAAAAACATAGCTAAAAATAAAATTAATCTTCGGGACAATAAAACTACATTCTCATGAAGGAGTCCATTTCTCCCTTTATCCTGCTTGGCCTGTCTGGCTTGGATGATGACTTTGCATACCACAGCTTCTGTTTCAAGATGTTGAAATGAGGATGAGACTGAGGCTATCTCAGACACACCTTCACAATGTTATCTGAAGGCTTCGGCTCAGGCGACAGAGACATCCTTGAAATGGACCTTCAATCCTTGACCTCAGACAGCAAACTGGGATGACAACACAGTTGCTTCCTGCTGTGGCCTCCCTGGGGCTGACTCCCAGGCAAGACTTTCATTATCTATCCAGGAAACTGAGTTTGACCAGAGAGGCAGACAGCAAGTAGACTCATTGATGTGGGTGTAGTTGAAAACATTTCAGCTTAAAGCTTACAGTTTATGCCAAAAGACTATCTATTGCCATTCCTCCAGCCAGTAGTCTAGCTTGATGGCCTGTGTTCACTAGACCTATACCATGGCTGTGTCCTAGACAGATTCAGTGAGTTCCCTTTGCCTGGAGATTCTGAAGGGGAGAATCTGAAGAGGTTCCCCGACCTCTGGTTTTGTCTAAATTCTTTCCTTCATGCCCAACTTGAATTAAGGTTGTCGTTCTGCTTTTCTCTAAAAGGAGACTATTTTCCAAATCTCTAGGAAGAAATCTGGGTACCTATTAATACATTCCTTCTGTTTATCCTGTCTACTCTTAAGTAGAACTCTGTTTAATGTTAAATGTTGTCTTTTATAAAATTTGCATTGGTTGTGGTGTCTGTTCACAGCAGTGAAACCCTAACTAAGACAGAAGTTGGTACCAGGGACTGGGGGTATTGCTGAGATAGGCATGACCATGCTTTTGTTTGGAAGAATGTGGATTTTGGGACTTTGGATTTGGAAAGCCATGAAATGCTTTAAGTGGGGCTTAATGGGTCAGCCTAGTAGGAATATGGAAGACAGTGGTGCTGAGGGTCATTTGAACTGTGTAGGCCTGATGGCCCAAGAGGTTTCAGAGGAGAAGAACTTTAATATGTGGCTGAGAGACTGTTTTTGTGATGTTTTGGTGAAGAACGTGGCTGCTTTTTGCCCTTGTCTGAAGAGACTGCCTAAGGCTAAGGTAAAGAGATTTATATTAATTGCATCTGCAAAGGAAGTCTGAAAAATGCCCAACAAAGACTTTGTTCTCTGGTTAAGTCTGATGAAGAGAATTTTGAACAAACATAGAAAACTGAGAAAGGAAAAGTACAAAATATATAGTTTGAGTATTAAAGGGGCTCCGGGGAGTGAGGTGGAGCTGAATTCAAGGATATTAAATTGAATTAAGGGAGTGGTGACCTGGGGGCAAGATTCCTCTCTGCTAAATTTAGGTCCAGGTGAGATAGTACAAGCCATTAATCCCAGGAGGCAAAGATAAGCAGATCTCTGAGTTCAAGGTCAGCCTAGAACAGAGCAAATTCTAGGTGAAGAAAAACTTAAATCCAGGTTTGGTGGACCACACCTTTAATCCCAGTGTTTAGGAGACAGGCATGCAGATCTCTGAGTTCAAAGTCAGTCTATGGAGCAAGATTCAGGACAGTCAAGCTTAGGCAGTGAAGGAGCTGTGGAAAAGGGAGCTAGTGATAATGTAATAGAACAAGGGGGCCATGTTCCAGCTCCTGCAAGCAGCAGAACTCAGCAGCTTCGGCCATGTGTCTCTGGCTCTATATTGAAGAGGAGAAGGAGACTACTGGGACAATTGATACTGGTTAGCTGGAGCTAAGAAATTAGTGGTGATTAAGAAAAGACCAGCATTACTGAGGTAAAATCTTCGGGGAAGTGTTTTCTGAGAGAACAAAGAAGCTGTATTCCAGAGAGAGCCAAGGTTGTTCCTCATGCTGCAGCTGTACTTGGTAACGTGTAAGAATCATCCAGGTGGTACTGGTTTTGAAGGCATAAAGGCATCATGAAGAATGGCTGAGGTTTGGCACTGTGAGAGGCCATGGAAAGCCATTGGTAAAAGTGCACTCTTAGTTGTAATTGACAGCCCAGGATTGAAGGGGTCGTACAAAGGAGTTGAGGCTTGGTACCATGAAGAGAGCCTATGAGAGGCTTTGGTGAAACATAGTTGCAGTGGAAGACCCCAGCATATTGGAGATGCCAGTACCATGGGATGACCACCAAGAACAGCAGTAGCAGCGGAGTGGCTCAACCTGAACTTTGAGTGCTACAGAGGGCAGAGCAGGAGAAGTGACTCCAGCTCTTTGGAGATGCACAGAAGATTATGTGTGGATCTCAGACATTATAACAAGAAGCTGTGAAGCTGAAACTGACTTGGGAACCCCAAGATGGTAAGGATGCCAGAGCCACAGGATGCCTGCCAAGGAAAGCTGCTAACAGGGAGTGGAACAAGCCCAGCAGACAGAACCTTGGTGCAGTCAACAAAGATGAAAAAGGAGTTGGAGATCTGAAGACTGCTTTGCCATCAGACAAGGAGATGCAGAGTTTGGACTTTGCCCAGCTGGTTTCCTGTCTTGCATGGGGGATTACAGTTAAGTGATTGGATGAATCTCAAAAGAGACCTTGAACTTTGAACTTGTTGAGACTGCTATAGACTACAGGGGCTTTTGAAGTTGGACTAAATATTTCTCATTATGCTATGTTTAAGTATGGCCCCCATAGACTCATGTTTGAACAAGCCTATGGGGGCCAGGGAGTGGAATGTGATGGTTCGGATATGATTGGCCCAGGGAGTGATCCTATTAGGAGGTGTGGCCTTGTTGGAGTAGGTGTTTCACTGTGGGTGTGGGCTTAAGACCCTCACCCTAGTTGCCTGGAAATCAGTCTTCTACTAGCAGCCTTCAGATGAAGATGTTGAACTCTCAGCTCCTACACCATGCCTGCCTGGATACTGCCATGTTTTTGCCTTGATGACAATGGACTGAACCTCTGAGCCTGTAAAACAGTCCCAATTAAATGTTGTCTTTTATAAAACTTGCATTGGTCATGGTGTCTGTTCACAGCAGTGAAACCCTAACTAAGACAGAGAGGATAGGAAAAGGTAGGCTGGTAAACACCTTACAGGGAAGGAAACAGAATGAAGACTCATCTCCAGGCAGAGACTGAGGAATTGTATCCCAGGCAATAGGGATAGTTGAGCTTTTAGAAGTCACAAGGAGAGAGAAAGAGAGAGAGAGAGAGAGAGAGAGAGAGAGAGAGAGAGCGAGAGAGAGCATTTCAAGGCAGAAGGCTTCCATGGTAGGCTAGAGTCCTGAAGCCTAAACAGAACTTCCAACCATTTTTCTGAGAACACCAGAAAGGATGCCTCTGAGGTCCAGAGCTCACAGGAAAGTATTGAGCCAACTGTAGTCTTGAATTCACTGCAGAGAGCAGGTAGGGAACTTGGTTCAGACCAGGAGCTACAGGGAGCTACAGGGAGCTAAGGCAAGTCATTTCCCCCCCTCCTCCTGCTCCCTCCCCTGACAAAACAGACCTGAGAATAGTCCCTGCATCTGAGCCTGGAGCCCTTTTTCCTGTGTTGGGTGTCCCCATCCCTCCACTCCCCACTCACCTAGTTTCCGGTTAGAGCCTTTTGTCAAGGTTTTAGTAATCTCAGTTTTCAGGAGTCCCTGCTGGTGTGTGTTAGTAGCTTGATGTTTCCTGGATGATTCAAATAGAGCAGCTGAAGGATGAGATAAAAAAAAAAAACAAACTGAGGTTGGCCTAGTAGGCTTAGAAAGAAGAATCTAGGGGCTGGTGAGATGGCTCAGCGGGTAAGAGCACTGACTGTTCTCCTGAAGGTCCTGAGTTCAAATCCCAGCAACCACATGGTGGTTCACAACCATCCATAATGAGATCTGACACCCTCTTCTGGTGTGTCTGAAGACAGCTACAGTACATTCACATATTATAAATAAATAAATCTTTGGGCCGGAGTAGGCAGGTACTGAGCAAGCAAGCAGGGCCGACCGGAGCGAGCAGAGGTCATAAATCCAATTCCCAGCAACCACATAAAGGCTCACAACCAGCTACAGTGTACTCACATACATTAAATAAATAAATAAATAAATTGTTAAAAAAAAAAGAAAGAAGACTCTATTAGATCGTTGTTTAAAGAGAAACCTGGGTATACATAGAAATTTGTATTCTCTTGTTTAAAGAGAAACCTGGGTATACATAGAAATTTGGAGGAAATGACGGCGGTGATAGAAGAAGATACCACTTGTTGCTTTGTGGCTTTCTGGTGGCTGCAGATGCTGCAACCTGTGCCTTATTTAGGGATCCATTGCCTAGGATGGATGATGGCTGACAGCCAGGCTAGGTCATGCTGCCAAGGACAGGGAGGTGATATGTCTTGTGTCCTCTGCACTGTGGCAGACCCAGCAAAGGCTGCACTCAATAAATGTTTGTAGGGTGAGTGAATGGAAGCAGGAAGGCATGAATTCATGAAAAGCAGCCCACGATACGGTCCCTGCCCTCTAGGAACGTACAAAGGGGCAGCTGAATAGACATTACAATGACAGTAATCGGATGGCAGTAATAGTTGCCGCATGGGTGGATCTGTATGTCTATACACGCAGCCCTGCAGCCAGGGAAACCAAGGAAGGGCTTTTGAAAACTCTGTTTGGTAGCCATGGTCTCTCTTATCTTTATTAATGTCCTGCAAAGCACTGTCACCCTGCCCCCTTCTTGATAGAACATGTCAACAGGAACATTGCAAAAGTTACCAGTTGCCAGAGATACCCGAGCTCACCTGGTGATTACAGAGAGGTGAGCAGAGGTGAGGACTGAGTCTCTTAGATGGGAGTCAGTCTGTTGACTTTGCTTGACTAAAAAGATCACCCAAGATCTGTAGCCTGTAGATAGATGAAACTGATCAAGCTAGAGCTCATTGTCAATCAATGTTTACTGTTCGTGAAAGTATACGAGGGGACAGAACACCACCAGGCTATGGGAGAATGGGGGATTCCTCTTTGGTTATCAGTCATCTACCCGACCTGACCTTCAATAACCCACACAACTTCACTGTATTGCAAAAGGAAGCAGCAGGTTGCTTTCTGTTTTCTGGGCCTAATGATTATACACATTCAGCAAAATACAATTATTGACTTCGGGGGGAAAAAAATCCAGGCAGAGGGACATTTGTCTGAAATGGTTGAGTCTCAAAGATTATGGATTTTGATCGTTTTTTTTTTTAGCTTCCTGCCTGTGTCACAGGGATAACCTTGTAAAAACTCAGAGTTTGGAATGTTGGAAGTGAAGGATGATCAATCACTCAGTGTGTTTTAATTTGCAAGTGTTTTTGGGTGTTTTAATTGCTTTGTCACTCATAAGGCTGAGAGACCACAGATCCTTCAAGCACAGACCATCCCACAGGCTGGGGATATGAGCATGGTCAGCTAAACTTATATCTCATGCTGCCTCTCCTGCACTGGGAAAGGCAGATCACCAGAGGCCCGCAGCACTAGAGTTCTATAAGGACACATGTCCCCTCCTGCTGCCCCTCTTCGCCACACATAGAGCTTCAATCATCCAGGTGCTATATGAGTATAGCCCCTCCTTTCCTGTCCACTCTCAGGCACCCCTTCCTTTGTTTCTAAGTAAAACAACAACCATTTCCTTGGTGGCCCATAACTATTTTACAGATTTCAGTGTTTTGGGATGACCTTGGATCACTGGTAGGTTGTGAGTGGTACACTACCCCGACTGCCAGCCAGTACTATTGGCTCTGAGCCCAAGGGGCAACTGTCCCATGGCTTCCCTGTGTTGTGGAGATCTGGTGGTGGAGCCTAGCCCCAGCCAGCCTGGCCCCAGTCAGCCTGGCCCCAGGCAGACTAGCACCAGCCAGCAAGTCTTTAGGCCTGGCCAAGAACTCCTATCTCATTTAACCTCTACAGTGCTCTTAAAGTATAGTGAGCTGTGTGTTCTTTCCCGGAGAAGCAGACAGACACAGGAGTAGACTCACTCATTTTACCAATGAGATTTTACTCCAGTAGCCTTCCACTGTTTTTTCTTTTTTTCTCTTCTTAATTAAATGGCTCTGATTCAAATGAATTCTTATACTGAGATATCCATCTTTAAATCAAGAAAATGCCCGATAAGCTTAGTTATTTGCTAGCATCCATCTCTTAGCTTAAAATTATAAGTTGACTTGTCATAAAGTCAAAGAGAACAAAACAATGGTTTTAAGGTTCACATCTAAGCACAGCTTATAAACGAAGCAGAGTCAGTGTGTTTATGTTATGGAAAAAATCTAATTATGTCAACTTCATCACACAGTCTAGAAGAAATGACTGGCTGCACAAATTAGGTAGAAATTTGGTTTATATATGAATTCAATCCTCAGACTGACATCAAGTGGCACACAACCACTTGTAACTCCAGTAGCAGAGGATCTAGAGCCTCAGGCCTCTGAGGGTACCCACTTCTGTGGCATACACTCACATAGACACATACCCAAGACAAATAAATAAATCTTAGAAACAACAATCATGGAAGTGAGCATTTATGGAAGATGTTGTGCTAAGAAATTCTTTCTGCAGTCTTAATGTCCTCCACAGTGTTCAGGAAAAGGCAGTGAGGCTATGTTTGGAGATTGGTACCAGAACATTCGCCTGGTGGAGTCCCCTAGAGTGTCCCAATGCGATAAGCTGTCCATAAAGTTTGCAGTTACAGACTCAAAAGCATTCCAGAATAAGTAAAGCTATTTATGTACCCAACCTCTACCTATTATTTAAAAAATCCAAAGGGCTATAGCTCAGTATATATCATAGTATATCCTGAGTGAGGACGCTTGCCTAATACCTCAAAATACACATAGAAAAACAAAATCATCTGAATGTTATTAATCCCTTAAGCAGTCTTAGGCAGCAAGAGTCTGGATGAAATAAAAAACTATTTTTACTTGAAAATAATGTCTATCTTCACATTAAATTTGAAGTGTGAAGACAATGCTGTCTTTTTAAATTTTAACTTAAAAAGTTAAGAAAGTTACGACTCTGTGTGCGTCAGAGGGTGCGTTTGTATACATGAGTGCAGAGATCGTGGAGGCCACAAACAGGCTTCAGATATAGTTTAGCTGGAGTTCAAGGCGCTTGTGAGCTGCCCCATGTCGGAGTTGGGAACCAAACTCAGGTCTGCTCAAAGTATCTTGACTTTAAAACTTTTTTCTTCAGGATCACACAATACATTGCAGCTGGGTGTGTGAGCCCATCTCTGATGAGATCTGCTAGATTCACAAGTCAATGCGGCACCATCTCCACGCTGCCTCTTCCTCTGATCTTTGGCTTCTTTGGAGTTGTCATAACAAGTAGACTTCCTCCCTTCCTTTCTCCTTCTCTTCTTCCTTCTTTTTCTTCTTTAAATGTAAAATCATTTACTTTAGGAGCCATATCTGAGAGCATTATAAGGAAAGAACTTTAAACGATACTCTTCCCCTCTTGTGCATATTCCGCGCCTACAACTGAAAATGAATATATAGTTTATGAATATTTTCCTTTATTGAAATAGATTTTTGTATACAGTGTATTCTGATTACAGTTTCCCTTCCTCCCCCTCTCAGCTCCTCCTCACCTCCTCTCTCATCTGGATCTATACACTTTTTAAACATACTATTTTATTATTCCTTAGATGCCTGTCCTTTTTCTGAGAGACAGGAAGGAGACTTTCAGTCACTTAAGGATACCCAGATGATGTGCCTGGTCCTAGGATAGATATCATTGCAGCACTTGGCATGCTTTCTAGAGAAGTACCTTTTTCCAAGGGTAGTTGCTAGGTATTTAATTCCTTTTGACGAAATACACCACCCCCCCTCCCCCCCCCCACACACACAGATCCTCACATCCATGATTGGAATTACAGAGAGAGAGAGAGAGAGAGAGAGAGAGAGAGAGAGAGAGAGAGAGAGAGAGAGAGAGAGAGATGTTAGAGATAGATGGATGGATATTAATCTCCGTTTGGGCTGACTGGGCCCTGTGTGCTGAGGACAGGGGCCACATAGGAGCTCTGCTGCTGGTGTGACCCAGGTCTCCATCTTTTCCTCTGCGTCCATGCATCTCCTTGTAACAGACAAGGTAAGTGAGACCTAAAACTCCAGTCACTCTCTCTATGCTCGAGGCAGAATGGGAGCACTCATTTCCCCAAGCTACAGCATAAACACAGCATCATTTCTCTCAGACTCTTGAGACATTTTCAGGATTTTTTTTTTTAATGAATCCACACCTATTGCAGCATTCACATGTGGCAGATCCACTAGGGAGGTCCTAGGAAAAACTCACAAGCACACCCCACGCCAAGTGTCATAGTGACGGGTAGACTGGCTTTAAGAACCAGGGTAGTACCCTCAAGAGGAGAGGCCTCTCCACTCTTCCTCAAGAGTGGAAGTTTCTCTGCCTTCATTTGGCAGAGGATTCCCATTTACCCCTTCCCCACCCCACAGCAAAGGGAAAGAATGGTTTCTTTGTTCTGGGGCACACTTAGCTGGGCCTGCCCCCCCCCCCCATTAAAAAAACCACCTTATCTTCACTGCTGGTAGGAGACTTTTTATTTCCTCCCTGTTTGCTGAGCTTGGTTCCTCAAGGCCCCTCAGCCCAGGCCCTTTGCAGCGTACCAGGTAACATCATCATTACCAGGAGTGTTAGAGCCCATCTGTCACCTGACAAACTGTCTTTATAGCCACAACAGGCCGCCAGAGCTGGGCTTGGCTTCTGGAAAGTAGACAAACCTACTTCTTTGGCACATCAACCTACCAGACACTTCTGCACCTTTCCTTCCTTTGTGGACACCCAACAGCATTCACAGAACAGCAATCTTCATTTTGTCACTGAAGTTCAGACTTCTGCCAGCCCCTCTTTTGGCTGGAAGCCAGGCTCACCCAGAGAACAAGATTTAGGGTAATTTCACTTCAGGTATAATGTGATGGCAAGGTACACACCAACACAGATGGGTTAAGGTCCCAAGTGTGAGGATGGAAATGGAAACAGACAAGAGGGACTGCAAGGAGGGTGTGGAGGAGCGTGCTCAGGACTGGTGATCCCTCAGGCATGGCACCTGTAACAAGACTAGAAACAGATGTACCACATGTTAACCCTGCTGTGCCTTGACCCTACTCATATCATCCATGTCTTCAGTGAGGGGCGAGCAGCTGCTCTGACAGGCGAGGTGCACCACAGACAACCCCAACATAAACACAAACTTGCCCTAAAGATGGCAGTTCAGGCATGGAGAGAAAAACTTTGGGGCACAGAAGACAAACAGTGGCTCAACTGTTGAGTATACAGTCTTTCATCAGTATCTGTGAACCTGATGGCCTTCTGGAACATTCCCTGACTGGGTACCATGGATGCTCTGACTCTCCTGAACCTTTTGCTCCCAAAGCAAACCTTTTAAATGAAAGTGCCTTCAAGCTCCCATGGGTCATAAAGATCCGAATGAGCTGGGAATAAGATATTAAACTGATACCACTCAGGCCGGAGGGGATGGATTAAGTGTATGAGAAACTTTTTCTCCTTTGGGGTAAGACCTCTTGAGTACCAGAATTGCTGTGTAGAGGGAAAAAGCAAAGGTTCCCTGTGAGGGGCTGCGGGAGCTTTCTGGGTTATTGTGGTATTAGGAAGACATCTTCAGCTCCACTAACGTGGTACTATCCTGAGTAAGGAGTTAGGGTCAGAGAAATGGAGGGAACATCAGGTTTGAGCTCAGATGTATATGTAAGCTGGTATTTAAGAGGAAGCACGTTTCTTGGAAGCCTAGCAGACAGCTGTTTGGGCATCCTTGAAGGGCATATTAAAAAGGGTGTGTGTGTGTGCGCGCGCACGCGCTCGCATGCGCACGCGCCAGGGTTATATGTGGGAGGGGGAGCTTTATCTATAAAAATAGCACTGCAGAACATCTGCTGGGCACCCAGAGGACTCCCAGTCCTTGGTAAAGAGAGGAGGAGATGTGTAAACAAGACTGAAGCAGGTGTGGCCAAGCAGCCCCTGCTGAGTAAGCCTGGTGCCTGCTTACACCACCTCCCCCGCTCTGGCCACAAAGAAGTCACATGGTAAAGACAACTTCTCTCACCAAGTCAGTGAGGTGCCCCTCCAATCACCCAGCCATAGAAGAATGACTTCTCTCTAAAGATGAACAGGGTTTTTTTGTGGATACATTTGGAACTTCCTGCAGCTGAAGGAACAGAGTGGCAGAGAGAGCAGCTGGGGGTGGGGTGGGGCTCTGCCAGCAGGCAGGCAGGCAGGTGTCTCTTGTAGATCCACTTAGCAGTTCATTACCAAGCTCCATCTGCCTGGGTAACCATTACTCATGCCAATGAGTGTCGGAGGCTGTAGTGCCACTCCATCTGGGAAACTCTTTGGTGAGAGGCCATGCCTGGGACACTATCACCCAGGGAAAAGGTGGCCTCTCTTCTCTAGAGCGCACAACAATTGCAGCACTGGTTTTCATTTCCAGACGTGGTCTCCTTGGTGTCTCCATTTTGCTGAATCATCACAGCACCCCTGTTCAGCAACCACAGGCAGGACTGTGTTGACTGACGGTTGGAGATACATGTGGTGCAGTGTGAGAAGGAGTGGAGCGTGGGCATCTGAGTTGTTAGACCGCCAAACAGTTTGTTCTTATCTATGAGATCGTTTGTACCCACCTTGGGTGGTGACCAAGCTTTTGAGCATTAAGAATTGAATAGGAACTGGGGAGATGGCTCGGCTGATAAAATGCTTGCTGTGAAAAGCATGAGAATCTGAGTTTGATTCCTCAGAACCCACATCAAAAAGTCAGAACAGTGGTGTGCCATTGTAATACCAATGCTAGAGAGGCAGAGACTGGCAGGTCCCTAGGGCTCACTGACAGACTAGGGATCTAGCTTAATCAGTAAATTGCAGGTACAATGAGACATCCTGTCTCCAAAAGCAAGATAGAATGTGATCGAGGGAGACACTTGACATTGAATTTTGGCTTCCTTAGCACAGACACATGCATGCACACTAGCAGTGCAGATGTGAATACACACACACCACACACACATACACACACACACACACACACACACACTGGAATATATTAAGCTCTGTTGATAGTATGTTTGCTCAGTATGTAGGAGTCCTTGGGTTCCATCCATCCCTAGCACCATAGAAACTAGATATTTGACTCACCCCCTTCATTCTTGGCAGGTAGAGGCAGGAGGATCTGCTGCTCAAAGTCATCCTCCCCTACAAAGTAGGTTTGAGGCCAGCGCAGGCCATGTGAAAAAAAGTTAAATGCAGTTTCTAAAGTGGCACCTGGCACCCATACAATATCAAATAATACAGTTTAGTGTTTGCTTTACCATTCTGACTCTTCCTCGCTGAGCCTTTCAAGGACATTGGGGGCACCATTCAACTCCCTAGATCTCTATCCTAAAATCCAAGCTTAAGGTATTCCTCTGCAATCTACCTCTGCAGTCACTGCAATGGCCAGTGCCATCAGAAGAAGTCACTCCTGCAGTATCTCTGGCAAATCATTGGCCGGACACTTCCAGGATGCACTGGGACACAATCCGTTGCCCTGCTCACCACTCTGCTTTTATATTAATGCCATTTAGGGAGGTCGGTCTTCAGAATGACCTGGTTCGTTGGTTGTTCATGCGGAACCACCAAATTGTTCTACCACTTGTCCCAAAACTGTGTGTGGGCCCTTGTTCCATGAAGCCTTCCCGTCCACTAGTGTGGAGGGATGAGGGCTCTGTGTGTCCAGGGTCTATGGAAAACCCTGTGGTCTCTAGTAAGCACCAAGGTGGAGGAAAGACAGCCCACCCAAGAGTGCCACAAAGCTTGATTCTGGTGGAAGCCAAACAGCCCCCTTTGGGATATTTCATGGATATTCTCTGCTTGCAGATTTGAAAGTCCTCAAAATACTTAGTTCAGCAGGTAAGTCTTCAGACCTGGTGGTTCAGGACTGTGAGCTCCAAGGGGGAGGGTTGTTAGGATCTGGAGAAGGGTAAACTTATTTTTAATGGCCTTTCCCAGCTTTATATTATAAAAATCTTTGAACACTAGAAAAATTGGATAAAGGGCTAGAGAGATGGCTCAGTGGTAAAGAGCACTGGCTGCTCTTGCACAGAGGACCTGGAACTGATTCCCAGCCCCTGCATGGTAGCTCACAACTGTCTGCAACTCCAGCTCCAGGGGCATTTGACACTCTTCTTATCTCTATAGGCATGGGACATAAGTGGTGTGGAATAATGTTAAGCTTCTCCGAAGGGTCCTAAATGGTGAGAACACCCCTCGAGAGATGGGAAGAGTCTAAGAGCCAGAGGGAATGGATGACTCCAAGGAAACACGAAGGGACTGATGACCACACGAACTCTCAGAGACTCTAGCAGCGTGCACCAGGCCTATACAGGTTCAAGCCAGATGAGGTTCCAGCACTGAGAGAGGAATTGGACTCCTTGCTAAGAAGCTCTCTGCAACTGATACCAATTTGCAAAGGGAAATAGTTTTCTCCAATGAAGTATCACTGAGTATATTAACCATACTTTAAGATAGGCCACCTTCCCAACAAATTTAATAGTATTAAGTTTGTATATTTTGGTGTTGGTTTTTTTTTTTTTTTTTGGCATGGAGTTTATTTTGTGTGTTGTTTTCTCTCTCTCTCTCTCTCTCTCTCTCTCTCTCTCTCTCTCTCTCTCTCTCTCTTTCTTTCTTTCTTTCTTTCTTATTTTGGTTTTTTGGATTTGTTTTTTTCGAGACAGGGTTTCTCGGTAGAGCCCTGGCTGTCCTGGAACTCACTCTGTAGACCAGGCTGGCCCTGAACTCAGAAATCCTCCTGCCTCTGCCTCCCAGAGTGCTGGGATTACAGGTGTGTGCCACCACCGCCCAGCTTTTTTTCTTTTTCTTTTTTAAAGAGAGAAGAAAAGGATGTGGAGTTGACTCGGGAATAGTTGGGACAAGTTGGGGAAAGGGAAAATTGTGATCAGAATTTATAGTATAATTTTTTTCAATTAAAAAAGAAAGAAAGAAAAACACCCCTCAAAATTATCACAGTCAAGATTTCAAATCTGACCATGGAAAGAATAGTCTTTAAAGGTGTCTTTTACTTGAAACATCACCCAAAAGGAGGAACTAGAAGTTCCCACTTCAGTGTCCCACAGAAAGTAATCACAGAAAATTTTCACTTTTATGAAAAATAATTACTGCTGCAGAAAGCGTATGGACATACTGCTTTGTGCTTGAAAATACAAGCAAAGTGAAGTCTTAGGTTTCAGTTTTTTCCCAGTAAGTGTAGAAAATTCAGAGTTTTTGATAGTCTGAGCAAAATCATAAGTAGAATTTGGAAGCTACAAGGGTGCCTTCTGTCTTGGTTTGTGCCAAAGTCACCAGATGAGCAAGTCTATTATATCAGACACTGGGAAGAACGTAAGCATTTGTTCATCTGCTGCTGAGGAATTCTACCTGGCCCAAGTCATGTGCCTTTCCAGGATAATCCGGAGTCTGAGCAACACTAAGAAAGGGAAACATGGGAACCTCCCTAGCCCAAGCACTTCCCTTGATGTCAGCTGAGGGTTTGGGGGTGGGACTCACTCCTTCCTTCCCAGCCTATATCCTGCCTTTGTGCCTGCCTCATTTGCATGGTCAGCTCTACCATTCACAAGCCCCTGGGTGGGGTCACCCTGGAGAGGAAGGAGCACACTGCTTTCAGTCTAGCTTTGATTCAGAATTACCTTCCAGTCAGGCCAGATTATAGCAGCACTTTGGAACTTAGAAAGCAAGAGGAGTCACACACACACATGCACTTAGGGGTACTGTGCAGAGGAACAAACACCTAGGGGTGGCGTGTGTGTGTGTGTGTGTGTGTGTGTGTGTGTAGAGGCCTGAACAGGGGACAGAAGTCTTTCCATAGAGTGACTTGGGTCCCACTTGGAGGCACAGTGACCACTTAGACTCAGAGCCACCATCTTACTGTGCTGGACTTTATGCCATTCTGTTGAAGTTTTCTTGTTTGTACATTTAATATATTATTTTTATTAATTATTTGAGAATTTACTATAATGTATTTTGGTCATATCCACCCTGCTCCCCACATGTCACCTAACTCCTTCCAGGTCCACCAGACTGCTTGCTCTGTACCCTCCAATTTTTTTTAAAGTAATCCACTGAGTCCAGTTTATGCTACCCATATATTCATAGATACGATGTGTGTGGACCCATTCATTGGAGTGTAGTTGGACTAACAGGAGTGAGATAGGGTAGCACTATCAAGTCCAGGAGAGCTTCAACTTTGTACCTGTCTCAGCCTCTCAAGTACTGTAATCCCTGGATTTTAGCATTTCTCTTTGTCCTGGATTTCTCAGTGTTCAGCACGGATTCAGAGAAGGCCCGGTGCTGTCACAGTCAGAGACAAGAAGAGAAGAGTATCCATTCAGAAACCCTTGAGGTTGGAGTCTGGCCCCCAAGTGCCTGTGTTTCTGTTTCCAGGATGAATGCATGTCATATTTTCATGATTTATGAAAAACATTTTAGATGCGTGGAATACAAATCAAGACTAACCAATCTTGATAAAACTAATCTCTTGATAAAATTCCTTAAAACATGGACTTTTAAAACTGAAGAATGTTGTAAGAAGTTCTAGAAAGCTGAGAATGGGAGAGAGGGCAGAAGTTCTCAAGAGAACTATGATGCCTATCCTCTAGACATCTTAAGCATCTCTGCAGGGCTTGTTCTCAAGGTTCCACTGGGGAGATTTCTGTTGCTAGAGCTTGAGGTTTGCCTCTTGACTGAATACCTATCTGATGGTGATACTAGTTCATGATCACACTTGGAGAAACACTGACCAAAGGCACAAATTGCTGCTGTAAGGTACAGGGTCAGCTGAATGAAATGGCTAAATGTGATCTTGGGCAGGCATGGTAGAGTATGTCTTAATCCCAGCACTTGAAAGGCAGAAGCAGGCAGATCTGTGGGAGCTTTAGCTCATCCTGGTCTACATTGTGAATTAAAAGATTTTATATCTAGTAAGACTATGCGAAGACACAGTGAAACTCTATCTCAAAAAAAGGAGAGGTGACTTTGGGCAAAGAGTCTTTAAGGACCAGGGCTTTATGAATGCTGGACACCCTTATGCCACTGCCCAGTTCCTGCCATCACAAGCATCAGTGTTGCCAAGCTCCTGGGTAACTACAGAGAGTTGGGTGCCAAAGGGGAAACATGTAGCTCCCAGGAAGCATACACAAACACTTTTTGCAAACATTCTGAAGCTTGGAAGACCTCTGAGTAGGGCCTGTTACTCCATGCTAGAGAATGCTTGCTTTGTAAACAGCAGACACCAGAGTGCTGCGAAAACAGCTTAGTCAACAAAGTTCTTGCTATGCAAGCAATGACTATATCTGTTTGATCCTTAGCACCCATGTAAAAAGCTGAGCAGGGTGATGAACTGGGATACAGGAGAGTCCCTGGAGCTTACTAGCCAGCCAACCTAGCCTAACTGGCCAGCCCTGGATCAAAGTGAGAGACCTTGTCTTAAAAAACAGAGCTAAACAGAGCTGGTAGGGCTGGAGAGATGGCTCAGCAGTTAAGAGCACTGACTGCTCTTGCAGAGGTCCTGAGTTCAATTCCCAGCAACCACATGGTGTCTCACAACCATCTGTAATAGGATCTGATGCCCTCTGTCTGAAGACAGTTATGGTGTACTCATATACACAAAATAAATAAATAATTCTTAAGAAAAAAGCTAGGGTTGGTAGATGTGAGGAACAACACTAAGGTTGATTTTTTTTGACCTTCATACACTCATGCACACACACACACACACACACACACACACATACACATAGTAATACACACAAACACACATATATGTACATACATATATATGGATACATGCATACAATACACACACACACATATATACACTCTAATACACACATACACAAGAGGGAGACCTGGTAGAGGCCTGTACCCTCTTTCCTTCCAGGTTGAATTTCCTTGACTAAAGTTCTGCTTATAAGCTCTGTTCATTGGCTGAAGGCATCTCCTAGATGGGTCAGTTTCCCAGTACTCTGAACACCTCACCTGGGAAGAGCAGCACCTCTCTGTCGAGAAAATGCTCTTGGGCAGATAAAGTGATTCTGACCATTAGCAGGCCGTATGGTGGCTGTCTGAATACTCCCGTTGCTTTCTTTTCCCATATAAAGAATGGGCTCTTTCCAGGTGTGGAAGTGCAGCCATTAATTTCACTACACTAAGAGGTAGATGTGTCTCTGTGAGTTTGAGGCCCAGTCTAGTCTAGATAGAGAGTTCCAGGATATCCAAGGCTACGTAAAAGACCTTTTCCCCCCCATCTCATTCCCTCTCCTCACCAAATCAATCAATCAATCAATCAATCAATCAATCTTAATGTAGGGTTTAAATTTGGGATATCCTGAGCTAAGACATATACCTTCCTCCCAGAAAATGGGATGATGCCAATACAATCCATCGTTTTCCTCTTCATTCACTTTCTAATTACAGATTATCGATATGATTCCATCCTGGGTATAGTGTATGAGGTCATTACCATCAAGACACTGAGTAAAATGTACTGTCTGACCTACATGATCATCTCCTCCAAAGTGACACCAGGCTCCAAAGTGACAGAAAGTGACACCCACTGGCAATCAGAGGGCCCATTGGCTCCAGGATCTCTCCAGCGAAACCCTGTCCACATGGTCTAATCCTCTCAGGGTCATCAGTCTGTTGCTCCAGTTCCTACAAGTTAGGCAACTTTCATGTCTTCATCTGCTTTAAAAAAAGGAAGTAAATAAAATCTGCCTTCACTTCAAATGCCCTTGATATCATAAAGATAACGGAAGAAATTGCTCTAAAGTCTTTGGCTCAGTCAAAGGGAGTTGGATGAATCTAAGGGAGGGGACCATGTAGCCTGTGAGTGTGATATCTCTCAGACAACATCTTTAATCAGCCTACATTGCCAGTGGTAACCCTCATGCTCACAATTCCCAGAAGGACATTTTTCCCTTAATAGCTCCAAGCTTTTAAATCCCTGTCCCTTGGCAAACCTATTTTGAATGAATGATGTTCTCTGATTGCTATTAGCTGCCTCTATTGACAGCCAGGATGTTTTGGTCTCAGATGCTGACAGTAAGAAAAGGTAGTGTTTTGTTTTGTTTTGTTTTTTAGCCTGTAGGGGGCAAAACATCTTGTTGGTGGTTTCAGAGACCAAGAAAGAGAGAAAGGTTCAGGAAAAGACCTGGGAGCCAAGGGTTCACCTTAGCACCAGTCATGATTTAGGGGCTACTTCTGTGAAGAAGGCTAAGGAGATGGGTGTTCTTCCTACAAAAACTGCTGTCAGCATTCCCTGAAGTGTCAAGACAGAGACAGAGACATCAGAATTGTTCAGTTGTGACTCTAAAGCCAAGTTTTAGGAAGAAAACACTCTGGCTGTTACAGCAAAATGATATTCCCCTGGACCCCATGCAAGTAAGCAAGCAAGCAGTAGGTTCATTTTTGCCCCTACCCAACCCCTTTTTTGTCCCGTTAAGGGGAGTTGTGATCCAGGGAACTGTGGGCAGAAACTCTTAATCCTCGGCCTTGCCCATCAGAGCTTAGTGTTGTACTAGGCACCAGGGTTCCAGGCTGGGGCTGTAGAATCTGAAAGAGGTGCAGGATGGATGGACAGTATGATGAAAAGGGGCTAGCCTGGGACAGGCAGGATTAGGTGGAAAGGTTACAGGCAGGTCCAGCAGGACTCAGACATTGTGTAGAGATCCTGGAGCCAACGGGCCCTTTAGTACCTGGCTCTGCCTGCAGCCGGCCCAGGGCAAATACAGGCTATCAAAGCCTTCAGCACTCCTGAATGGGACAAAGAAAAGGCGCATTAATGATTAACTCTGCTAAAAGCTCCGGCTTTTGTATTCCCATGGTGCCTGGCCTATCTGCTTGCCATGTGACCGGCTCTGGCCATTTTCTCGCAGATTGGGGAAAGCTAGTGAGCAAACACAGGTGGTTCGGAGTCGCCTGGCTGTCAGGGACAACCGCGGGCAACACCAGCTATGCCTGGCGAAATTAGCTGCTCTGTTTGCCTCCAATTTTGCTTCCTGGTGCTCCTACTTTCTAAGTCGAATGTCATTTTGCCCTTATTTTCTACTATTCACAGGAGATGCAGAAAAAGGCGGCAAAGCCCCCGTCCCACAAAAAGGGAAAAGGAGGCACACCGCCTCGTGTTCTTTGAACTCTGCAATAACGTTTGGTGATCAAATGCAAAGGCCGGGTAAACTAATTAAAACCCCTCAGGTCTTTAACTCCCTGCAAGAGCAAATTGATTCTTCTCAAAGGGAATTATTTTAGTGATCCTGACCAAATACGCAAGCCACATCAGTGACGTCATAAGCCTGCTAGCGTGGACCTCAGCTGAGTACCCTGTGATGCACGGGTCATGGCAAGCACCACTGGTGAAATCGCAAAACTGGATAGGGGGCCCCTGGAGCGTCACCTTGTCAGTGTGTCGTTCAGTGTCAAGGTCCCTCTAGTGGCATTTTTTGTTTTGTGTGTTTAAATTCATTTCTTCCTTGGCCCACATCAGGCAGACTTTCTTTTTCTTGTTCAAATATTTATATGCGTGTAGTATTGCACGCGGCTTCCATTGCTCACAATCATAGCCATAAAGCATAGATTATCAGCTCAATGTGATAAAGGCCCTTTAAGTCAACACCAGAAATGAGCAGAAAATGAAATAAAGTTATAAAAAGGAGAGCATCAGTGTCTACACCGGGTGTGTCAGTCTGCAAGGACTCAAGCCATTAGCAACAAGAAGGGAGCCATCTTATTCACACCAGCAGCGCCACAGAACCTGTTAGCGGCCTTTCATATTTAACTACAGCATCCCACTAACTCCCATTTAAAACAGAGGACAAGAAGGAACAGAGAATGAAGAGGTGGAGGAGGGGGTAGGAAAAGCAGGGGGGAGGAGGGGGAAGAAAGAAGAAGGAGGAGGAAGAGAAAGAGGAGGAGGAGGAAGAGAAGAAGAAGGAGGAGGAAAAGGAGGAAAGAGGAGAAAAGAGGAGGAAAGAGGAAGAAAGGCCGTCTGGAGTAGAGGTATTTTTGTTCAAACATTTCACAGGTGCTTCTATGCTGCCCTCTGCTTCCAGGACTGGTCACCACAGAAAAGACTCTTGCAGTCTCAAGGTTAAGCATTGTGATGAATTCGAGATGTTTTCATGCGGGACCCAGTGGTGTTGATTCTGCACTTGCCCATAGTTCCTAGGCTTTTGATTTTGGTGTGATGAAGATTGTAGGGCCACAGATCTTGGCTACAGAGGAGACTTGGTTATCCTCACGTGTATGATAAACCCAGTTAACAACCACAATTAGATAATCAATTCTGGGCTTTTGTTTGGTTTTGTTGTTGTTATGTGGAAGGATACTAAAAGATAATTCATTTCCCCTTGTAGGTGCTTACAGAACACAAGACCTGTCATTAAACAAAAGTCATATTTATTCAGCAGGTCTGTGGAGCTTGACTGTGAAACTCACATATAAGGATAATCTTTGGTGTTGGACTAAAATACTCAGCTTCTGGCTTGTTGTTCCCAGGGCATCTCCTTTACTGTTTTTAGTTATTTAACACAACCAAAAGTTGGTGCTAAACAAAGACCATGTATAGATAAATGTTTAGCTAGACTTACCAAGAAATCGTGTGTGTGTGTGTGTGTGTGAGAGAGAGAGAGAGAGAGAGAGAGAGAGAGACTGCCATAAAACAACAGGATCTCATTAACACTCATAAAAAATAACCAACCGCACCAGAACTTGTTGCGCTGCACCCTAGGCTGTACTCCACCTCCCTGTAAGAATTGAAATTATAAAAAGTATTCACTGACCAGGATAGAAGAAAATAAATTAACAACAGAAAGCCATCAGGGAAGTCCTTTAACACCTACCACCTAAATGATAGCCCAAACAACAGAAAAAAAAAATCAAGTTAATGAAACTCAACTTAAAAAAAAAAAAAAGAATAAAAGGAAATACATCCCATCAACATTGATTGTGCTCAGCTAAGGCATTGTGAAGATGGAAAGTATAATCCTAAGTGTGTAAATTAAGATAGATTAAAACCACAAATCAGTAGTAATAAGTGCTTATCCTCCAGAACCTAGAAGAAGAAAAGCAAATAAGCAACTAACATGTACAAGAAAAGAAGTCAACGAAGGAAAAAGCAAGAGGGCTTTACTAATTTTTATTAGCAAAAAAAAGCATTTTTCCCTCTTGGAAAAGACCAGTTAAACGGATAGACCAAGCAATACACAGACATAAAAAGAAGGCCACAAATCACCCATATCAGAAATAATACAGGAGATACTACTATATGCTATGCAGACAACAAAATACACACAGGAAATAATTAGTATAAGTCTACATATTGACAGGGTGACTTCAATGAAATAGACAACTTCTTGAAAAGCACAGATGATCCTAACTTTTCCAATATATATAGGACGTAATTTTAAAGCCTCATAATAATGAAAAACATTGGGATCTTTTTACTAACTGACCCACTCCAAAGAAATCTCCACTCAAGCATGGGACCAGATATTTAAAGAAGAGATGGCATATTCTCTACACAATCTCTGCTAGAATATAGAGGAGAGGAAACGCTTGCCAATTTCTTATATGAAGTTAGTACAATCCGGACACCAAAACTAGACAGACAATTTAAAAAGAAAATTAAAGATCAATATCTCACTAAATACAGACAAAAGTTCTTTAGCAAAATTTTAGTAAGAGGAATTCAGTAATATATCGAAAGTTATATACCATGGCCAAATGGGATTTGTTTTGTAGCTGCAAGACTGGTTCGATATTGAAAATCAATTAAGGTAATTCACCTTTTTAAATGGCTAAAGGAGAAAATCCACACAATCATATAAATCTACAGAGTAAGTACTTACCACAATCCAACACCAATGCATGACTAAGAACTCTCAGAAAGAGGCCTGGAAAGTTGGCTGAGTGGTTGAAAGTGCTTGCTATTGTTGGAAAGGACCAAAGTTAAAATTTCAGGATCTACCTCATGTGTCTCACAAATGTAACTCCAGTTCCAGGGGATCCTCTCCTGGCCTCTGAAGGCACCTGTACACACAGACCACCCTCCTATACACACACATACTCCACACCACACACATACACACACACCACACATACACACACCATACCACTCCACACACACAGAGCACATATATCACACACACCACATACACACACTACAGCACTCACATACACACACACACCACACATACACCATACCACTCCACACACACAGAGCACATATATCACACACACCACATACAAACACTACAGCACTCACATACACACACATACCACACATACACACACCATACCACTCCACACACATAGAGTACATATATCACACACACCACATACACACACTACAGCACTCACATACACACACACACCACACATACACACACACATACACCATACCACTCCACACACACAGAGTACATATATCACACACACCACATACACACACTACAGCACTTACATACACACACACACCACACATACACACACACATACACCATACCACTCCACACACACAGAGTACATATATCACAAACA
This sequence comes from Apodemus sylvaticus, assembly GCF_947179515.1. Lineage (NCBI taxonomy): Eukaryota > Metazoa > Chordata > Mammalia > Rodentia > Muridae > Apodemus > Apodemus sylvaticus. Next base: position 131,209,217 of record NC_067476.1, on the reverse strand, counting down.
CCACATACACACACTACAGCACTCACATACACACACACACCACACATACACCATACCACTCCACACACACAGAGCACATATATCACACACACCACATACACACACTACAGCACTCACATACACACACATACCACACATACACACACCATACCACTCCACACACACAGAGTACATATATCACACACACCACATACACACACTACAGCACTCACATACACACACCATACCACTCCACACACATAGAGTACATATATCACACACCACATACACACACTACAGCACTCACATACACACACACCACACATACACACACCATACCACTCCACACACACAGAGCACATATATCACACACACCACATACACACACTACAGCACTCACATACACACACACCACACATACACACACCATACCACTCCACACACACAGAGCACATATATCACACACAGCACATACACACACTACAGCACTTACATACACACACACACCACACATACACACACACATACACCATACCACTCCACACACACAGAGTACATATATCACACACACCACATACACACACTACAGCACTCATATACACACACACACCACACATACACACACCATACCACTCCACACACACAGAGCACATATATCACACACACCACATACACACACTAAAGCACTCACATACACACACACACCACACATACACACACACATACACCATACCACTCCACACACACAGAGCACATATATCACACCACACACACACACACACACACACACACACACACACACACACACAGTAAATACAAATCTGAAAAGAGAACCTTGGAAAAGTGTAGTTGGAAACAGACTCAGATTGTTAAAGACCATTTGCAGAAACACACAGCAGACACTATGTTTGGTGATAAAAGTCTGAACATCTCCTCTGTGGTCGAAAACACAGTGAGTATTCATGTCTCCATCTATCTCTACCATGGCACTGGAACTTCTTGCCAGTTTATTAAGGCAAGAAAAGTAATGAAACACATATTGACCAGGAAAAAAAAAGAATAAACTCTGGACTGGAGAGATGGCTCATCAGTTAAGAACACTACTGACTGCTCTTCCAAAGGTACTGAGTTCAATTCCCAGCAACCACATGGTGGCTCACAACCATCTATAATAGGATCTGATGTTCTCTTCTGGTGTGTCTGAAGACAGCTATAATATGCTCATATAAATAAAAGAAATAAAAAAAATTAAAACAAAGAAAGAGCAACCCCTTCTGTTTCTTGCATAGGACACCATCGTTTCTATAGAAGATTTTGAGGAATTTATAGGAAATATCTTAGTGAATAAATCAAGGCAGGGCAGAAGAACAACATGCAAGGATTAGTTGTATTTCTCTTTTCTACCAGTGACACATGGGTGCTGAAATTAAAATATAGTAACATTTATCAGTTCTAGGAAGGAAGACAGGAAGGAAGGAAGGGAGGAAGGAAGGAAGGAAGACTTAGTGTTTACCACATAGAGTGGCACATGTTGTAATTCTAGCCCATGGGAGATAGAGGTAAGAAGTTCATTAATTTGAGGCCAGTCTGGGCAGCATAATGAGAGCGTGTTTAAAAAAGGAAGTAAGGAAGAAAAGAGGGAAGGAATTGAGAAATTTAATTAATTAAACAAGTACAAGGTATCTATGCTACCAAATCCATAATGCTGATATGATGGAACTAGTCAAGACAAAAGTAGAGAAAAATATACTATGTTCATGGATTGGAAGGTTAAATATAAAGATACCAATTTTCTCCAAGGGTACTGATGAGATTCATGTAGTCCTTATCAAAACTCCAACAACAGTTTAAGTAGTATTTCTCTAAAATTGGCATGGAAAGGGTAAGGGAATTAAAATAACCTAAATTTTCTTTAGAAAAAAAAAAGAGGAGTCAGTTTTTTTATGTTTCAGTAACTTACTACGTGACTGGGGACTGCACTTGACACAGTTACAAAGGTTATCAGTGGAGGAAGACAGCACTGAAATATCTGGACATCCCTGGGGCAAATTGCACAGTGACCTAAGTTTTGAGTCTTAGACAAAAATTAACTTGAAATGGATTATGGACTTACATGTAAAATTACAACACTTTTCGAAGAAGACATAAAGCAGCCTTTCAGAGATGAGCCAAAGGTTCTTAGATTTTTATACCCAAAGTATAATCTGTAAGAGAAAAACATCATTACACATCGTAAACATTGCAACTTATGCTTGCTGAAAGACTCTGCTAGGGAATGTATCACACACAACTTATTGAATAATGACTGAGACAAAGAATATATACAGGGCTTTCCATTCACAGCAGAAGCTCCCCAAACATTCCCACTTAAAAAAAATAACTGTGAAGGGACATTTCATAGCCGAGGTTATGAATATTAAATATAAGCACATGCAAATATATTCAGGACTGAGGAAAATCATCAGGCATTGAGGATGCTAATAAAAGTCAGAATGAGAAATAGTGACAGTATCTAACACTAGCAAGGAAGTAGGGAAACTGCATCTGAGATTGCCAGTAAGAAGGTCAAGCAGTACAAATAATTTGAAGAACAGTTACTTTTAAAAGAAATGTGGGGCTGGAGAGGTGACTTAGTGGTTAAGATCACTTGTTTTTTCTCTCAGAAGATCTGTACAACCATTTGTAACTCCACTTCTGGAGGGTCCAGTGCCTTCTTTCTGACTGCCACAGGCACCAGGTATGTGCATGGTGCACGTACATACATGCAAGCAAAGCAAGTACACACCAAAAGATAAAATAAATAAATATAAAATGATAAAAAGTAAACGTGTTGCCACCTATGATCAGAGTTCTTAGACATTTCTGCCCAAAGGGATGAAGGCTTATATTTCCACAAACACTTTTGTGCAAATGACCGTTTCATTCACGACAACCTCAAGCTGATGCAATGTACATAGGTTTCAAGGAGTGACTTATTAGATACAATGTGATAAATCACATCATAGGATACTACTTGGCAATAAAAAGGGAACCAGGGCTGGACAGATGACTCATCCATGTATGTATGTGTATATTTATATACACATATAATGCATATATGTATGTTTATAGATATACACACATACACACATATGTATATACACATATATCTATATGCACACATATATGTTTATACACATATATGTATATACACACATATATGTATATGCACGCATATGTATATACACACATATATGTTTATACACACATATGTATATACACATATATGTATACACATATATGTATATACACACATGTATATACACACATATATGTGTGTATGCACATATATGTGTATACACACATATGTATACACACATATGCATATACACATATATGTATATACACACATATACACACATATATGTATATACACACATATGTATATACACACATATGTATGCACACATATATGTATATACACACATATATGTATATATACACACATATATGTATACACACACATATATACATATATATATATGTATATATATATATATATGAATACCATTGATGGTTTCCAGATAACTATATGAAGCAGAAAAAAATGTAATGTGTGATTCCATATACGCAACATTCTTTGTATGTAAATGAATGAAATGGAAGACAGTTTAATAGTGGTTATGAAGAGTATAGGATGGGAAAGAAACTAGTAGCTGTGACAATTTGTAGTGTCCTTTGTTTCTCACTGTGTCTTCTTTATGCCTCTTCCAGGTAGTGTGCATTTTCTCCAGAATTGCTACCTAAGTAAACACATTTCTTACTATTTGAAGCAACTTGTGAGGATGGTTGATGCCTCTTCTAGGCACAGGGAGTCCCACACCTTCATAAGCAACATAACAGTGTGGCTTTTTTGAGCCCCACAAAGGGTTGTGTTCCCAAGGGGAGCTTGCTTCCTTTGTGAAAGTGTGGGGAGGGAAGCGATATGGTGTTAATCAATACACCCAGTGATAAATGTTTATCTTGAGCAGAAAGCAAATAAAGGCGGGTTAGCGAGACCTTTATTGCCTGCAGTGGAGTCAGATCCACCTAGAGCAGCTGGAGTCTTTTCTAGGTCATGCAGCAGAAAAGTTGAACAACCGTTTTAATTTTTTTTTCCTGAAGTGCTAGGACATAGAAGAAAATCTTTTCCAACCCCAATATGTATTATTTATAGACTCTAAAAGTTGCATGAATGGTGTGTGTTTCTCAAAAGCATAGTATCAAAACTGGAAAACTATGTTGATTGAAAGCATGTGGAGGCATTATTTTGGGGTAAGAGGAATTAAGACTAGCTTGAGAGTTTTAGAGATGTTCTTGTCTATACCTTTAGGGTTTATTTACTTTCTAGAGCTCCTCTGAAGAACAGTTGAAACATAGCATGTTAGGTCCTGCTTCTGAATACCTAGCCCAGGTTATCTTCTTGGATTGGGAGCCAAGAACTTGAAGCATTTGTGACAAGTTCCCAGCTGTCACTGTTCCTGGTCAAAGGACCCTGCTGTGAGAGTCCTTGTTGGAAGGCACAGGGTCTGGTCCCAGGCCATTCAGTTAGATGTACCTGGAGAACTCAGTGTTGTTCTTGGGAAGGAGTACTCTTGCTGTTTCATAATTTCTCTGAGCTGAGTGAATTGCCAGACAGGTGGGAGTGTGGTTCTGTATTTGGCAGCAACTGGAGTGGCCCTGAAAGGTCAAAGAGCAAAGATGCAACATCAGGCAGGGTTGCTGTGTGTGAGGAAAGGAGTCAGACTGACTGTCACTGGAGAATGAGCCCTTGGCACGTGAGACTGAAATCTTTCTGAGGATCTTTTAAAATTTACAAAGTTCTTCAAGAAAATGAAAGCCATCTTCTTTACCTTTTTGGCAAATAAATCCTACTCAAAAATCACATTTATGTATAAACTTGTGTGTGTATATGTATGTTGGTGCATATACTTGCATGGGTGGAGGTCAAAGGACAGCTTGAAGAAGCCAACTCCCTATGGGCCCCAGGGACCAGACTCAAGTGGTCAAAGCTACTGGAAAACTCCTTCACATCTTCATCATTTGGCTAGGACTCCACATTAGCCTCAGACACACAGGAAGCAGGAAGGAAAATGGCAGCTTCCGATGACTCAGTTAATATGGCGGAGTGGAGATGGATTCTGGGAGCATTTTTACTCCCCGCACAAAAGCACATCCCACCTAAAAACAATCACTATCCCTTGTGTCCACAAACAAGGTCCCTAGGTGGTAATGAAGGGACTTCCAGGGTGAGAGATGTGTTGAGCACAGCCAACCTTCTTCAGAATTCCTGGATGAGATGGGACTGTCCTTAGAGGTGTGATTCAGTATGAACTTCAGGGGCATCAATGGGAAGCAGCTTTTAGGGTAGATAGGGGTCAGGTGTAGATTTGTTAGCTGTGGAAGGTGGAGGAAGAAAAGCTTAGCAAAGAGCCCACTGAGCTATGCTGTAGCTCATAAGAGGCAATTATAAATGCCTCTGTGGTTGAATCCTGCTGTGTGTGTGTGTGTGTGTGTGTGTGTGTGTGTGTGTGTGTGTGGGCTTTGTCAGCATTGTCCCATATGTTAACCTTGGATACAAGGATGTTTTGGTTAATCTTTTGCTGCAGTGAAAAGTCTGACAGAATCAACTGAGAGGAGGAAATCTTTCCTTTGGCTTATGGAATCAGCGGTTCAGTTCTCACTAGAAAGGAAAATCAGGAAAGTGGCTTGGTATGGATAGAGGGAGTGTGGCAAAGACAGGGCATGTGGCAATGGGTCAGGAAGCTGAGAGAACTCTGCAGTCAGGGGCTGGGATAACCTGCAAAGTCTTGCCTCTAGCCATCATCTTCTGCCAGAGAGCTGTCACTTTCTAAAGGTGCCACAGCCTTCAAATAAGCACCAGAAGTTGAGGAACAAATATTCAAAAAGTAAGCCCGTGGGGGGACATTTTAGATGTAAACCTTAACACTGGGTTGCAGGAAAGAGAAGACACTTGGTAGCATCGTCTCTGTTTCCCAAGTCAATAAAGAGATCTCTTGCAGAATCCCACAATGATGAAGGGATCCAGTATAAATTGACTTCCCATGGTTCAAAAGCCTTTATTCCAAATTACAGTTGATCATGAATATAATCTCTGTCCTGGAATAAGTAAGTCAAGAGCTAAGGGGAATTCCTTTTAATAGGAAAGAAGCATGAGTAATTCTTACTGAAATAAATAAGATAAAAATATCCACAGGAATTACCACAGATCCTTAAGCAAAGGCTGTTTTTATTTCCATAAATCTATTTGCTTTTATATACTATAGCAATGCATTCCTGGATGTTAGCAGGATCTTGGTTATTGATATAAACAATTACATTTCACAGCATCCTCTGCATATAGCCATGTAACTAGGGTCTGGCCAGGAAGCTCTAAAAAGAAGAGTTATAACAGAAATCTTTTCATGAAGGTATGTTGATCTGAGCTGGGCACAGTAGCTTGGGCAAGACTAGCAGAGAGATCAAGGCTAGCTTATGATACACAGTGAGAGTTTTGTCTCAAACAAACAAGTAAATGTTATAAATCTATCATCTTACCTACCTACTGCCATCTTGGATTATAAAGACGAAACTATAGCATAGAGATAGTTGATAAGTTAGTGAGTTGAGGGGGACTGCAAAGAATATGTAGAGCAGAGCCTGGGTCCACAGCAGAGAATAAGAAGCTGTTTCTTTTGTAAATAAACAGTTTTAGATCTCTCCTACTTACAGTTAAACTCCATCCTAAGTAACAGGAGTGCATGGTATTTGGTGGTGGTGGTGGTGGTGGTGGTGGTGGTGGTGGTGGTGGTGGTGGTGGTGTGTGTGTGTGTGTGTTTATTTTGGGACAGGAGAAATGCCTTCCTCCATAAGGACATAGCTTTCTCACATGCATAAGACAGGTGATTCTTATTTACCACTTGAGACTCATTTCTTTTCCAGGCTATTTGGTGCCAGTATCGAGTATTGAATATCTTCTTAAAATATCCTGTATAGTCTGGAACTCAAAAGCAGTGGTGCATCACTTAGATGTTGATTACATTTAAACCAATGACACTCTAGGCAAAGCACACATCTGGAGTATGTGCAAAACATATGGGCATTCATCTACAAGGGGTTATTAATTTTATACCTTCCATCTGGAACCCATGAAGCAGCCATTCTCTGAGATACTAAAGATCCAAGGTCACCTAAAACATACATTTGCAGTGAAGACCAAGATCTGGAAAAGTTTGGAATTAAGAGTTATCAGGCCCCAGCGAGTCTGAAAAGACAGTATTACCCCCTACTCCCTCATTTGCATAGTGAAAGCTGTGTGTGTTGAGAAATTCAAACATTATGCCGAAAAGTCAATTGGAAAATAACAAGTTCAGAGAATGGTATTTAATATGTCCATTTTTCTAAGTACCTGCTTTGTCTTTTCTATTATAAGCAAAGTAAGTGTCAGAAGACACTACTGTAAATTAGTTGGGGAAGGTATGCTGGGAGGTTATACTGACCCTGAATGGTCAAATACTTTGTGGTTTAATATTGGTGTCACATTGACCTGGTGAACAAAAAGTAAGTAGGCATGTAAAAGAATAGCCAAGAAAACAAAAACAAATGCTTAAGTGTTAGGGCAAATTCTTTTTGGTTCGTTTGTTTGAAGACAGAGTCTCTCTCTATGTAGGCGTGGCTGTCCTGGAACTTGATCTGTAGACCATGGTGTACTCAATCTCTTTGAGATCCACCTATCTTTGCCTCTTAAGCACTGGGATCAAAGGCATGCGCCACTACCACCCCACGTGGTAAGATAGTTTCTAAACACGAGAAGATCGAGTAGAAGTTAGCTTGCTTGGACCTCACCAGGGTGGTTTCCACATACAGGCTACCTTTCCAAGTTCTGTCTTCTCTGGATCGTGAATACTTTTCCTTTCAATAGCACAGACTCCTTTACTACACAGGAGAAAGATCCAGAAATGCCCGGGAGTTACGCATACCCTAAGAGGGCCCTGTAGCCTGTTAGCTAAGGGTCTCAGAGGAGGCATGAACTCCACATCATGATGGAAGAAGTCTGGGATACCATGTTACCTAGTTCTCCTGATTTAGCAGGATGAAGCCACCATCCTGTTACCTTTTCAAGAAACAACCCCATTATAATCTTTTCTTTCTTTCCCTCTTCCTGACGTGATTATGGCTTGCTCAGGCTCTCTCCTGTATCAGGGCTTTTCTGGGTGAACTGGGGCACATTCATTTTGTGTTTTAGACAAGTGATTTCCTCCCTGTGTCTTTGTCTGAAAGTTATAGGCAATCACTGATCTCTATTCCTGGGGTTGTTCTGAGGTGTAGACAGGATAGTGTGTAGCACTCAGCCCATGTCTGAAATGCATTTAGGGTAGAGCCAATTTTATTCAAAGGGCACCAATGAGGTCCGGGTTGCAGGCTTTTAACGTTATCCACATCTTTCCCCCTTTATAGTTGCTTTTAGAACAACTTGCAGTTGATCAGAAATCTGCTGTGGTTTGCTTTGCTTTGCTGCTTTGCTTATCAGTAGGACAAAGCCCAGGGCCTAACAAATCCTAGGCACATGCTATGTCCTGGGCTACCCTCACTGCCCCTTGACTGTGTTTCATTGATGCTTCTGGTTGAATTGTAAAGTATTGGGTGACAGACTGCATCCAAGGTGACTAGCTATCTCAGAGTTCTGGGAATGTTCTGGTTTTACGGGACTTTCGGGGAGTGGGGGGGCTAGGAAAGGGGAAATCATTTGAAATGTAAATCAAAAATATATCGAATAAAAAAAATTAAAAAAAAAAACAAGAAAACTTGAATTGAGGGAAACACCCCAGGTCAGGAAACCAAGATGGCTGCCACAACTACATTGTTTTTTTTAACTTGTAGTTACATCTCCCTGTCTGGCATAGAGTACGCACTCAAGAAGAATTTGACTAAATACTCATGAAAGAACAGGTGCGACCTTTTGTTGTTGTTTTTCTTTGGGAAAGTGTTCATAGATCTGAAGGTCAGTTAAAATGTCCTTGCATAGACTTAAGGATACCTATACCCTAAAACTTCATTGTACTGTGTGACATGGTCAAGGGTCACAGTGTGGATATAATTAATGTTGCTAAGAAACTCACTCTTAAATACACAGGTGATCTTGGGCAGTCTAGATAGGACCCTGGAAACCACAAGGCTCTTGTGGGCAGAAAAGAGGCAGTTCAGAGGTAGAAGTGACTATAAGGGACAGAAGGGAGGAGGGCTGAAATTCTCACCACCCTTCTCTGACCTTGAATGTGAAAGAAAGCTGACAGTCAAGCAGCACAGGCACTTTCTAGAATACTGGGAGAGCAAAAACTGAGTGTGCCATTGGAGTCTCCTAAAGGAAACTGTCCATCCCTCTCTCAACATTCCACAGAGACCAATGCTGAGTTACAGAAAGGAGGAAGGATGTGGTTTATACCACTATGCTACTTTGTTACTGCAGCAAGAGAAGACTCATACAGACTTCAGAATCTTTTGTTTAAGTTGTATCAACTTTTATAAGAGATTCTTGCCCTCCACACACCACCATCTCCTCAGGAAGGTCCTAGACTTTGGCCTATAGATGAATAACTGTAGCCCTGATGCTGAGCCATGTTCCCACTGAACACAAGATGGGGCTTTCAGGAAAGCTAGGGGTACTCAGAATGTCTGGCTGCCAGACAGCTCTCATGGCTTTATAGAACAAGAGTCTTGGGTGACAGTCATGTGTCACCCTCAGAGTGTGAGGGGTCAGTTTATAGCATCAGAAAGCACAAACCTGGAAAGATAGGAAAAGGTGCCAATCACTTAACTTTAAAAATAAATTCTTGTTTAGTTAGTATATAAAACAATGGGTTTTATTATTTATAAAATTTTATGTATTTAATATTTAATTCATTTAATATTTATAAATATTATATTTATTTCCATACATATGTAGTTATATTTTGCTTATATTTACTTAGATTTATTACCCTCCTTTGTTCCTTTCTCCACCTCCCACAGGTATCCTATCTTCTCTAAAAAGTCTCATTTCTGTTTTCATGCTGTGGTGAATTCTACAGCATCTGCAAGCGTTAACAGATCTGGTACCAGTGCATAAGACTTCTTTTCTCCCACATCCTTCCTAATGCCTGTTGGTCATTTTCTAGTCATTCTGACTACGGTCCTGATGGCCAAGAATATTGATTTTTTTCTAATATTTATTAGACTGTTTTTATTTCTTCCTTTGAGAATTATCTTTTTAATTCAGTTGCCCACTTATTGACTGGATGATTTACATCTTGTTTTAAACTTTTTAAATTCTTTCTATATACTGGCTAAACACAACCCCTCCTCCCCACCCCCCCCCACCCCCCCCCCACCCCCGGCAGAGGGAGAGAGAGAGAGAGAGAGAGAGAGAGAGGCAAAGATTTTTACCCATTCTGTAGGCTGTTTCTTAGGTCTGCTGTAGGTTTTTGTTGTTGTTCGTTGTTGTTGTTGTTGTTATTGCTTGTGATGCAGAGTACTTTAGTTTTACAGTATCCTATGCATCAATTTTTGCTATTATTTCCTGAGCTATTGAAGTTCCTTTAAGAAAGACCTTACATGCTTGTCTCTATTAAGTGTTTTTCTAAGTAGTTCCAGAGTTGTAGACATTGCATTGCTGCATTGGTTCATCTGAACTACAATTTGTGTGGGGCGAGTCCTCCTACAGGAAGTATTTAATTTTCCAAGCAGCATTTATGGAATGTATGTTTTGGTCATTTTTGTTGAAAATCAGGTGACTTTACTGTGTGGATTTATTTCTGGGTATTCCATTCTATCCTATCCTGCCCTGTCCTGTCCTCTCCTATCCTGTTCTACTGATCCACACATCTGTACCCGTGCTGGTATCATAGCGAATGTATTTTTTATTTTTATTTATTTATTTATTTATTTATTTATTTATTTATTTATTCGTTTATTTATTCATTTATTTATTTTGGTTTTTCGAGACAGGGTTTCTCTGTGTAGCCCTGGCTGTCCTAGAACTCACTCTGTAGACCAGGCTGGCACTGAAATCAGAAATCCTCCTGCCTCTGCCTCCCAAGTGCTGGGATTAAAGGCATGTGCCACCACCTCCCGGCTTATTTTTTATTTTTAACTATGTCTCTGCAGTATAATTTGAAATTAGGTACTGTGGTATCTCCAGCACCGCCTTTGGCTTAGGATTGCTTTGGCTAGTCCATGTCCCTTATGACTTCCTACACACTGTAGGATTAATTTTATATCTCTGTGAGGAATGCTACTGGAATTCTGATGGGGATTGCATTGACTCAGTTGGTCACTTCTGGTGATGTCAGTTCTGCTGATCTATGAGCATCAGATCTTTTTCTTTCTTTCTTTCTTTTCTTTTTTTAATTTATTCACTTTGCCCCCTCCCGGTCCCCCCTTCAGTCCCCTCTTCCACAGTTCCTCCCCCCATTCCTCCCTCCACTTCTCCTCTGAGAGCGAGATGGTCCCCTGGGTATCTCCCTACCCTATGAGATCTTTTACATCTTCTGGTTTCCTCTTCAAGTTCTTTCTTCAGTCTTCTAATGTTTTTACTGTAGGAGTCATGTACTATCTAGGTTAGGTTCGTTCCTAGATATTTTACTTTTAAAATCTATAGAAGATGATGATTTTTTTAAAGTGACTTTTTTTTAATCATTTCTTTCTTAGTAAGTTCATTATCAAAGTATGGGAATAGGAATTGGTTTTTATACATTGATTTTGAATCCTGCTACTTTGCCGAAAGTGTTTATTAGACCTAAGGATTTTCTGGTGGACTCTGTGAATTTTTTTTTAATTTAAACTTATTCATTTATTTGCAACCCAAACTCTGTCCCCCTCCTTCCGGTTCCCACCTCACAGAGCCCTGTCCTCTTCCCCTTCTCCTCTGAGAGGGTCCCCTCCATCCCCTCACACTGGCACTTCAAGTCCTTGCTGGATTAGGGACATCCTCTCCCACTGAGGCCAGAAAAGGCAGCCCTGTTGGGGAACACAGTCAGGCGTCTGTCTGCTCCAGTTGTTGGGAGACTCACATGGAGATAAGCGGCACATGTTCTCATATGTGCAGGGGCTTCATCTTAGTCTCCTGGCCCTCTGGGCCTCTCTACTGTCTCTCTCCACACCTGATCCCACTTCCCCCCATTCCCATCCTTGTTCCCCTTCCATCCAGTTCCCTCCCTCTGCCTCCTATTACTATTTCATTCCCCCTTCTAAGTGTGATTCAAGTATCCTTGATTGGGCCCTTGTTCCTGTTAAACTTCTTTGGGGTGTATCATGGTTATCCTGTACTTTATGGCTTATCAGTGAGTACATGCAATGCATGTCTGCTTGGGTCTGGATTACCTCACTCAGGATGATATTTTCTAGTTCCATCCATTTGCCTGCAAAATTCATGATGTTCTTGTTTTTAATAGCCGAATAGTACTCTATTGTGTAAATGAACCACATTTTCTGTATCCATTCTTTGGTCAAGGGACATTTGGATTGTTTCCAGTTTCTGCCTATTACAAATAAAGCTGCCATGAACATAGTGGTTCATGTGTCCTTGTGGTATGGTTGGCCATATTTTGAGTATATGCCCAGGAGTGATATAGCTGGATCTTCAGGTATAACTATTTTTAATTTTGAATCCACTAAATTGATTTCCAAAGTGATTGTACAAGTTTGCAATCCCACTGGCAGCGGAGTATTCCTCTTTCTCCACATCCTCACCATCATGGCTGTTGTTTGAGGTTTTGATCTTAGCTATTTTGATGGGTGTAAGGTGGAATCTCTGGGTCATTTTGATTTGCATTGATAACTAAGGATGTTGAACATTTATTTAAATGTTTCTTGGCCTTTTTTTTTTTTTGAGGCAGGGTTTCTCTGTATAGACCAAGAAGCTGAACCAAAGCAAACTGAACCAAAACAAAAACATTTGAAGCACTGTACTGAACAGAGTGCGGAGAATAGATAGCCTCGTTTTGTTGATAATTTCAGGGAGAATACTTTCAGTTTTCTCCATTTGGTATAAAGTTGGCTATAGATTTGTAGTATGTATCCTTATGTTAGATATTTTTATTATATCCTTAACATAATATATTTTTGAATATATTCAAAGAATTATGAATATTTTAAATATGTTCAAAGAATGTTAAGAATTTTATTATATCCTTAACATAAGATATTTTATATATATTCATAACATAATATCTTATGTTAAGATATTAATATGTTAAGATATTTTTAGCCGGGTGGTAGTGGCACACGCCTGTAATCCCAGCCCTCTGGGAGGCAGAGGCAGGAGGATTTCTGCGTTCAAGGCCAGCCTGGTTTACAGAGTGAGTTCCAGGACAGCCAGGGCTACACAGAGAAACCCTGTCTTGAAAAAAAAAAACCAAAAATCCAAAAAACCAAAAAAAAAAAAAAAGATATTTTTATTCAGGTTTCTGGTTTCTTCTTGGTTTTTGTCATGAAGGGTAGTTGAATTTTGTCAAAAGCTTTTTCAGTACTATTGAGATGAGCACATGGTTTCTGTCCCCAAATTTATGTACTATGTTACCTTCATTGATTTATATATGTTAGGCATCCTTGTATTCCTGGCAAAACAACCCACCAACAAGCCAAACAAACAAACAAACAACAACAAACAAGTTGAACATGTAGTATCTTTTTGATGTGTTGTCAAATTCAGTTTTCTGGTATTTCAGTGAGAATTTTCATGTCTGTGTTTATCAGGGAACTTGATCTAAAGTGTTATTATTATTATTGTTATTGTCATTGTTGTTGTTGTCATTGTTGTTGTTGTTATCGTTGTTGTTGTTGTTGTTGTTGTTGTTGTTGTTAAGCTCTTACCTGGTTTAGGTTTGGGTTAATACTGGCCTTAAATATGAGTTTAAGAGGATTAATTTTCTGCTGTATGGGATAGTTTGAGATGCTTTGGTGTTAGCTCATCTTTAAATGTCTCATAGAATTCATCTGTGAATGTGTCTAGTTCTGGGGTTTTCTTTATGCTTACAGACCTGAGGTTGATAATGTGTACACTATTGATGATTCCTTTGGCTGCTTTATATCAGTTTTACTTGTTTTTATCCTCTTGGTTGAATTTTGGAAACTTAAAACTGTTTGCAGATAATACCACTGAGAAGTACTTTATAGCTTCTCTTCATAGCTCCCCCTGGGAGATTTGCAGCCAGGGCCAAATGTCTCACATCAGTTGATTCCCATGGCAGGGGTGGGGGTGGGGGTGGGGGTGTGCATTGTTTTGCAGGGCCTCTCAGCTCAAGGTCTCCCTGGAACCTCTCACTTGCAGGGCAGATAGCAAGCATGAAGATCATTTATAGAACTCAACAGAGCAGCTTGGACATTCCAGTTTCTTGTTCTCTGAGGCACAAGACGTGGCCTGGTGCAAAACCCAGAGGGAAGCAGGCAAACAGAGTACCCAGAGCAGGGCTGGTCCACCTAGAGGGACAAGATATCCTTGCTTTATAAGAACTTACGATTCTCAGCTCTGTGCGTCCAGACACGTGACAGTATGTTAAGAATGTAATCTCAGGGAAATCAGGTAAGGACAAGGAAAGGAAGAGCTGAAGCCCAGAGGCATGCTATTTCACAGGTGTCTATGGGCATTTTCAGTCTGGCCCCATGGATGCTAATAGATATGGCCTTGGTATATCCCAAGACAAGGCAGCATTGCTTCTACATGCTCCCACTGCCAATCACTGACTATAGCCTGATACAGGGGTATGCACCTGCAGGTCCTTCTGGTGTCTACACGAAGGGGCAAAAGATCAAACCCCAACGCAAGCCATGATGATATCATTCCTCCATAGAAGTGATGGCATTAGTCCTCGTCAATCCACTGTATGGTACCCATAGGACTGTGAGCTCACACATTGTCAGACTCTGCGTGGGGAGGTCAAACTCTGAGGCCCTTATTATCCTCTTGACTTGGTTGTAACCAACAGTTCAAAGCCAAATAGTAAGTAAGACACGTGCTCATCTCACTGCGAGCACAATTCTCTTTGTTAGAGTACAGTGTCATAGGTTGGAAAAGGAACACACACACACACACACACACACACACACACACACACACACACACACCATCACTCTTACACAGAAACATCAGTAGATTTAATTGCAACATAAAAGGGCTGGTTTGACTGCTTTCTTGCCAAGGATTCTGAGATCTAGTATGAATTAGGGTGGGGTAGGTAGACAATCAATTTATGAGGTCTACCATGTGTGAATTCTGAGGGACAAATGGGTGCAGTGGCTTGGTCAAGGGCTAGGGAATGGGAGAATAAAGACCAGTCAGGTAGATCTCATTCCTACTTTTTTCTGTCGATCAGAGCTCATCTGGGTGGATTTACCTTACCATCTGCACCTTTAGCTTAGCTCAATGGTCAAGAAAACCTTGCCTTTTTCTTCTAAAAATATCCTTCCTCGATCTCCCCTTCCTCTCCCATTTTCTCTTACTTTGGTGCTCATAGGTTTTTATTCTATAAACACTCTGTCGTCTTTGTGACATGGACTCATTCAGGACATGTTTACAGTACTTAATGACATCTCCCTGAGAAATAATGAGAATGCCTTTAAAGGTTGTCTTCTTCCCGTGCGTGCAGCGGGACTGCACGCCAGGCCTGCGAGATGAGAGCCGAGGGTCTGGCAGGGGGAAAATTGACTTAATTTCTTTTCACCACATGAAATGGGGTGTCTGGGAGAGATGACCTAAATGCAGAGCCTAAAAACCAATTAATTCTGAATTGTGAATTTGTGAGCGCATCAAGCTGTGTGCAGAATTTCCGATGAGGCAGACAAGGCATACCTGGCTTGTTTGCAAAATGTGAAGATTTTCCCACCTAAATACACCTAATGGTCTGTTATTAAAGTGCAGCTTCAATCCTATCACACTCCAGCTTGTAGACCCACGGTGGTTCCGCATGAGATAGCAGATCAGCCCTCAACCTGGCTGCTGATGCTGGGTGTTACCACTCTAGTCTCCCTAGAGTTGGCTGAACTCTTTCCTGAGGTGCTTTGTATGCTACTGACACTGTTATAAAGTCAGGCTGTATATAGCAGTCCCCATCTTCAGTAGGTAAGGCAATTGGTCCTTGGCATCTTAGGATCAGTGACAAAGGCCTTGGTCCACATTCCCTAAGAAGGTCCCTGGTGCTCTGCTGATGTCCAGTCCATTCATTCTGATTTCTCTGCCATGATTATCAACCTGATTTTTACCATATCTGGGTTAACTCATCGAGGGTTCTCTGAGTTGGCTTTGCAAATGGTACCAGTTTATGTGTGTGAAACAAAAATGAGTCAGGCACAGCACATACTCAAGGACTCCATGGGAAAATGTGAGGTGTGAATAGAAGTAATTGTCATCACTCAAGGTTAAATTTGGTGACCTTTAATAGAATTATAACTAAAATAGTGTAACACATGAGGCAGAGGGCTCAAACATGGAGAGGATGTGTGTGTATCTGTGTGTGTGTGAGAGAGAGAGAGACAGAGACAGAGAAAGAGACAGACAGATAGACAGAAATCTCTGTTCACTGGATGGTAGAGTATAAGGTAAGTGATCTGTTGGGCAGCACATGTATGGAACATGTTCAGTCTGTTGGGGGGAGGGACATGAGGTGATTACATGTGTGAGCTATGTATGGATGTGTGGCATGTAGATGAGTTGTGTGCTTGCTGGGTGTTGGTATATGTGTGCATGCATTCATGTTGTGTGTGTGTCCTATGCGTCTACTGTATGGTGGGATATGAACTGTGTATGAGTTGTGAGTGTGGTGGGTGGCATTTATGGCACAGTCCTGTATGTCTACTGGATGGATGTGGGGAATGTGACTCATGTGGCTGTATGTGTGAGTGTGCTGTGTCTGTGCTGTGTAGACAGATATAAGATGCATGCTGTTTGCTAGGTGAGCAAATGTGAAGCTGTGTGTGTGAGTTATAATGTGCTGGGTAGCATACATGGGGCAGTCATCTGTGTTTGATGGTGTGTATGTATGTGTGTGTGTGTGTGGTGTGTGTGTGCTGCATGGGGAGATGTGAGGATGTATGTGTGTGCTGTGTGCCCTGTGTGTTTGTGTGTCTATAGAAGAAATTTCTAATAGAAGAAATAAACTTCTAATAGAAGAAATCAAGTACACAAATCTCACAGTGTTTTAAGTAAGTTTACAGTCTTGTGTGGCCCTACACTCACACTCACAGATATCCTTTGTTACATACAGCCTGTGGGTCCCAGGTTAAATGTGCCTGAAGCCATTTTGCTTGTACCATTTTTTTATTTTTCCCCTAGCAGCTCTTATAAACTCTACAGCTCACAGATGAAAATCTTTTGGCATAGTCAGTCTTTTAACACTTGCAGACTAACGTTAAATTTCAGGTCTAATGGTTTATGTTTTTCTCTACTCTGATTTTTTTTTTAAGAACATAAACAGAGAACCAAGCAAGTGTCCAGGTGACTGTTGGGTTTGACTGTGGGGTCGTGGGCTTGTTTTGTTTGTGGTAGCTGACATTGTTGTCACCTGCCAATTCACTGAAGTCCTTTTGCCCTGCCCGACCCAGGGCACATTCGCCTGGGCCTGGCTAAGCTGGATAAAGTCAGCTGGACTGTCACCCACACTGTTGTTGCAGACAAATCCTTTCATTCTTGTCTTTTCTTTTGCAGCCCGGTCTTCTGTTTTAAACCCACTGACCCTTCCCTGCCTCCTCCCCTCTTGCTTTCTTTTTTGGAGGGAAAAAAAAAAACATTTCAGAGCTCTGCTGAATTTACTCATAAAGACTCAACCAATAAATTCCTAACTCAAAAGATTAAAGACATTTATGTACTACATACAAAAAGAAAAAGTCTTGCTTACATCAGAGCCCCTGTGTTTGCATAGCTTAACCAAACAGAGAATAATGTTTGAAAGACGGAGACTAACACAGACATTTTTTTTTTTTTTTGCTTTTTAAAACGAGGCTCAATTACTCAAAAATGTTGCCTGCTTTGTTGGCTTTAAATGCTTTTATCTCGTTTTGATTTATGGCTGTCCCTTGTATAGAGGCAGATCTCTGCTTAGCCACCTGTAGGCAGGTGTATCTTTTTTAAGCACAGTCCCTGGAGCAGAAATCCATCCGTCAACGGCTCACGTGGAGCCAGAGCATTGAGCATCCTTTATCTCTGTGACCCAGTCACTAGGTCTATTTCACTACAAATATTTAATTCTGGGTGGCAGCCATGACTGGAGAAGAGAAAGGAAAGGGGAGAAAAGGCACACAAATTTGGGGTGAAAGGAAAGAAACTAATGTTTCTTAGGTATGTATGTAGGTCCAGAAGCAGAAGACACATTTCCCAGTCTCCTCCCCCTCCCACCACTCCTCTACTCCCAATTTTTTCATCCCTTCCTCTCCTCTCCCCTGACTCCTCTATTTTGCTCCTCTCCTCTCTTCCCTCCCCCTCCCCTCTCCTCTCCTTTCCTCCCCTCCCCTCTCCTCTCCTCCCCTCTCCTGTCTCCTCCTCTCCTCCCTTTCCCTTTCCTGTTCTCTCTTCCTCTCCTCTCCTTTCCTCCCCTCCCCTCCCCTCCCCTCCCCTCCCCTCTCCTCTCTTCTCCTCTCCTCTCCTCTCGTCTCTCTTGTCCTCTCCTCTCCTCCCCTTCCCTCCCTTTCCCTCTCTCCTCCCCCTCCCTTCTCCTCCCCTCCCCCTCCTCTCCTTTCCTGTCCTCCCCTCCTCTGCCTTCCCCACTTCTCTTCCCTTCCCCTCCTCTCTTCTCTCCTCCCTTTCACTCTCCTCCCCTTTCTTTTCCTTCCCTTTTTTTCTCATTTTTTGAAATATGACTTTCAACACATTACCAAATCCTTAAAAAAAAAATCTTCCTAAAAGACAGACTCATTAAGTCCCAACTATTCCCTAAAAATATCTGGTTACTACATAACACCAACTTACATATATGATGAGGGTTTTTTTTTCTGTTATATTCCCATTATCTGCATTTTAAACTCCCCCATTCAAAATACACACCTTAGAAGACACTGTGAGTTCTGTTGGACAGATCTGTAAATGAATGTCTTAAAAGTCTGGGGAATAGAGCACTGGGGTTACCCCCAAAGAAGTTCTTGAACATGGATCCAGGTTCCTGTTTGTTCATGAAGGACAACAGCTTTGCCTTTTAGAATCAAGTGATCTTTACCCCTTTGTAATATAATTTAACTGTTTTATAAAGATGCATGTGGAAAAATATAAGGGGACATTATCTAGATAATTTCTGAATACTCTCATTGACAGTGCATTATAAGGATGCTAAGCTCTGATGTGGAGGGGTGAGGCATGCTGATGGCATAGCAGGAGAAGGCTGGTACCATCTTGGCACAATGATTGTCAAGGGAGAATAAATAACCCAGGTGAGGATTCTGAAGGTTTGCAGCAGCCAGCAAGATTGTAAGAAGGAAAGCAGCTTCTTGGCATTACCAAGTTTGAGGACAAAGTACCCATCTTGACAGAGCTGATCAGTTCCAGTAGCCGCCGTTCTCAGGTACCATTTGGTATCTTCAGCTTTTCACTGGTGAACACCTCCTGGGACTTTCTAGTCTACTCATGGTTTCTATACATGGGGATTTTTCAAGGACCTCTGCTCATTATCTATAGCACATATCAGAGTCATACAAGAGACTGAATGGATTCTATATTAAAAGGAAGCAATTGCAACAGGTCTAGCAGATGATAAAGCTCCAGTCCTTCAGTAATCCAAGACCAGTCAAACTGGGGCTTATTGTATACCCCACTCTAGCCTTCATAGGGGAGCAAACAAATGGAGTATTCCTCCCTGAAGGGCCTGGCGATGGAAGAGAGACATCCTCTCCAGTGTAGACTACAGCTTCCATTCCCCCATCTCAGGTAACACAACAGGCACAAATCCTGCCATGGGTTAGTTCAGTACTCTTTCCAAAGGGCAGGGCTGGAGACTCTTTATTCTCTGTTCTGTTCACTCCTTTTGCCCAGCTCTCTTCTGCATGTGGATGTTAAAACCATCCTGTAGGCAGCTGAGCACAGGTGAAGGGACTCTGTGTGTCTATCCATCCCTAATGTGTTCACCTTGACATAATGGTACCTCCCTTAAAAAGAGAAGGGCCTGCATGGGAGATGGTTTACTAATGCTTTTTTTTTCTTATTTCTTCAGTGTGCATACATTGCTCAGCCTTCTGAAAACTTTTGGTCAAGGGAGAAAGCTCAGAGCTTGGCTGATAGACTGGACTTGTCAAAGGTATTCTTCCATGTCTTCACATATGGGACTGTAGATACAGCTCAGTGGTAGAGTACTTGCCAATTATTCTCAAGGCCTTAGGTTCCCTTTACTCTCCTGCTAGACCTTCATTCTTTATTTTGAAGCTAAACTTGATGAAAAACTTGGGTAATTTTGGATCTAGAACCTCTTTTTACTCTTAAAAAAAAAGACCCTGGAGAGCTTGTGTTTCCATAGGTAACATCTTTTGATATCTACTGGTATTTCTTACACATAAAATATTTAATTCAAAATTAACAACAAACCCACTAGTTGTGGACATGAGCAAAGTACTTTTTAAATACAAAATAGATTTTCCCAAAATAACCAATTATTAGATTAAAAGTACAGGTATTTGAGTATTTGGCTAAACAAAGATGACTGAATTTTCTTTCGTCTGTCCGTATTCATCTGTTGTGTCTGGCTGAAGAAAATGAAGGAGATCTTCATGCTTATGATTGTAGGAAAGGGTTCTGAAATAGCACATTCATCTCATTGTGAATATTCTTTCTTTTGCCACCTATGTCCAAGTTTCTTAGAGAGTAGCTGCCGTGACACACAAAAGACCTGACATCCATGGAGATGTCCAAGTCTTCCAAGTCTTAGAAGACTTGCTCCATGCAAACAATGTGTGTGTTCAGAAATAGCACACTGAACCTCATTCATATATGTAGTTAAGCATGCAGTGAATATGTCTGATTAATGCAAGTGATATGTTTAATTAATTAAAAAATAAGACATTTATGTATTAAATGAAGAGGTCTGTTTTATTATTTTGAAAGTACAGGTAAGCCATCTTTCCTGTATTAGAATGCCTGTAATGGCTGTATGTAATAGATAGATAGATAGATAGATATGCACATGCCTATAGCGCCAGTATTCAGGAGGCTCAGAAAGAAGTACATGAGTATACCAACTTTGGCTGCACATTAAGTTTGAGGCCACAATGGGTTGCAGAGGGATGCACTACCTCAAACAAAACAAAAATCTGAACAAACCCAGAGTATCTTAATTGGGCCTCAGTGGTCACAGTCCATCTTTTCCTTAACTCTCACTCCGTATTTGCAGAATCCTCTAAGGTCTATACCTCCCTCCTGTATGAATTCACTAAGTGCCTTTAAGAGATGGAGGATACTCAAACAGGCTGTGTTATTTAACACAAAGACATTCCTCTGAGGCTCTGCTTAGTTTCTCCCTCTCCTTCTGCCTGAATCAGAGGCAGACCAAATGACACCAGATTTAGCTTCTGTTAAATGCTTTATTGCCTGAAATGAGATGTGGAGACAGATGAACAGAGCCAAAGCTCCCTTAACCTGGTTACCTCACTCTCCTAACAACTTCTCTACAATGTCAGGGCAAAGCCTTCAGAATTCAACATTGAGCTAGGCTCTGGCTTGGGCAGAGTATCTTGATGCATAGTGGGGATAGGGAAAAGAACGGTTTCCTCATATGAATGAGGGATTCAGGAAGAGCGTGAATGGTTCCCTGAAGATGTTACAGGTGAATACAATACTCTAGTAAACATGCTTCTCTTTCATATGTGCTTCTTTCTGTGTGAGGCAGCTGCTTTCCAAGCTCAACACAATGTGGGTTGGACAGGTGATATTTTCATTCTCTTTTTGGTATTTACCCACCTTCTTGTTGTTGGACTATTGTCTCCAACCTGTATGACTGTAAATGTGTATCTCTATTAGGGATCAGAATTTAGTTAGTCCAACCTGGTAACATGAAGCTGTCTGTAGGAAGATAAATCTATTAGCCACGTACTTGCCCCACCTCTAAACATTGACATTTCCGCCATGTGTCACAGAAAACCCAGAACAGTGAGTCTCAGCATAGAGGGTCCTGCTGATTTGATCCCATCTATCCAAGTCAGTGGGACGTTAGTTCAGTATACTTGCTCCTCACAGGAAGGCTTTGGTAAAGGACTTGCTGGGTTTATCAGCCACATACACTGAGCTAAGACCTCACAGTGCTTTTTCAGCAGATCTGAGACCATCTTTCCCCTCTAAAGACTCCACAGGTTCTACCTCAATTTTCATTGTGGACTCTATTCCCCTTGTGGCTTGTTTCTAGAAAACTAATCTCTGTTCATATGCTTTCAGTCTCCAGGGACTGTGCCTGTAACTTACCTGAAGAGGAACTGGTAGACAAGGCATCAGAAAACAACTGAGGAATCCTGCCACGACCACTCAGCTGCCTGCTGTCTCCCAACTCTTGCAGTCTTGGGAGAGGCACATTCGCTTGGAAATGAACAGGGGTCCATTTACTTTGGAGTCAGGCCAAAGAATTGAGCCAATGCCATTTGTAGGCACAGTCATCTTAACTTCAGACCCATGAAGATCTTTTCTGGTACTTTTGTCTGAGCTAGAGATGCAACTTAATGCTGTTGTGCTTGGGGGTACTAATTTTAGGAGGCCACTTTGGAGGCACAACTTCCTAGGATAAAGAAGAAATAGCTTCCCATCTTCCTGTAGAGGAATGTGCTGAAATAGCCAGCTCTACCCTCAAAGTTTAGAGTTCATGTCCTCTGTGTACTTGGGTCCATATGTTCAAAGTGGCTTGGGAAATAATTTATCAGTAGTTAACATCCCTTTCCTATCAGCTGTTTCCAGGAAAAAGAGCTAATGTTGAGCAATGGAAGTTGGTCCAACCTACATCTGAAAGGTTGTTTTTGCTATGTGTTTCTGAGAAAAGGCAAATTGTCAACACCACTGTCCCAGAGAGCACTGACCGATAAGCGCTTCACAGGAGGAGGACTTCAACTAGAGGTGAAGCCAGGGCAGTTTGGAGCTGGAGTTAGCTTTGGGAAGTCTTTGAGTGAGCTATGAGAATGGGGGTGGTTCTGCTTCATTCCTCATGTGTTTGCTAGAGACCATCTTTTTGATAAAAAACAGGGTTGAAAACTTTAGGCAGGGAGTCCATGGGGCATACTCCTGTTCCAACCTTAAGTGTCAGGGAGGAGAGCAAGGAAGGATTCTGAGAAGAGGTGAGTTCTGCATTGAAGGATGCATTTCAGTCAATGCATTGGTCTGTTCCCTGGAACAATGTCCCCTAAAGATCATCAGAAACAATGATGTATAGGCTGGGCATGGTGGCACACTCCTTCAATCCCAGCACCCAGGAGTCAAGAAGAGGAAGGAGGAAGAGAGGAAGAAAAGGAGGAGAAAGGGAGAAAGAAAGGAAGGAAGTAACAAAGGTATAGGGACAATACATTTATTTAGAATAGTAATTTAGGAAGCACCAGAAAGAGATGGGGAGTAGGGATGGGAAGGGAGGGGGAAGAGAGAGAAAAGGAAGAAAGGCTAAGAGAGAAGCTGGAAGAGACAATGGAAGGGAAGGGAGAGGGTAGTAGGGGAAAGAGAGGGAGAGGGAAGTAGACAGGGGTGGAAGGAAGGAAGGAAGAGGAGAGGCAAGTCAGCCAGTAGAGGGTTGGTCCGTCAAGGAACCACTGGGGATGACCTTGGCTCTGTCCTTCTGGGGGCCTTTAGGAGTATCTTTGTCAAGCTTCACTTCCCAAGGAGAGGGAAGTGAGCATTGTCCAATCTGCTTTCCCTCTGACTTAACTACCAGTCTATAGGGTTCTTAAGGTACTATTTTCTGAA
Source organism: Apodemus sylvaticus (assembly GCF_947179515.1). Lineage (NCBI taxonomy): Eukaryota > Metazoa > Chordata > Mammalia > Rodentia > Muridae > Apodemus > Apodemus sylvaticus. The sequence goes on along the minus strand of NC_067476.1, from coordinate 131,185,351 downwards.
ATCCACATGTGCACCACAAACAGGCCTAGCCCTGAAGAGAAATATCATTGGAGGTTTGGGTGTCCAATGGAGAGGTGACACTGTGCCAACTCCAGGCCTTCCAGGCATCCTAGCCCTTCCTTATCCTTGTACTACTAGTCCTGAGAGTCAGGGTATGGCCACGTCCATAGTAATGTATGTGTATGTGAGAGTAAATTGGGCTTGTCTTCTCCAACATGGAGCATTAAAAAATGTATCTTTTCACTTGATTGCCCCCAAACTTCCTCTGGACCTGCACACTTTGGCAGAGAGGAAATAGCTGATTTCTGTGCAGCCGAGTAAATTTAGTAGACTGCACAGCAGCTTTTTCTTTTATGTGACTCTAGGATTTAGTGGGTCACAGTACTTGACCAGAAAGGAAAGCCCTTCCTGTCCTCTTGGCATCATCAAGCTGAGCTAGTTCTGTGCAAAGTCCTTATTGGAGGGAACCTTAGAAGATGGAATAACACTAGGGTCACTCACTCTCCTGGCCGGAGCTGAGCACCTTTGTCCTACTGAACTAGGGACTCTGGATCTGTAAACATCCAGAGAAGGCTGCTGAAGCTGGGAGCAGAGAACACGTGTGAGCTGGCAGGTGGAGGGAGGCCCAGTGGCGTCTCACCCTTCCCTGCCCTCTCCCTGACATGGGGACTGCTTCTCACGTCCCTTCCCTTTCCTCGGAAACTGGCCTGTTTTCTCATGCTTCTTGACTTTCCCATTCACTTTTAACACATCTTGGAGCGATTCCTTTGCACATCAACTCTGTTGATAAACATGTGTTCCTGTTTCACACTTTCTATAGAAGTTGGGGAAGTCACAGCAAAGACTGGACACATGCTTTGTAAGCAGTGTGGAGGCTGACTTTAGAAGCAGGATCACAGTCATTTCCCTGGATGTGACAGATTTTTGGGAGGATTTTTTTTAACTTGTTTCTTTTTGTCTAACTGCATTCAGTGTATAAAAGTAATCTTTCCACAAGAGCCCTTGTTTTCTAGACCAGAGGAGGAAATACTGTAAATTATTTTTAAAACCCCAGAAGGAATTACTGGTCAGGTTTCTAAGGTCAAGGGCTTGGGGCCTGCCAGGCTGCTTTTTATGCAGAATAAAAACTTAAAGATTGCTGGGTGGTGGTAGTGCATGCCTTTAATCCCAGCACTTGGGAGACAGAGGCAGGTGTATTTGTGAGTGCAAGGCCAGCCTGGTCTACAGAGTGAGTTCCAAACAGCCAGGCTACATAGAGAAACCCTATCTTGAAAAACCAAATCAAATGAAACAAAAAAAAACCTTAATTATTAAACTAGACAGCCCAGCTCTCAGTGAAACCCCGGTCCTGTCATAGGATGGAGTCCACTTCACTAAGTTTGGGTCTGCTGTGGACGTTAGAATATATATGTCTATATATAGTCTGAAGAACTAGCTACTGTCTGGGTTCCATTGTTCTGTGGACCAGAGCCATCTCTATTAGACACTTTATTCTATGTGGCTGCCCATCACATGCTCATTCAGGTGTCACTGGAGTCAGGGGCCCTGCTGTCCCTGGTAAGTGGTCCTAATCAACCCAGTGTGACAATCTTTGTGAATTTCCCAGTTTGGTCTATGGGTGGGTAAGGAGCAAGGATAGTGAGGCACTCTTCTGGGCTGCAGGGAGGGAACAGAGGGCCCTGGAGTCTGGGCAGGTCTAAGAACTACTAGGACTCAAGCCCAGTGGGTGGGCTAGGTGCTGATAAGTAAGATTCAGAATCCAGAAGCTCCAGCTTCTGGAACCTAAGCCAAGCCTGCAGGCCTTTTCTGTGACTCTCTAGTCCGTATCTAGGACCTTTCCTTGGGATTAAATGAAACTTAAACCTGCTAAATAAACACAGGCATAAAGAAAAATCATTGGGAGTTGTTCACCTGCTATCAATCATCACTCCCAGGGTGTTCCTTGTCTTGACAGCTTACTGTAGGGAGGGAGCCCTGGGCTCCCAAGAACAAAAGCAGGAGAGAAAGAAAGAAAAATAGCAACGGAGGAGGAGATTTACCCTGCAGGCTCAGGAAGGAAATTAATTGGAGAGAGACAGCAACAGGAAGACCGTTCCAAATCAGGCCAGTGGTTGCCATGGAAGACTTCACAATGAGTTCTGTTTTCTCTGTTCACTTCACGAATAATAGTGAAATTATCATCATTCTCATTATTATTGAAAAGCTTTGGGAGATGGTCAGTTGCTAAACTGTGTGCCCAGCAAGCACAAGGACCTGAGTTTGGTCTTCAAAGCTTCTGCAAAGGCCAAGAGCATGACTTATGCCTATGTTCCCAGGCGACTTCCATAAACGTACGCCTGTGTTCCCGAGTGAGTAATGCTGGGCAGCCACAGGGAATAAAGTGCATATTAGACGTGTTTCCGGTTCACAGGACAATGCAACCGACACAGTAAGTAACTAATTCTATAGACATATTCTAATGTCCAGAACATATACAAACTTAGTGGGGAGAGAGTTACAGGAAGATCCATGGATCTCACTGGACAGCCATTCTAGCCAAATTGGTGAAACACAGGTTCAGTGAAAGACTCTATCTCAAAAAATAATGGGGAGAATGATTGAGGAAGACACCCTGTGCTGATATCTCACCTACACCTACACACACACATACACACACACACACACACACACACAGAGAGAGAGAGAGACAGACAGACAGACAGACAGACACAGAGACATACAAATATACAGGCAATTGACTTACTTAATGTTCTCTATGGTAAACATTATAAATACTTCATTCATTCATTTGTTCATTCATTAATTCACTAATTTGCTCACTCACTCAGCAATGTATCTGAGGCACTGGAACACAATGGAAAAGAAGGCTGAGCCCCTACCAAGTCAAGAAAACATATATCTTAAAAGTAAATGCATGAATAGACAAAATATTAGAGAATGATATGTGCTATGGAGCAGATTATGCCCAGTGGATGGATGAGTCTGGGAGTTGGAAGGCTGCTTATGAGATCAGGTAAGAGGAGGCCTCTCTAAGCACTGGCTCTAATGCTCAGCGTTAAGCAGGAGTTATGACTGACTGACTGGCACAGGTAAGGCGTTTCCTCGGAAATTGCAAAGGCCCTGTGGTGCCTTGCATGTGGCAGAGCTGAGATCTATCAGAAGGCCTGAAGACTGAGCTGCCATATGTCTGACCCATGGAAATTTAGAAAATAGAAGAGTCCCGGAGGTTGGGTCGGCCAAATGGGACAAAGCATTCTGCAGGCTGATTAGCACCAAAATAAAGCACTTTTTAAAGCAGATATCCCGTTGTTCCTCTATTCTCATAACTTTTCCACGAATTTGACAAATGTATACAAAAGAAATATGTGGCCTGACCCTCACCAAGACTCAGCCATGAGTGTCTCCCTGCACTGTAAACACACATTCCAGAGGAGTCTTATTTTCAGGAATATGATAAAGCCAGACTATGCTGACCAAGTCAACTGTCATCCAGCCTTCTAGGACAGTTCTTAACTCCATCCACAGACTCAGCTCTCCACTGGCTCGAACAGCTAGTGATTCTTGCCTCTTGCTTCCCTCTATGTGTGTCCTGCTAGCAAGTGGACATTCCTTCCTGTGCTCAGGTGTCTTCTTCCAGTCCCTAGTACCTCTATTCCGACACATCTCGTTCATGATCAAGTACTTTCTCTCAGTGGCTTTCGAAGAATGGACATAAATGTCGGGATGAAATCTGGAAGCAAATCACAATGAAATGGAGAATTTGCCTAGAGGACAGAGAGCCTTTGGAATGAATGAAACATACAGTGAGAGTCTGGGTTTCCCTGGGGTGTGTGACAGAGATTTAGTGTGACTAAGCCTCCTTTGCCAAGCCGAGAAACCGACCCTGGCATTAGCCCTTCAGCTCCCAGGCAGCTGCAACGCATGGCTTTCATTCTAGAATGAGCTACTCAATTCCAAGTAGAATGTGTTCTCTGATATTGAACCTAATATCCACAACTCATCCAAACTGGTATTATTTGTGCAGGCAAAGCAGAAGTGGAAAGAAACCCAAATGCACACAGAGCCAGTCGAAGGTCAGCGCTGATTACATCAGGCTGGCAATTTAACACTAACTCTGCACTTTGCAGAGCATAGGCACTATTTGCTTCTTTCAAAAGTTCATATTTGAGAATAACTGAGTTTGTGTATGAGTGAGATGGAAATTTGTGTCTAGAAGAGGTCTATGTGATGTCATTTGGACCAAGTAGCCTATAGTTTATAAGAAGAGCACATGGCTCAAACATGTGAATGCTCTCTCTCTCTCTCTCTCTCTCTCTCTCTCTCTGTGTGTGTGTGTGTGTGTGTGTTGGTTCTTTCCTTCTCCTGTTGAGTCCCAGATTGTTTTTAGGTGAGGTTACCAGGCTAGATGGAAAGCAGCTATATCCACTAACCCATCTTGCTGCCACAATTTGATTTTTTAAGTGGTCAGAGTACCTATTTTCTTCCTACATTCCAATGGGGTTTGTTTGTTCTCTTCCTAGAGTGCAAGTCAGTTGGATATTCCAAGGAGTTATAGAATCTAGAACAGATACAGGATTGTAGAGAGAACAAGGGCTGTTCAAAGAGATGTAGAGGATAAATGAAGTCAGGAGTGAAATTTCTCTTTGGTGCCATTTAAACAGGAAAGTCTTGAGGTATGTGCACCTTATTGTAGGATACATTGGTGGTCAGGTTTCCATTCAGAAGCAAGCTTCCCACTTAGAGGTTGGTCACAGTGATAGGAGAGTCCCACCTCTGTCTTTAGTGTCAGGGACCAGTAAGTCATCCTATGATCCTCTACTGCCTGATGTTGAAGAAGCTCAGGGTCCTTACCAACCATCCAGAGATCTGTGTGCCATTTTTATAGTACACCTGAGCTGCAGGAGAAAGGGAGGTCCCCCAATAGTTGGGGCCATATTGCTTCATCTTTTCTTTCAAATAAAAAGGCAACAATGGCCATGGTTGTCCTGTTTTCCTTTAGACAGACTGGCTAAATGGGGTCACTTGTGAAGGTAGAGAGCAGTTAACCACATTGCCTCTATTCACTTTTGGGGGTGCTTCAATCACAGCTGTAGCCAACTTAGTATGCTCTTTCTTGTATTGTGAGGTCCTAATAGAGTCATAGGAAAAGTGAAAACAGAAAAGAATATGAAAGTACTGTCCATCTTTCAAAGAGTTCAGATAAGAGTCAACAAATGTCTGTGGGTTTGATATGTAGCCCTCTCTTAAAACTCCACTCAGTACTTTAGGCTGTTGTAGAGAGATTTTAATCCACCAACATGGCTACTCTGTCTGGAATACAGACATGCCCTTAGCATCTTTAATCCCTCTGAATACAGATAGTATTAGTACTTGCCTTTAATCCCAAACAATGAAGGTCAAGTTATTTTGTAGAAGGAAGCACCTATTTTTGAAAGTGATGTCTAATCAAGAGGCAGACAAAGTGATCAATCAGAGAAAGATTTGAGAGACTCACATATGCCCAACTCTCAGAAGAACTGAAAGAACAGAGATCACTTAAGAGAGACCTGCACAGTGAGAGAAAATGAGCGAGGGCAGTTTTAGCAGGACAGTTGTACAGAAACAGGGTGCAGAGAGAGAACAAGCTAGACACGTGTGACAACAGAACACGCCAGAGAATGAGGAGTCAGAAGATTAGAACCGATTGTCAAGGTTAGTATGAGGTTAAAGAGCAATTCAGGAGAAGCTGAGAGAAGTCAGATTGAATCAGTCAGCTTGGAGAGGAGTTTGAGCCAGAACAGCTGAGTCGAATCAACCATCCAGAGATCAGAAAGAACTAGGAAGGGGTGAGTATATTCAGCAGCAAGTCTCAGAGGTTGAAAACATTCTAGGTCTAGACTAGAGTGTATGGAGGCTAGAAGTTCCCAGGACTAGGTTAGAAGACAGAGGCAGTAAGCCTCAGAGATGACATTTACATTAGGAGAGTAAAAGTTGCTTTCACCAGTTGAAATGGGGATTTTAAAGGATACAGCAATGGGATATGTGGCCAGAATTTTCACCTGGGGGTCAAAATTGATTTGCACATGCTTCAACTCCATCTTTAGAACCACACTAAATAGAATTTGAAAGTCTCTTTACAACTGAGATTCAGAGCCATACCATGTGTCACTGGAGTACCAGTGCAGGTGGGACAGTCTAGGGTTGAGACTGAACACCTGGGGAGGGATAGTGTCAGCTGTGATGTCACAGAGAGAAGTACAGACAGAAACTTCCAGAAGTCCTCATTTTTTTCTTTGCACTTTGTAAACCCCAAGATGAACTACAAGTCAAGGGGTGCATGTCATGAAGAGATGGCTTGACAGACTCTAAAATCTCATGAGAGAGGAATTTCTGAGCATGCTTTCGGGGAATTATCCTGATTATGTTAATTGAGGTGTGGAAGACCTGCCACTGTGGATAGCATCATTGCCTGGATGGGATCCTTGATTGTACAGACAGAGTTCTTGCAATGGCCTCTGTTGATCTCTCTCTGCTTCCTGATTGCGGATACAATGTAACTCACCTATTGCAAGTTTTTGCTACCTTGGCTTTTCCAGCATGAGGGATCATCCTGGAAATGTGAGCTAGAATAAATCCATTCTCCGTCAAATTGCTTTGCATATAGTGTTTTTATCACAACAACAGAAAAAGAAACCAAGACAGATGTTGAGGTGCACATTGGCTAACCAAAGGAGTAAATGAGACCTCAAGTAAAACAGAAGACAGAACTGAAAAACCAGAACAAACATCCAAGTATAATTTCCTCAATAGTGCGCTAGATTTCTAGACCCATGTCCATATGACATGAACCACCACACCAGGCTTTGCATGTTGTTACCTAGGATAGTGAACAATGGCAGTGGATCGGGTTCTCACCGAGGATTTTTCTTTGCAGAGTGCTCATATCTGTGAGTCTTTGCTGTTCACACTCTGAATGCCAACTGAAGGGTTGGTCATGGGGAAGCCCGTGCTCTTTGCTGTGCTCCATGTGCCATAAGCCACTCAGAGTTCCTTTCAATTGAGGGCTCTTTCATTACATCTTGATGACTAGGTTGAGTTGGCAGATGCACCTAAGGCTTGATTTTTTTTTTCCAGAATGCCCCCTGGACAGTACCAGAGCTGGTCAGGAGTCCAACACCTGAATAGCCTCTGTGGAACAGGAGATTATTCCAGTAAACCATTTTGCTCTGAGCGCCCCTGAGTGTCGACTTTGCTAGGACTGCACCCTCCTTTATATTTTATTTTATTTTATTTTATTTTATTTTATTTTATTTTATTTAATTAATTAATTAATTTATTTATTTATTTTTGGTTTTTTGAGACAGGGTTTCTCTGTGTAGCCCTGGCTGTCCTGGAACTCACTTTGTAGACCAGGCTGGCCTTGAACACAGAAATCCACCTGCCTCTGCCTCCCAACTGCTCAAGTGCTAGGATTAAAGGTGTGTGTCGCTGCTGCTGCTGCTGCTGCTGCTGCTGCTGCTGCTGCTGCTGCTGCTGCTGCTGCTGCCACCCCCCGGCTGCACCCTCCTCTTATCCCTCTCCTTTTCCTTTGACACCAGTATTCCCACAATGAACTTCACGCACGTCACTTCACATTAAGGGCGGGTAGGAAACCCACCTGAGAGAGGGACAGGAGTAATAAAAATTCCTTATATGAGGCGAGTAGAGTGGGCTGAGAGGAGTCTTGGTGATGCTCCTAAGATTATTGTAAAGACTTGACTGTTTATAAACTGCTTTAAGTACCTATAGGTTAGTCTGCTCAGAGGAAGCCCCCCCGTCTGCCTTAGAGACTCCCTAATGAGACTCAATTAAACCTTGGACTGGGTGGGAGTTGGTACTTTTCACTTTGTTCTGTCTGCTTATCATTTTCTTTTTGCTTCCAAACCACAGGTAGTCCAATCCCTAAACCACCATCTTTCCTAAATAGCCACTCTTTATGTTTTCACCTATGGACTTGTCAAGGGGTAAGTTTAGGGGTAAAAACCCTGAACTTTTACCCCTTTGTTTCCTTAGAGTAGAAAATCCTCCCCAGTGGGTTTTTAATGGAGGAGATTCACAGAGCCAAGTCCTAGCTCATAGATCCTTAAAAAGAGAGAGGATCTGTTTTTCCACATGAGGTACTAAACCCCAGAGTCCTTGGCCAGATGAAGAGTCACCTGGATCTCTGAACTCAACTTAAGGCCTTACATGGGTAACACGCCTGGCCTACCTCCTAAAAATACACCAAGGCCCCAACGCAGGTGAGTTTATTGAGAAAATGGTTCCCCTGGTGGTGGTACAGGGTTTCCTTCACCCCTGAAGGTTGTCATTGATGTTATTAGCCTTCACTTTCTTTCCTGTTGCATCCTGGGTCGAGTGGGATACACCTTTTGTCTCTAAGGCACAAATGGAGCAGACCTTGTTTCTGAGTGTCTCTGAGAGGAGCAGGCTGAGATGTGCTTTGCCTTTTTACCCTGAGCTTCAAGGGGTGGGAGAGACTTAAAAGAGCTATGTTAGAGCCTTGAAGACAGAAGATAGCTTCTAAGCTGACAGGATGGCATGGTAATTTGACCCAACGATATAGTCATTACTTGCCTGTGAGAACAAAGAATAGTTTTTCCCCTAAAGGAGGTCAAGGGGTCAGAAGGACACACCCAGCGCCAGACACTCCCCATCCCATATCCCACTAGACCAGAGATAGATGCTCAGTTTTTCCCACAAAGACTGGGGAGGGGAAGACTGTCATGAAATGGTTTTCTCCTCTCCTGAAGAAAATCAGAACCCTTCCTCGTAGCTCTTGCTAAATTGAAAGGCAAAGAGGCATTCAGTTTTGTTGACATTTAAGAAAACCTGTATTCATGCAGACACAGAGGGAGCCTGTTTATTACCTCAGCTCTCACTCCCTTCAGAACATTTTGTGGAGCAAAACATGAATGCAAAGTTGTATCAGTTACACGCTTAGCCATGGGTTTTTCTGATGGGGTCTTAATTATGTTGGGATGTACTGTGGGAACGCTCTCCCCACCCTCTCCAAAGCTCCAGATATTTATGACCAGGGCAAGCCGCCGGCGACAGCATCTGACTCCGCCTGTGGCAGTCTGGCTCTTATTCTTGCTGACAATGGATGTGTGGAGGGGAGAAGTATTTCACTGTTTACTACTTCAGGGCATTTTAAAAGGTAATGAATGTACAAACATCACAGGGAAAAAAGAGCCCTCTGTAAGGTGGTTCAGAGTCGGACAGAAAATTCAAACAATATTAGCCTCAAAAAGTCAACATCAGCCACCCTTCTACTAAGGACCTACAAACAAACAGAGTTACTCTGTGCACACATTAACAACCGCAACACCAGGCTGCTGGGCTGTCGCTTACTCAGAGCCACAGGTTCATAACATGAGTCTGCAGAGGACTCAGAAAGTTCCAGGAGCCTTGAGGAGCTTTGTCTCCGGAGGGCCTTCACTATCACGGTTTTCATCCTTGATGCCTAGGGCACAAGAAGTGCATGGAAAAAGTGAGGTTCAGGCCTGATTGAGATGCATTTGGCTCTAATACTTCCCTGTCCTAGTGTGAGTAACAGGAGGGGGTCACTCCGGGTTTCTAGCTCTTCACAGTCCATGGAGACAGAGTGCCACCAGGCAAACACCTCTCTGCCCTTACGGCCCCACATTGGACAAAATTTAAAGGCACAAGTTATTGTTTGCAAATGTACAACAGACACCTGTTCATGCAGTCACCTAGGACAAGTTATTTCCGTCCCTTCACTCACTGAATGATGAACTAAGCAAATTATAATAAGAAGAAAACATTTTATTGTTAGCTTCAATACTTTTGAGCAATTGGCTTTCCAGCTCTTTAAAGGTTGTCCTACATCTAGTTGGCCAAGTCTTTGTGTATTGTAAACAAGGTGGCTTGTTTATTTATGGTTACAACTCTCTAGAAGCATGAGTTTGTGTGGTTTCAGAGGAGACAGGTTTCTGGCCTGGTACTGGAAGGGCTCTTCATGCTGCTTGTGCTAATCGGACTTCCTAATGCTTTCTGAATCAAACTTGCCTGCCCAGGGCTGTCGCCAGGAAAACTGGCTACAACAGTGTTCTGAGCACTGTGCTTTTCCCATTCTATGCCACACGCTGCCTCTCTCACTTTATTCAGTCTTAACCAGTGTTACTTTTTCTGTAGTTTATGTGCATTTTTGATCAAGGTAGTTACTTTTTGCCACAATTTATCAAAAGGACACAGACTCACACACAAAGTAGAAAGCAAACTACTTCTTAACCTATCTTTTCCATATTAAACTGTCAACAGATTTCCTCAACCTGTTCTTTTTTTTAATAATCATTCCATTCATTTACATCTTAAATGAGCTCCCATTTCTGTTTCCCCTCCATAAACCCTCCACCCACCTTTGAATGCCCCACCGCTCCAGCCTGCCCCTATACTGGGGCATCAACCCCCCACCCCAGGACCAAGTACCCCCCTCCCACTGATGTCAGACACAGCCTGTTCTTTTTAGAAGCAAGTGTGCAAAAAGTTTCATCTTGTACTCACTGTTTTATAATACCTGATCTGAACTCCCACTGATTTTTTTTGAGGGGGTGGGAAGGGCTAGCTGTACAAACGTAATTATTCACAGAGAACTTTCAGGCCACAATGAAGAGAAAACTACTTTTCTTGCTTTCGTGAATCATGAGAACAGTAAGCATGAACTCAAATGTGGGAGACTCACTCTTGGTGTTTAAGTACCACACTAGGGGAAGACAGGGAAAGCCACAGGGTCGCCTTTAACAGATTCAAATGCAGAAGATGCCTTGCAAGATGAGGACTCCTGACTTGTTTTTTGCTAGGTCAGCATGGGAGGAACAGGATTCTTGCAAAGGCATACAAACAACAAACAAACCCAACCAACAAACAAAACACTTCAGCCGTAATTGTAGTTGGCTTAACGCATCTCCTGAGCCAGTCAATAGCAGGTGGTCTCTCCGGCTGCCCCCTCCCGGTGCTGATAAAACTAGCCTCTTCTCAGGATCAAGGTATTAAGGTTTCGGTTATTTGTATTGATTTTATGTGCTGCCAGCCATGCTGATCTGTGGTTCACAGATTCCTCTTTTAAAATGTCACCACCGTTTCATTTTCTCTGCCATCAATATTGTAGTCCAGGGGCTGCTTGCTAACCTCCAGGGCTTGTCAGATGTGCTGTGTGTGTGTGTGTGTGTGTGTGTGTGTGTGTGTGTGTGTGAGGGGGGGGGGAAGTGGGGGTGGGTGGGTATGGCAGGTTCCCAAAATTTTCACAGGTGTCATCAAAACAGGCTGAGCGACCATGAGATTTTCCAAGAAGAAAGAAAGGGAGGGAAGGAAGGAGGGAAGGGCAGCAAAATGAAAGGAAGCCTTCAAATATTTTTCTCTGATACTTCAAACCATGTTTCTCTATTGTCTTTCCACTGGAAACAGACAAGCCCTCTAGTGGTTAACAAGGGAGCTCAAACACAATGGGAGGCTCAATAGCTAGCTTTTGACATCACCCTCATGTCAGGCCACACCCATATACAGGTGTGTGTGTGTGTGTGTGTGTGTGTGCAGGAATTTCTATGCCTGAACACAGGTTGTACCAGCTGCATCCACACCCTCAGTTCTACTTGAAATAATTCTCAAAGATGCTTTGAATTGGGAGATAATTGAAATCAATAAAGATTTATTCCCCTCCCCCCCAGAAGTGCTAGTCTTCGGTCGAATATGGCAACTTGGCCAGTTAGCAATTTTAAATATATCCTTTCTCTTTTCAGTCCAGAATAAGCCCACTTTCACTGGAAGCCAGACAGAAACTTACACACACAGGCTGTATTTATCAGTCTACGGCGATCCTTTAACAAACATGCGGCAGGTAAAAATAAAACACATGTTTTCCCTTACTTCTCTGTAAGCGCTTACTTAAGGTTTTATTATATTTGGCCCTGGGACATTCAGTAAACTTACTGATGATATCAAAGAATGATTTTACAAACAGTAAAAGTTACACTATTGACACCTCCAAATTCTGGTGTATTTACATTGTGTTAGGGGCACACTTGCTCAGGGAGATTAACAAACATTACTAGGAAGGCTGTGGCCAAATCCACCCTGGTTGTTTATAAAACCTTTACAATTCATCAGCTTCCACTAACACACTGGCACTGTTCAATTACCATCAGTTTTAGAGAGCTTTAGCAAAACATCTAGTGCCCATGTAAATAGACAAATCTGAAAACTAGCTGGTCTGTTGGCTTACATACTGTAGGTAATGTTTTCTTTTGCTCAAATTTGTTCTGGAAAACTAATCACGCTCTGATAAAGCCATCTGCAAATATGAGAAAGATTGACACCCACATGTCAAAGTTTACACAGCCTGACCAAGTGTACATATAGTACAGATGATGTAAGGCTGTCTCTCTGAGCTTCTCCAGGGCCATGTTCGAATGAAGCTCCCTGAAGGAGCATGAGCATGTGAAAGTGAACCTGTCAGTCTCCTCATCAAGCTGACATACTTCTCAAGGGTTGGCGGGTGTTTTCTCCCATCCCCCTCATGGACCTTCCATACCCCCTGCATTGTCAGTCCAGGATCTTGGGATGATTACCACTCAACTAATTCCAAACACTAGCCTTACTCCCCCTGCTTCCACACAATGTCAACTTACAATGCGTGTGGCAGAAAGAATGTCATTAAATGTCAGTGGTGGTGATGATGTGAAATGACACTTGTATAGTCACTCAAAAGTTGGCCACTTTTCACTGTGCACCATTTACTCTGTAGGAAGGACTAGTCTATACATTGATTTGTACACTCCTTTCAAAGAAAACCTGGATCCAACGCAGATGGATTAGCTAATGGGACTGAACACAGAGGAAGTTCATGGAAATTTATCCATGGCTCATTTTGATGACAAGTTCATCTGAGGGTTGGTGTGTCCAGTGCAAACCTCTGCTGGCAGAGTGAAAAGTTGGAAGTTGGAAGGTAGTTCTAAGATTTTTGTATTTTATGAACATGACAAATATTTAGCTCTTATTGTTGTTTCCATAAAACTTTGATGGATGACATAGCTGTTTGTTCTGACCAATTTATGTATGTTTTGAAGACAGAAGCACAGTAGAAATCTCAGCCGAGACACAGCCAATTATTTGCCTTCTTTGATCTTTATTTCTGCATATTCCAACATTACATACTCTCAAGTCTTATTTAATTGCACATTTTTGTGCCTGTGACTTTGACCTAATTAGCTATCCTGTTATACCAGATACTTTCCCTAGTTCCCAGAAAATTAATTTAGCCAGTGCTCAAAAGGCTGAGATGAGAGAATCTCTATAGGTTTGAGGGTAACCTTGTCTATATAATACCAGGCCAGCTTTGGCTGAATATATTTTTACCTATGAGTGTGTTCGTATGTGGAATATGTGTGTGTGTGTGTGTGTGTGTGTGTATGGATAGTATAGAGTGTATAGAGGCTATATACATACATACATATACTATACACACATACATACACACATATATAGAGTGTGCTTTATACTCATATCTACAAAATATACAATGTGTGTTTGTGTGCCTGTGTGTGCATGTATGTGTGTGGTGTGTGGAGACCTCTTCCAAATGGAATATAACCAACTGCCGAGACACTTTAAAGACATATACTTCAGTCTTTGAGTATTGCTCAATCCTTTGAGCAGCCTTTTGTCCCATAATGCTGCTTTTAGGACATATAACCTCTTTTGTGCTTCCCTACCTATACTGATATGAAAAGTGTAACGATTTTTACAATGATCCTTATCAAACAGAAGCCTCTTCTATGTTAGCTCATAAAACTTAATTTCCAATTTCCTCCTAGCAAACAATAAATGATCTTTGTCCCCATGTGGGTAATTGGATCATGGCAGTAGGTGATGGCTTCCCAGTTACCAGGTAATTCTGCCTTAGAGCTTAGCTTAAGAACAGGGTAGTAATTCTTGTTTCTGGGATGGGAGGAGAGGGGCCTCTGCTTCCATTGGTTGATGCCTGGGCTGTGCTAGCCCCTGGATGGTGACTTATGCTGTTATCTCTTTTATCATCAGCTCTTTTCTGCCTCTTCATTTAGTTGAGCTACCTATTCCCTCCTTAATAGCCTTTGATAGTTTCCACAGCTCTTAACACAAAGACTCAGCTCATTCGAGACTGGTGTGGTTTGGCTAGTGCCAAGCTGTCAGTCACGGCTCTTTTCTCCATCTCTTTGTTTCCTTACCATTGGCTCACGGTTGTTCAATTCACCTGTATATCGCCGAGACCAGGACAGTTCTGGCACAGTGCAGATGCTAAATCAACTTCTCAGATGTGGAGGATAAATAAATGAATGCATTTCATCCTTTTTGGCAATCCTAAAATAAGGAAATAGAGGATCAAAGGGAGTTAGTCACATGTCCAAGTCTCAGCTAATAGCAACCAGAGGTTAATGTCTCAGCAATTCTCGAAGGTCTCACGTAGGATCCTTCGTAAAGCCCCTCTGCAGATGAAGGAGCTCAGACTAGAGGAGCATGCTGCCCAAATGCATGGCAGAAATGCCCGAGGAGTATGCCCTCTCTCTGCAATTTTCTTTCCCCTCCAATGTGTTTGCAGCCGATGGTGTTCCTGGAGAGATTTTATTTATCTGTGGATTTTCTTTGAAGAAAGGCAGCCGGAGGATATTTTTTAGAAGCCAAGGTGAGAATTAGTGAGACGCTTTGCCATGGCACCTTTTACAACATCGAAAAATGATCATTAGACTCCCTCTCAAGGATAAAGGATTTGCATCTGGCTTGCGTTGTGCAAACAGGGCTTTTGTTGATTTATCAACAGGACTTCGCTTGGGGTTTTGGATTGGATTGCAGAGGTTGGCACCTACACTCTAAAAATCTAAACAGAAGGAGAAAATAAATCACCAACTGGCACTTTAAAGGCAAAGATTTATACCAAACTTAATGAACTTCCTGTCTTGCTGAGCGTGAGGAAAATGTCATGTTTACCCCAATGCTCTCTGCTCCTGGCAGACGATGTGCTGGGTTGGAAGGGATGCAGAAGTGGGTCAGACTCACCCAGCTGGAACTCAGGAAACTCATTAAGAGTGCCAGCTCTCCACAAGCACTGTGGCCTTCCTAGTCCACCCCACCCCCTGGCTGCTTAACTGGCCCAAGGCTAATCAGAGGAGAAATGGACACTAAGTTGCAGTACGTTAGAAGCAAACTAGGGATTGGTGACTTAAGGTACAAGTTGCTCACTTGCACTAAGTAGGAGTGTACTACGATTCTTGGAAACTCTAGGGCTGGCGAAAGTGGGACATAAAAGCAGTTAGAGAAGGACACATCATCAAACTATTACAGCTTAGTCATTCTGGGACCCCAAGAAACAAGTATGGAGTTACAAGGGTGAAGGAGCTGGAGTGCCTACTACCAAACTCCTACTGACAAGCTAAGAGCTGCTCCCAAGGGTGTAAATTCTCCAGTATTCACAGCCAGCAGAGTTTCATGGTGGAGAAGATATCATACCACCAAGGAAAACTTCAAAAAAAGGGGTACAAATGTGGGCAGCCAGGAGTGAGAGCATTCAGAGCAACAGGAAGGAATTGAGAGGGTGGATCAGACACTTGTCATGTTGACACCCTGAAATTTCTATTTCTACCGTGCATGCCACCTAGGAAGGAGAAATATCTTGGCATCCTAGCCAGCTGAAGAGACTTTCCTTCTTTATAATGGTTGCAACATAAAACTTTCTCAGATTATAATGCTTGTCTGCGCATCATTTGACTTCCACCACTGACACTGTAAGATCTAACATCCTAGTAATTGCTTGGTTTGCATTTTCCTACTATCCTTCCATCCTTGATATCCTGGATTATCAAACGAGGTAATCCAGATTCAAATTGATGTGAACAGTCCTTCCACCATTATATTCCAGAGTCTACAATGGACCTGATTTCAGATAGGGAGTAAATCCTCTTACTAGACTAAATGTACCCAACTATTGCAGATGAAACAAGAAAGGAATATGGTTAAGCAGTTCACTTATTTTTAAAATGACTGGGAGATCTGCAAGTGTGGTGACACTAAGGGGCGTCTACTTAATTGTTACTATTAAGGACATCATGGAGAGCCCAGTGCATGCCCGATTCCCTTAGGAAGCCCCAACTTCCCAGTCTGTTAGTGTAGTCCGAATCTTATGGGTCTAGGCCCACTCACCCTCTTCCTTTGCTCTTAAATGTCAGGAAATAGTTGTGTTCTGATGCAACAGAACAGGTAGCAGTGTCAGGGCAGGTGAGCTGCTGCGTTTCCACACCCATCTCCATTGTTGCCCAAACCGCAGTGTGCTATGGTTAGAAGGCCACAGGGTTTTTGCTTGGTATTTCCTTATCTTGGGATTTAAACACCCCAGAGCTGAAGAACAGTAGTCAATATTTAAACACATTACGAAATCATGCCAGTTTTTCTTGATTGAGAGTCTCTTTGCATTTGCCAAATTGATAGTTTCTAAAATCAGAACCCTACATTGTATAAGCATGGCTTTTTGAAATATTTTTAAGCAACTCTTAAGTAATAGGGACAAATGGCAGTTCACTTGTTTTGTTTATTCACTTATTAGAATGGAATAATTCTCCAGATAGAAATTTTGGATAAGAATAAAAAAAACCACATGTATCAAAAACATCCTTTCAGTCATGGTCAATTGATATGGAAAACTAAAGATAGAACCTGGAACTGAATATGAATTTTTATGTCATTCATTCATGGTGGCACAAGCTGTGTTTGAATACCTGGTGCATATTTGTAGATTTGTGTTTTTAATGTTATTAATAAATGACTGGGGCTTGGTCTCAGGTGACAGAAGTTTACCTGTGTTTCTTCAAGATACCACAGAGAGGGGATAGTCTGTAAGAGAGGCCCCCATTACCTTTCATTCTAGCACCATGCCTACCGCATTGGTAACCTACATAGTCCAAAGTAGTACTTTGGTAATTACCACCTTTGCCTTTTCACCTTTTTGTAGTGCTGGGAGTTGAACCCAGGGTCTCATACATATTAGGCAAATGCCCTATTACTTCACTACACCCCACCCTGGTCCTTTCTTTTATAGTCACTGTTTATAAACAAACAAACAAACAAACAAGCAAATCTTAGGCATTCTCCCACCTTTTCCCTAATTCCTAATAAATTAGATTTCCTTGCAGTGTTTTTTTTTCTTCTTAAAGATTTATTTATTTATTTATTATATGTGAGTATACTGTAGCTGTCTTCAAACACTCCAAAAGAGGGGGTCAGATCTCATTATGGATGGTTGTGAGCCACCACTTGGTTGCTGGGAATTGAACTCAGGACCTTTGGAAGAGCAGTAGTGCTCTTAACCGCTGAGCCATCTCTCCAGTCCCCTGCAGTGTTTTTCAAGTAGTAAGCATGAATACTATAGCAAGTTATGAAGTTTATCGATGGAGCTAATCAAGGAGCCTCAAAGAGAGGCCTCACTGTCATTTTAATCTGTTCCTTAAAATTTTCTCCTGCAGGTCTAGCCTGTGACCACATAGAGGACCACAGAATGGTTTGGGCCCAAGCCCTGAGGACAGGACAGCGTGGTTAAGAGAAGGCATTTGTTCTCACACCTCTCTTTGAATCTTCTTGAGCTGATGCCCTTTTAGACCTTCAACCAGATGCCACACTGGAGACTTACCCAACTTCTTCTACCTACCCCATTGTCTGTGCAGCCAGCCAACGATCTTGTCCACTCACCTCTCCCTATCTCTGGTCACTTTTCTTTCTGTTATTCCATCAACTCTGGTTCTTAGCTTTGTTCTCGCCCACTTGCACTGTTGGAAGAGCTCCCTCGCTCATATCCTAACATGCACCAGGCACACCTTTCTCCACCCATGCTTCAAAGAGTCTGATTGGACTGTCTTTCTCTGATCTCCGTGTCTCCACACCCAGGACCAGTGAGTGGCTGTGTGGTGTCCCCTCCAGGGAGCTCTGCATCCTTCTCTTCCTTTCCACTGTCATTCTTTTAGCCATTGTTGTTATAGCCATCAAAACACTCACTCAAAAGCCTAGCGCCATCTTGTATTTAACCTCCTCTGCACCTTCCCAACTCCCTACTTCCTACTTCTTACAATGTCCACCTTCATTTTGTTTTGTGATGGTGGATCTGAGTCAGGGCATTGTCCTTTTTTCTTTCCTTTTATTAAACTCAAATCTAAGCATTCACTAATTTTTGTGAATGAATCTCATGACTTCCTATCAGCTGTGATACATGGAATGGATATTGCTTTTCCTGGTTTCACCAAGTTCTTCATGTTTTAAATGCTTTTGTAATGTATGCAAATTCGAGATTGTACTTTTGTTATTTAGTGATTAGTGTTATAATTACTTATACTGCATTTAAGTGAACAACAAATTTCATCTTATTGTTGTTTACAATATGTTTCTCCTCCCAAATAAGACCTCATCAGAGAGTTGCTTCCTCCAATTTTCCTACTACATTGAGATCATCTGAACCTGCTGGTCTACGGTCACTACTAGCCACATATGGCCATTCTGAGCACTCTAAATACAACTAGCCAAACAGAGATGTCCTCAGCATCAAATACATGCTGCCATTCAGAGATTTGGAAAAAAAAACTGTGAAATGTTTTGTTACTAGACCTTAGGACCAGCTGAATAGTGAAATCAGAATATTATGGCTACCATGGTTAAATGTAATTGTAAAATTATTTCACTTTTTCCTCTACTGTTCTTAGATATACCTACAAGAAAAGTTAAGATCAGATCTTGAAAATATGGTTTCCATTGTATTTCCAGGAATCAGAACTGCCCTTTATTCTGGTTTGCTGTTAGTTATTTTCAAAACAACAGACTGATTTTTCTCTTTAGCACTTCCAGCATTCTAGTGTGTGCTGCATCACTCTCTGAGCCTTTGCTTTGCTCCCTTGCTCTTGGGTGGCAGTGGCAGGCAGGCAGGTGGGCGGGCGGGGCAGGCAGACAGGCACAGACTTCTAGATGTTGCTTTCAGATCTTGTAGACTCTATGTCTGTTCAATTACAGATTTTAGGAATTACCTTTCACTTTAAGTCCTTCCAAATTTTATTCAGTTGTTCTTCATTTTTGCTGTGTCTTGGTTCTGGAATGCTCCCTAACAGTCCCCATGCTAAAGGCTTAGTTCCTATCTTGGTGCTATTAACAGGTGTTGAGGTAACTTTCTTTTCTTTCCTGTTTTCCCTCCCCAACCATGGAGGAACAGATTGGCTCTGCATTCCCCACTGGGATTGTGCTGCTTCAACACCAGCCCCAAGAAGTAGGGACTGGTGATCAGTCTCTAAAACTAAACCCTCTAAAACAGTAAGCCCAGGGCGACCATTTTTCTTCCCCAAGTTTGTAATGTCCAGTATGTGATATGTATCTGGGAGCCAAACCAATGTGTTATTCCTCATTTTTAACCATCATAATACTCTAAAACTATTTTTGTAGCTCAAAGGAAATGTCTTAGACAACTATTTTATCTATTTTGTACCCTCTCTGAAGTCTACTTTCTCCCCCCCCCCTCTCTCTCTTTCTCTCTCTCTCAAAAATATTATCATTCCCTTAAAGGAATTTGTGTCTTTTGGACCCTGTTCTCAATCCACACTTCTTTTATGTTCCTTTTTTTCTTTTATGTTTCTGTTTGTTCTTCTTGCCTCACACCCTTGTGCTTGCTTCTCTTTAGGAATTTGTACGTCACTGGATCTTTTTTTTTTTTTAATTGTAGTTTAGCCCCTCAATGGCAGTTCTGGATTCTCTCTTAGACACTCTTATTTTCTTCTCTTTTATGGCTTCCCTTTCCTGTGTCATAAAAGGAATCTCTCTACTTGTCCTGTGGAGGATTTTGACTTTGCTCCTTCTTAAAGAGCAAGCCTTCAGTTACAGAAATGGGAAAACGCGAGTTCTCAAGACTACTTACATTTTGTAGCTACTTTCCTAGTCTACAGATTCTCATGGACTTTAATCCAGACCACTAAAATAACTCCAGACCTTGATTTCCCATTACTAACATCCTGTAATTCCACCTCTTAGGACAACTGAGACTTCTTTATGTGGTACTCATAGGTTGCAGACCTTGGAAGTCTGTAAAAGGGATTTTTATATCTATTTTATTGTTTACCTTTGAGCATATATCAACTAGATTTATATTAATGTGACAAAATACCTGAAATAATCAACTTAATATGAGGGAAGGTTTATTTTGACTCATGATTTCAGAAGGCTCACATAGTCTAGGGTCACATGGCCTTGTCACTTTGCATGTAAGCCACTGTTGAAGGAGCATGTGACAGAGACCCATTGCTATCACACCTAGAAACAGAAAGAGCAAGACTAGAGGAAGCAAGGTCCCTCCAATACCAGAGCATGTCACCAGTGGCCTGACTTCCCTCTCCTATGCTTTACCTATAAGCAATTGCAACTTCTCCTAAAGGTACAACATATGGCCAACACATGGGCCATTAGGAGATATGGTGGCCCAGGGAGTGGCACTATTTGGAAGTGTGGCCCTGTTGGAGTAGGTGTGTTACTGCCGGAATGGGCTTTCCTTGTCCCCACTGCCTGGACGCCAGTCTTCCCTGTCTGCCTTTGGATGAAGATATAGAACACTCATCTCCTCCTGCATCATGCCTGTCTAGATGCTGTCACGCTCCCACCATGATGATAATGGACTGAACCTCTGAACCTGAAAGCTAGCCCCAGTTAAATATTGTCCTTTATAAAAGTTACCTTGGTCACAGTGTCTGTTCACAGCAGTAAAGCCCTAACCAAGACAGGAGACATGCACAATCCAAACTCGAGCAGAGTTAGACAATCCTGGTTGCATTCTTCCCTTGTTTTGACACTCTCCATTTATTTATTCTCAAGAAGCCCATCTGTCCTACTTGCTTCACGTGCTGATACTTGAGTTCCAGAAGGTGGACTCATGCTCCACTTCAGGAGTGGGAACTCTTGCTACCTCCTGGCATTAGCACCCCTGGACTGCACTTCCCCTATAGCCAGGGATCTTACCTTTTAGTTCCAGCTCTTAAGGTCCTTTTTTGCTGCCTGTGGTTTGGTATAGGCAGTAAAAGCAGAATACTTTCTTGTTAAGCCTCTTGATAGCCTCTCAGGCCATCAAGTGACCAACCTGGGACACTTTAAGACTCCCTCCATCCCGGCTCACAGTCACCTCAGAGCTTCATAGCTGTGCCCTTCCCCCGACCCCGAAAGAGCCCAAGATATGTGATTCACTAGACCACTGCCTTTGCTTTGGACAGCATTCTATTTTTGTCCAATTTTGTTAGTCTTCCATAAATTGTGGGTCCCCTGATATTGTGTTTTTTACTTTCTAACATTTGGGGTGGGGGCTTTCCAAGAACCTATGCTTGCTTTCACGTTCTGTTTGGACCAGGATTTGGGTGCCAAGCACGTTGTTTATTATCTGTCTTGACAGTGTGCTCACAGCATACCACGCTTTACGCTATTCCCTGGGTCAGAATTGGCCCTCTCTACCTTGTCCTTATTACCTCAGAGCCCAACACGGGAGAGACTCATCTAGGAAATCTTTCCAAGTTTTTATAAGTGACTTCAACCTCTTAACGTTACACTTCTTTTATATACTATATAGATCAGGTTTTTTTTTCTTTCCCCAAAAACTTTTGGTCAATCACATATAATTAATTTATACATAGTCAATGTTTTTCCTATGACCTTCTATGTCTCCCAGGAAAGAAAAAAACATACAATCCTGATCTAGCTCAGAGGGAGATATTCAATAAATTTTGTTGAATCGAAACCCTGGACTGCCAACAAAGGTGGCAGAATTTTTTTTGTGTAATGTTGGCTCCATCTCAGAGCCTGCAGGACAGTCTAACCTCGTGGGAAAATGACACTCTATTTTGCATGTAAAATCCAGCCCAGGTTCTTTATCTGCTATTGCATCCCATTCCTGTTATTTTTAAGTGAAGGGATGAAGGGCAGGGGTGATATGTCCTCTTTGGAGACAATCGGCTTTTCTCTCTACACAGTGGCCAGCTTCCGTTGAAAGGTAAAAAGATCTGCTGAAACCTGAAGTACTGTCTTCCGCCATCCTCCCCTCTCTTTGTGTCTTCTCCACCTCCCGCCCAATCATGGAAATATTGAGAAACAAGACAGCATCCAAAGACACAGCATTCTAACTGCTACCCTGATTTGTCCTTATCTGCAATATATATGCAAGCCAGACTCAGTTGATAAACACAGACAGCCCACCTGACTTCACAAAACAAACAAATAAATATCCAGGCAGATGCTGATTTCCCTGTGGAAATTTTACAGGGGAGTTAAGTTATGGAATGTACACAGACCTGCAATTGTCATGCAAAATGGGTTGGCAGGGATTTCAGTGTCTATACGTGGGCTGAGTAAACCAGTTCAAATTAGGAGACCCCGTGACTTTGGCTGAATATTGGAATGGAAGCAACTGGAAAGTCAGAGTGCGGAATTGCTCTTCTCTTATTGAATCTCCCTCATCAGCAACTGTGGCAGGTTGCTTTTACTTTAACTGGCCAAGCCACAAGCCTCTATGACAGTGATGTTCAAGGATGCTCTGATCTGAGAAAGATGATGCCGAGCTGGGAGACCAAACAAATAGGTCTTCTGGGAGGTGCCTACGGAGTAGTACAGATGTCCACAGGCACATTAAATGTTGGCATCATATCATTACTAATAAGACTTTAAAAATGTTTTTGTACCCATGTCCTGTACCATGATTTTATTACTGACAGATTCTATGTAAAAGTGCAAATTATTTTAGGTATTATTTTATCTTCATTATAATTTCTTAACTGAAAAGTAGTTACTTTACTTCCATTGTCCAAATAGATGATTTCTGAACAAGTATATAATTCATTCATCACAGAAGTCAACAGTTAATATGAAAAGAAGAAAGAAATTAAAGTGGAAAGATGTGGGTGCTGTGTGATAGCATCTCCTTAAGGAGGTAGCCTTTGTTTGGGTAAGAGTTTGAGTCGGTGTTTGACACGTGGCACCCCTCAGTGCTTCTCAGAGAGTCACTAGTCACTTGAGGACAGTGTGTTTTCCACACAAAGGCCACACCCACATGACTATGGTGCAGAGCAAAGCTTATTGGCTCCTTATCTCTGACTTTCCATTTAGCCAGAGAACCCGAGCCCCTCCACTCCCTGTTCCATAAGACTGTAAAGATTTAAAAAGGAATCTTTTAAATGGGGCATTGTGGTGTCTTTAATCACAACACTTAGGAAGCAGAAACAGATCTTTATATGAGTTTAATGCCAGACTGGTCTACATGGTAAATTTCAACCCATCAAAGAATATGTAGTCTGATCCTGTCTTGAAACTAAAATATAGTAAGATGGAGTGTTTCATATACAAAACAATACTTGTTTGAATTTTCTAATATACAGCTTAAAAGCCCAGCCTGTTATAGACAAGATTTGACTTTCATTCATTTTCCCCCTTTCATTGAAAAACGCAGATATTGGCAACTTGCATCAAGGCTTGAATGGATAAATAAGATGTACTTTTTTACATGAAAGAGAATATTAATTCAAATTAGGTTGTCATACTTTAGACTTGAAAACTATGAAAAAGCAAATATAAACTACTACTAGAAATAACTACAGACTCCATTATTTTATGCATTTCTATTGTGGGTGGTGAAATACAGAGACAGATGTTCTATCTAGGTGCAGATATTGAAGGACACTCAGTGGTCATCTTGCACACTCACCTAAAGGGAATCCTGATTTGTAGGAAGCTGCTAAGCGCTGCGCCTTAAAGTTTCCGCCTTCTGCCCCCTCGCTGGCAGAAGCCCCCTGAGATGAACAACACATTATTTAGAAAGCCTGCTGCTTCTTGCCCCTTCCGCATAGAGACAGCCTACCAGCAGTTCCCACGGGACTTAACCTGATTTGATCTTGGGACAGCATAAAAAGGGTTGGTGGGCACTCCCCGGAAGAAGAAGAAGCTTTGTTCAAGGTTCCCGAATAAACTGTTTGAGGAAGAAACTCTCCGGTGTGGCGTCATCTCTTGCTGGTCAAGGGTGGTCGTGACACTGATTTCCAGGTAAATTGATCAGCCGAGCCTCAGAACACTTGCAAGGAACTTTTTGACACTTTATTTTTATTTCATTAACTCAAAAACTGGAGTAGAGGATTCAGATTTCCAAGGCCATGGTGGATACTGTGTAGTCCGAAAGGGGCTTCAGTTTTTAAAGAGAAGGTCAAACAAGTTAAACCAAGCTGCTGCCGCATATGTCTCCCGAGCCTGCCAACAAGTAGGCTGAGATGAAGGTTAGCTGTAAATTATTCTGAAAATGAGTCTCAGAGCAAACCCCCACATGCAGATTCTCATTGCTGTAATTAGCAAGTGGCCAAGGGACAGATCCAGCCCCTAGCCTGTGGGATTGTCTCAGCATCCTTGCTCCCACCCTTTTAGGTGTTTCTGACTTTGGTTTACAGGGGACAACCCTCAAGGTCGGTACAGTGTGTCTGGGGAGACTTTGGTTACACTGAGAGGCAAGTTCAGGCTCCAACTGTTCTCTTATCGACTGGTACTGCTTCAAATGGGTACCACTAGAAGCAGCAAGGAAACAGTCTGTGAGTGGTTTGTGTACCATCCTTGGAGGGTGGAGGGTCTCTCCATTTCTCCAGGTTTTGAGCATCATGATGCAACATCACTACCACCCCAGCTCCCCTCACCTCCCTCTCCGCACCTCTCACCCCCCCTCCCCTCTCAGTGGGCTGCTGAGTGAGCCACAGGCTTGGCTTGCTTTCCTGAGAGCCCCTCTTTTCCTGAAGGTTCAGGTGCTGGTCTCCAGCTCTGAAGTATGGGGTTGCCAGGGCACTCTATACTCTGCCATGGTGCTTAACCTCTGTCCTAGTTCCTTTCTGTTACTGTGGTAAACACCAGGATCAACAGCAACTTGGGGGAGGCTGGTTTGGCTTATATATCTAGGTCATAATCCATCACTAAGAGAAAGTCAGGGCAGGAACTCAAGCCAGGCATGTCAAGGAGAAACCACAGAGGAGCACTGCTTACTGGTTTGCTCTCTGGCTCAGGTTCAGCTAACTTTCTTATATAGGCTATGCCCACCTGCCCAGAGATGGCACTACCCACACTGGGTACTGCCCACAATTAGCAATCAGTAAAATTGTCCACAGACATGCCTACAGGTAATTCCAATCAAGGCAAATGAAACTCCCCACAGAAAACTCTGGGCTGTGTTGAGGTGAGAGCTGGAACTAAACAGGGTAGCCTTTGAACCCTATTTGCAGCCATATGACCCAGACTGGAATGTCATCCCTTAGAGTCCTCAGGGCATTGGCTCCAAACCTCCTTCCATAGGTATCCTCAAAGCACACACGTCCGTACTTAAGTCTCTTGTATAAAATAGATGAGTGTTTGCCTTTAACCCATGCACAACTTCCTATGAGCTTCAGATTATATTTAGAAGATTTATGACCCCTAATGCAATGTAAATGTGGTATAAATAGTTACCTCTCTTGTTAAGGAAAAAATAAAAC
Organism: Apodemus sylvaticus; assembly: GCF_947179515.1. Classification (NCBI taxonomy): domain Eukaryota; kingdom Metazoa; phylum Chordata; class Mammalia; order Rodentia; family Muridae; genus Apodemus; species Apodemus sylvaticus. The sequence goes on along the minus strand of NC_067476.1, from coordinate 131,159,804 downwards.
CCTTTACCTGGCTGTTGGCATCATTGCTGCTCATCATCTTCCTAAGTTCAGTTTAGAGGCAACTTTTAAAAATTTAATTATTTCCCATCTTCTGTTGGTTGATCATGGCGACTGTGAGTATGGAGATCCAATTATACAGCAATTATTGTGTGTCACAATAATTTATGTTTTGCGTAGGTGTGGCAAAACAGAATTAATGCAAATGGAATATATCAATTGCTTTTATGTCACTGTGACCAAAACACCTGACAACAATTTAAGGAAGGAAAGATTTATTTTGGCTCACGGGTTCCTAAGATTTCAGTCCATTATAGGGAGGTGATGGCAGGTTATCCCAGTTCATGGCAGCTTGAGAATGTAATGGAGACTGTTCGCACCACTGCAGACTGAGAAACAAAGTCGAGAGGCCACAGCCAGAGTCTAGGAGTAACTTTTAGAAAAGATTGGATATGTTCTGGGTGGTATGTCCATAAATCTTGGAATAACTCAAAGTCCCAATGCCACTGATTAATTTTTGCAAGCTATGACCCATCTTTCAGAGGTTCCACAGTCTCCCCAATATGTTATATATTGAGGAACAAGTGTTCAAAATGGGAGCTTGTAGAGGACACTTCAGATTTAAACCATAGCAAGGACCACTGCTTCCACTTGGAAAGACAGGGATGACTCCTTCCAGTCTCTAGCCAAAACATTTAGTAAGTTGATTATCACAGAGCTTTGGGATGCGGATGTAACTTAGTGGGAGAGTACCTTTCTAATATGCAGGAGGCCCTGGGTTCAAGCCTAGTACCAGAGTAAACCAAACAACTATAGCTTGACTTTAGGATAATTTATGCTTAGTTAATTAAAGGACACTTTATTTTTTATATGTATATAATTTATCTAGAATGAATTTGTGGCAAACAGCACTATAACTCATGCATGGATGAAATGAATTTAACATGCATTGTTTTCTGTAAAGCAAATCCCAGGCTTCCTGCACTCTGGAAAGTTCACACCACATTTGGGGCCACATGAAACAGCACCATCACTAGCAAAAAGCACAAAGACACAAACACGGCATTAAGACAATCAAGACAATCCTGTTCATAGAGTATGAGCTAGACAGGAAAGCAGAGTTCTGCGTTGTCCAACTTCAGCTGCCGAGATGTGATAAACATTTGTAAATGGCGTTGAGTGTTGACTTGGGGTTGTGAAGAGATGGTAAGTAAGGCTAGTTCACGGATATCTATTTGTGAATAATGACAATGTGCTTCATTAGAGTGATCACAGATGTCAGAGCAATCAGAAGATTGAAGAAGAGGTGCAGAGTAGAGGCAGGAACAGGCAATGATTCCCTTGACTGTCTGCAGGAAGCTCTTAAGAACATGGCTTCCAGCTTAGATCTCAAAAGAGACTATCTTAGAGTAAGATTGATAGATGCAATTGGTCGTTGCTGAACTCTGCACAGCTCTGGAACTTGACCTGATTCGGGCAGTGAGGGGATGAAAAGCTAGACACACAGACAACCTGAGATTGGATGTTCAGGGTTCTCCAAGGGTAAAGTTGTAGCACTTTGGAAAATCACTGTGTTTAACATACAAGTTAAACAGGGAGATGTGATTATTGTATACAGTTGAATCAAGCAAATGGGATCTATGGTATATGGCTGAACAGGGAGGCAGATTTAGTTGATCTTGATAGGAGCAATCTTTATAGAGGAGCAGTCTTCAGGCCATAAACATCCAGGGATGAGAAAGCTACAGTGGACATTTTCTGCACACACTGTTAACATTTGCACTAGGACCAGAGGAAGGCTTCACCATCCCTCTGAGCCTCACCCAGGGAAGGAGTTTTCACTCCCCTGGGGCTGAGGCATTGAGATCCTGGACATGGTTGTGCCCATGTCAACAATACACATTCATTCAGAACTTCATTCATTGAGTACTCCCTCTGATGCCCCAAGTTAGTGACTGAGCATTTTGTGAGTAAAAGACTTTTTCATTGCTAAAGGGCTTTATGCTTGCTAGACAGGTGCTTTACCACTGGGCTAGGCCTCCAAGCCAAAACAATAGATAAATGACTTTTTTTTTTCTTTGTCTGTTAAACATACATAGCCATTAAGAAGGAAATAGTCCAGTTGGTTGAGAGGTAGATGCCTGCAATTCTAGTACCCAGAAGGCCAAGGCAGAAGAGTCACAAGTTCAAGACCAGCTTGGACTATGAAATAGAGACCCCCCTCTTCATATATATTTATATTTCAATTATATTAAAAATAAATAATACATATTAACATTGTATTGTTTTAAGCAGATATCCATATGCAGTTTATTTCAACAATTCTCTTAGAAGTATGTATCTGAAATTTTAACTTTGTTCTTTTAGATGAAGCCACAGTAGCTATTCTTAAACTGATCTTTGCAAAGCTGTGTTTTCTATGGAATGGGCACACACACACACACACACACACACACACACACACACAAGTAGAATTACTAGGTAAGAATAAAAAGATGCACTTGCATATATTTTATAATTCAGACAAGTTATTTCATCTTATGAAATGTGCAATCAAACCAATTGAGATGGCTGAGACGCAATTGCTTTAGGAGCCACAAATTTCCATGCCACTGTGAGGCAGAAAAATCTGGCTTGTCCTTTGACCTCCTGAGTCTTGCCTGTGACACCAGGGCTCAGCATCTCAGGGATCAGGGGTTTCCTGCACAACCTCACTGTGCCTTGCCTGCTGTGTTCAGTATAGTTCAAGACTTAGGGAAGAATATTTTCAGAACAACACATGCTTGTCCAGGGGTTCCTGGCAGGGATGGAGGAATCCAATTAGTACTTCAATCAGACCCCAGAGGACTGATCTGAGTTCATGAAAGGCAGAGGAGGCTTGGGTCAGATGAACTGGGCGTGTATTTTACCCTTATGTGCTCTGCTCCCTTGTCTATAGAGATGAAATGGTGACACCCACCTCCTAGATTGTTGGGTGGAGTGACATATTTGGTGCATGATTAGGAGTACCAAGCACTCAGCCTGTGGGAAGCACCATTTCTTCTTAGTCTGAAGGAACTCTGCCGTTTACTTTTTTTTTTTTTTAACCATAGAAGCATTCCAAAGGCAACTTTGGAATACTTATGATCTGGTGGCTTTGCTCACAGCTGTATAAGTCTTGGAAACTAAGACAGGCCCCCAACGTTAACTGAGCACAGGAGAAATCTTTGATTTCTAACTTGCTTCTCTTACTGTCTTTGCTCCTTTTAGAGATGTTTGAGTCCCTCTATGCAGTTGTCTCTCTCCTAGACCTTATTCATTTTCTCTTTAAATGCCCCCTCAAGTATTATTCCCATGCACTAAAGCAGTAGCATGCAGACACTGTCTAGGTCTAGCATGTGACTCTGGGATATATAATCGTCTATCTGAAGCCCCTCTATTATAAGGCACTACTTGCTCCTTGCACTAGAGGTCAACAGAAGGTGGCTACTAATTAATTTGGGCACCATCTCAGAGCCCAGACAAGCTGTCCTCTGCAGTCTTTCTAGAAATTAGATTGGCTTCTGCCTTCTCTTATTAATAAAGTTTGATGCTTCATAATGACAGGACAAATGTGAATCCTGAGTGAGGGTTTGGCATATTTATACTCTAAACAGGAACACAGGGGTAAATGCATCTCTGTGCCCATTCCTTCCCATTACTGGTGCAGCCGCTAAGCCAGCTCTGTCTCCCTTTGTTTGGTATTCAGAGCACAAGAATAGCGGCCATGAATATCAGTGAAGAAAGAGCGAGGGGATTTTGGGTGGAATATCTTAACCCCAGGAGTGTGGCCCACGCCGGGTGGTCAGACTGTTTGTTTAGTAGGATGGGCTGGGGATTGGAAGCCAGGGACTAAAAGGCTCTCACGGCCTTGATGTAAGGGATTGGAAATATTTCACATTTGGTTATAAGCACCAGGAAATGATTATTTTCCTTGAATATTTTGTCTGTTTGGTCAAGTGGGGTTAGGAAGCAAATTATAACAAAGCAGAAAGCAGGTCACTTTTCTGCTTGGCTTAAGAGATCCAAAGTAGCTTGGGACTGTGGCACTGTACCCTGCTTTCTACTGTCACCAGTGGAAGGGGCTGCTTTCTCAGAGCACACAAGCCCTTCACCTAGACAAGCAGATGGTAGGTGGGTGGGTGAGTGGATAGGCAGATTCATATATGGATAACTGAACTGTTAGCTAATAGCCACCTAGACAAATAAGTAGATTATAGCCAACTGACAGACGAAATAGACAGTGGAAAAAAATATCATTTAACTATTTATTTCAAAATATTGTTTACAAGAATACCATATCCCAATCACACCTGTAAAGCTCACCTTGAGTAAAACCATATGTTATTCTTAAACAAGGTTTAGCTGAGAGAACTCTCTGGTGGCACACTTCCTGAGAATTTCTAATGCATAAAGGGCAGGTGTAAAAGTTACTTTGAGAGTGCATGAAGGAATTTAACAATTTAAGACGCACAATACCAGTCCCTTGGGCTACACACACACACACACACACACACCCCCTCTCTCTAGAGGTTTCAAGCAGAAGGGCTTCCCCTCAGGCTCCCTTCCAGCCTGCATCCATTCCCCCAGTTCAGCCAGCGCAGTAGTCACAGCTAGAATGGATGAAAAGGAGCCTAAGCAGGGCTTGGCCCTACTAAATGTACCTGACAGAGACAGCAGTGACCCTACCAATGGAAGGCTTTCACTGCCCCAAGCCTCCTTAGATCCTGGGGTGGCAGTTCACTTAGGTCACCTTCATGCTGTGAGAACAAAGTCGACTGAGCCAGGGTCTCAGCTGCTAGTTGGCTGTGTAAACACAGCTCAGACAGCCGCCAGCCACGTCAGGGTCCCGGGCTCTCCATTGTTAGGTTATAGCCGTGGCTGTAGACTCCCTCCCTTCCAACTGTGCACTAGCTTCCCATCTCATCAGCTCTTTCCTGTTCCCTAAGAGGTCTCCTAAAGACCCTTTTACAAGACACAACTTGGTCTGCCTCCCCCCACCCCCATGCTAGTACTCCTACCGCTTCCTAGTATGTTAATAGGGAATAGTGTCAGCTGCAACGGAAGGTATCCCACGGTGGCCTGGTGATCCCTTGTGGGATTTTCTTAAAGTCAGGTATGGGTGAAGCTGGACAAGGTATCCTCTCCCTGCAGTCGCTGTTTTGTCACCAGTCTTAGCATAGACTCCTGCCAGCGGCTGTTCCATCGCCCCCGCCCCCCCCCCCCCGCCCCACCCCACCCCCCGTCCTGGTTAATAGAAACTTGGAATGCAGGTTCACACTCCTGCTCTTAGGTGTTCAAGGGTGCTCATTGGAAGGACCCAGGCCATCAATCACTGTTCGGAGCTACTTGAGAAATGGCGTGATGGACTGACCAGCAAAGCCCCTCACTGGGCACCACGCTAGCTGCAATTCAATTAGTCATGGTCAGAGGGAGGCATTATTATTCATACATCGCCGATTGTTCCCAAAGTAAACAGAGCCAGGATGAGGTCTCTGATCCTCCCACTGCCTTTAGGCAGGCACAAAAGAAGAAAGTCCGGAGACAGCAGGGAAGGACATTGTTCTGAATCCTGGTCTTCTTAGAAAGCTTCCCTCAGATCTTGTGGATTTCTTTCTTTTCTTCCTTTTCTCCCTTTCTCTCCTTTTTTTCCCTCCACAGCCTTACAGATAAGTGCGCTTTGTGTGCATATGCAGACCCAGTTGGATCATTTTATTCTTTCATTGGCATCAAGGACAGATCTTCCCACCCGGGGTAGCACACTCCCTTCTCTTTATAATGGATATTGCTTCACAAAAACCAGGAAGTAGATGTTTTCAACAGCATGAACGATCCTGTCCGAATATAACAGACCGATGACTTCCCAATTAGCAATAAATAATCCTGCAGAAATAAAGGTGACATTTGTGTTTTGTAAAGTGCTAACCAAATTAGCCATGGCCTGGCCAACCCCCCCCCCCATCTGTTTATCAGTTTAACCCAGTGCAAGTGAACCCAAGATAAATGCCAGTTTCCCTTGGATAAATTTTACAGCCATGCCGAAACTGCCAAAGCACACAGGAGAAGTCAGAGCAAAGCTGTGTTCTCTTTGACAGAAAAGTCAATTCTGAGGCCAGACTTAGGCAAGCGCCTGCAGCCCCCCCCCCCAACCCCTCGTAACTCTGGTTTTGTATGTTTATAGTAGGGCTGTTTTCTCTGGTAGGGGAACGAGCCAATTTAGGGAGCTGAAAGTTCAATTGAACAAGCTCTCCTTGAGACAAGGCTGGCTGGAGCCTGTCGGCAAGAGGAGGCAGGAAAGCAGACCCACCTTCCAGCCCTGCCTTGCCTGAGTGGCACCAGGGCTAAACATCCCATGATAATCTTGGGCATCTGGACACTAGGAGGTTGCTGCTCCTTTTGTTCCGTGGGGCCCTTTGATGGTTGCTGCATTCCGAGACTCAGTCCAGGTGGGTTCATCAGACCCAATGTCTTGGTGCACAGACACCTCCATCTCCAAGTCCTCAGGCCCATTGGCCACTGCAGGGAAACTTGGCTGTAAATAAGAATCAACATAAGAGATGGGTGGTGGTGGCACACACCTTTAATCCCAGCACTTGAGAGGCAGAGGCAGGTGGATTTATCAGTTCGAGGCCAGCCTGGTCTACAGAGTGAGTTCCAGGACAGCCAGAACTACACAGAGAAACCCTGTCTTGAATCCTACCCCCAACCCCCCAAAAAGAATCAATACAAAGTATACTTCCAGTTTAACCCCAGAAACTGTCCCACCCCAATCTCCTGGAGGAAAAGTCATTATTTGCAGTTGAACAACAAACCCCCCGCCCTGAGCCTTGATGCTCCTTGCAGAGGACAGACTGTAGGAAAGGATTCTCAACTTCTGCAAGTGTAACCTCACCTGCCAACCATCTCCACTCTCGGTCCACTTCACCAAAGCCCAGTTCGTTTTGGCAGAACATCCAATAACCAATGGATGTGTGAGTAAAAATGGCCACTATCCTGTCCCTACTTACAAGCATTCTGATACTGTGTTCCATTTGAGAATCTGCTATAGGATCTAAAGTAGCTTCCTTGCATAACTGTAATGTCCTAGCGGGAGTGAAGATATTATAGAGTGCTAGTGTCCTTCCTATACCTATCAGGTCATTGAAACAATTGATTGAATGGACTAGGAATTTTTTCAGGAATCTATGTGGAGTTGAAGGTGGGTAAGGAGAAAGTAGCAAATCAAATCAGAGGTTAAACTGGAATCCTAGGATTAGTTCATGTGATAATAACTGAATACCTGAAATGAACTAGTTTGTAAAGAAGAAAAACGACATTTCTGGTGAAGGTCTTCTGCTGCAGTACAGCATAACAGCACACAAGGAGACCGAGTAAACAATGCTAACTTAGGTCTACAATGCCACTAATGTCATCATGGGGGTCCCACCCTCATTGTCTTATTTAATCCTTAATTAAGACTTAGATCCTAAGTGAGAAATGGCCAGCTGGACCCAGCCAATTGGGAGAACCAAGAAAGATACCAGTAAACGATCTGTGAAGGTTTCTTCCAAGGCAGGTCTAGTTGTTACATTTCAGTAGATGAGTTTGAACAACTCAATTATCCCAAAGCAGCGACTTCTTTATACATGGCAGGATATTAACCTGACATATACATACTATTTAAAAGGTAAAAGTGATTCTAAAATTACCCAGGCAGAAGGAACCATTTTAATACTTGCAAGATTTCTCTTATGGGCTTTACTGCAGCCGAGCAAGCATCGGGGTAGGAGACTTTAGACCTGTCTCCATGCCCATCTCCCATGCATGACTCACCTTGCCATCCTCTGAAGAAAAATGGGGAGGAGTCAATATCCAGGATGCTCCTTGAAGGGCAGGCAGGACAAGTCATGTCCACAACTCAGCTTGTGTGCTTTATGGGTACCCTTGGGACCCATTTTTTCCATCTTACACACAGTTGATCCATTGTCTGTTTTTTCAGACAAATTAAAAGTATCTGTTTCTTAATGTGGTCAGAGACTGCTGTTTCTAAGCCTGGAAACATATATGTATATATATGTGTGTGTGTGTGTGTGTGTGTGTGTGTGTGTGTAGTGCAGGCTTCTGTAACAAAAGTACCATGGACTGACAACTTCTAAATAGCAGGCATTCTTTCCCACAGTTTTGGAGATGAGAAGTCCAAAATTAATTAAACTCCTAAGTTGTGGGGGTCTCAATGAGGGCAGAGTCCTGACTTGGGGATGGCTCTCTCTCTCCTGTGTCCTTACATGAAGGAGAGAAGAGGAGCCTGCGGGGCTTTCTTCAGACCTAAGTACCTTCTCCCAAATGCCATTTCCTAGTATCATACATCTTGGAGCTAGGACTTCACCATGTGGATGTGGGGGGCCACACAGACACTCAATCCATATACACTATATACCGAGGGTATAGCATTATTATTAAAATGCTAATAAAGTATAATAAACTATTAAATATTCATCCAGATTTGAAATATCATATTTATAAAAGCAAAACTGTTATCATGCTTTTAGAATGATTGCTATCTTAAATTATTATTATTATTATTACTAATCATTTTTAACACTTCAAAACAAGATTATTTACTAATTTTTTGTTACTGTATTATGCTAGGATGGAGCCCAGAGCCTCACTCATGCTACATAAATGCTCTGCTTTTAACACTCTTGCTCAGCCCAGGGGTAATATGCCAATTTTCTTGACATTAACTCTTGTGGATTGATGTGTTCAGATTATCCATGGAAGATCTAATGTAGTTTTTATTTCTGTTTTAACCACACTGATTCTGAATGCTTTTTTTTTTTTTTTAATCAATGCTATTTGTGGACTTGAAAGGCCAAGACATCTCAAAATAAGAAGCCACGAAACAAGGATGTGGACGTCTCTTCTGGTGCTACACCCAAGAGAAGAGCTGGGCAGACCAAGAGGAAATCTTCAAAGACAAGAAGGATGTTGGGACCATGCGCCTGTGTAGCCCAGCAGACTCAGAGAGGACCACAGTAGACACTTGGGGAACAAGCGACCAGAGCAAATGACAATTTCAATACCTACAGGGAAGATCTGGATGCCAGGGCTCCTGGTCAATTGTCTAGGGCTCTGTTTTTTGAGTCCCAGGACAGCATTGACAGGAAAAAGACGTTTCTCCTGCATGATCACAAGCAGGTTGGGTGAAAAACAGACTTGAATGTATGTACCTAAGGGAATGTATAAAGTGTTTGGTCCCTTTTGTGAGGCTTTTAAAATTAATTTATTCTCTCATATATTATATCCTGACCAAAGCCTCCCTTTGCTTCTCTCCTCTCAGTCCCTCCCTCCCTCCTGCTTGCCATCCACTCCTGTCTCCTCTCAGAAAAGAGCAGGCCTCCCAGGGATATCAACCAAACGCATCATATCAATTTGCAATAAACTTAGGCACCTCCTCTCATATCAAGTGTGGATGAGGTACCTCAGTAGGTCAAGGATCCCCGAATCAGGCAAAGGTGTCACATACAATCCTCCATTCCCGCTTTTAGGAGTCCCACAGAAACACTAGGCCACACTTATATGCAGAGTCCTGGTAAGAATCATGTAGGACCCCTGATTGTTGGTATAGTTTCAGTAAACTCTTGTGAACCCAGGTTTGTTGATTCTGTGTGTTTTCCTGTGCTGCCCCTGACTATTCTGGCTCCTCCCTTTCTTCCTCAAGATTCACTGAGCTCCTCCTTATGTTTGGCTGTGGGTCTCTGCATCTGTTTCTATCAGTTGCCGGACGGAGCCTCTATGACAGGAATTATGCCAGGCTCCTGTCAATGAGTATAGCAGAATATCATCAGGAATCATTTCTTTTCACCTATAAGTGGATATTAACAGTAAATCAAAGTATAATCAGGTTACGATCCACAGACCCAAAGAAGCTAAGTAACAAGGAGGGCTCAAGGCGGGGATGCATGGATTTCCCTGGGAAGGGGATATAGAGTAGATACTATGGGTGGACTGGAGGCAGGTGGGGACTGCAACAGGAGGGAGGGATCAGGTTTGGGAAAGATGAGGGAGAGAGTACTGGGAGAGACAGCTGGAATTGGGGGAGGGCAATTTGGGAGCAAGATAGAAACCTAGTACAATAGAAACTTCCAGGGATCTATTAGAGAGGCACGGCTGCTCAGTCCTTTCTTTGAACTGTGTTCTTTACTGTTTGCCTTGTGCTTGCTCCCCACGTTTTTATTTCTGTGACCAGTGGTTCCAGTCCCTGCCTTACCATTGATGATTGACATTTGGAAGTGGGTGTGGTGCTAGGCATCTTGTCTTGTGGAAGAGGATTTCCCAGGGACCTTGAATACATTGTGAAAATCTAAGTCTCTGTCCATGATTAATGCAGGACAGAGCGTTAGTCCTCTCAGACACTTGCTCTCAGTTCTTCAGTGTGATGACTTCCCAAGTTGTAAGTCGACTCTGGATTTACCTCCAGGGTACTGGCTTTGGATTGCTTTTGCTTTGCATAGTGTTAACTATGTATTTTATAAATGGGGTAGTACATTCTGGAATTCTTCTCTCTCCTCAGGAGAGGAAGGTTGCTGTGTCATTTCTTGGATTAACAGACAGATGTGTCACATTAGCAGAATGTGGCCTTGCTTTGCTGTCATTGAGTTGTTCTAATTGCTTAGTGAGTCTAATCACCTTAGTTCACAATAGTCTGTGGCTGCTAGCAACCCATAATCCAGCTGTAGTCCCTGGTGAGTCCCTCAGGCTCCAGTGAATTGTTACAGACACAAGGTCACACATACAGCCATGGTTACAGTGAGTGGGTTACAAACAAACATAAGACAGAAATATGGAAAGGGCTTTTAGGAAGAGGGAACATTGACAAGCGTATCAGGAAAGTAAGGGAAGCTGGAGTTAAAGGTAATCAGAATGCATTTCACACATACATAAAATTGTCGAAGAATGAATTTTATACAAGTTATAAAAGGAAAGAAATGATTTGTGGCCTTTGATAAAGAAGTTGGTATTAGGAGGAAGACTTTTCTTAGGTTTGTTAGAACATTAGGGCCAGTTTTTATTTGGGATAAATCTAGGGATACTGATGAAGAGAATATCTGTGTGTGAGTCTGTGTGTACATGTGTGTTGTCTGTGATCCTGTGTATGTGTGTGTGTAGACATACATAGATTTAGATAGTTTTACTTTTTGAATAAAATACAAACAACTTATAGGCTTATATATGTATGAGGTACTGTCACATACATACATGCACTGACTTTGCAGGCAATTCTGGAGATCAATTGGAAGAAAATTTTAAGTCTTTGGTGTGAGTCATCTCTGCTCTGAAAGGTAAACTTACTTAGCATTTTACAAATCAGTAACCTAACACCAGCTCATCTCCACCCACAATGTGGTGCAAATCTGAATGTTCCCTTCTCAGTGTCCTTTGACCTCTACTGCTAAAGCCAGAATCTCTTTGACTGATGTCAAATTTTTTCCTAGTTGCTTCTCACCCGAAAGGAATCCTGTTATTCCCATCAACCCGCCTCCCTAGAAGTGAATATGTGTCCCTTATACTGTGAGGTGGGGCTTTGAGAAGGTCGGCTAGAGAGAAAACAGGTGGTGGAAGAGCAAATGTGAAGGTGGAAATTTCACCAAGAAGCTCAGCCTTGGCTTATGTTGGCAGTTTGACTATGGGCAGGTTTCCCCATCCTTTTACACTTCAGCTTATCTCCACTGTAAATGCATCTCCCCAGGATGCTTCTCAATCATATGGTAAGCAGCTTGGTGCATAGAAGAAACCAAGTCATGTTTAGGTGTGTGTCTCCAAGGTACCTTCTTAGTTATTCTCAGACAGTCATAGTCTCAGGCATTCATATATACCTGGATGGAAATATGCAGGTGCACAGGATTGTGTGTGTGTGTTGGCCTGATCTTTTTACTACTGTAACAAGTACCCGAGACAAATAATCAACTTGATGAGAAAAAGTTTAGTTGTTTCACAGCATTAGAAATTGCACTATACGGTAGACTGACCCTATCTCTTTTGAGCCTGTAATGAAGCAGTACCTCAAGATGGTAGAGCATAATGTATAAATCTGCTCATTTCACAGCAGTCAAGAAACAAGGAATGAGACTAAGAAAGATCAGACTGTCAACATCTCCTTAAGACTGTATCCCAAATACTTAAAAAACTCTCACTAGGTACCACCTTAATTCCACGGCGTCCTCATAGCATCACTGCGAGGACAAAGCCTTTGAGAATATCTCAAATCCAAATTATGCTTCTTGGATATGTGTAAAGTACCTCGATGGAGATTTGGATCTGACTTAACCCTTTATAATTCACAGTCACAACAGAAATTGTACCTCTTCCTCCTTTATTCCTGACTAGCCCTGCCTGCCATTAGAAGAATTACAACTTAATTCATATAGATGTTAGAATGTGAGAAGTTATTTAATATGATTAGTTGGCTTTTGTTTTTAAGGTATATATGTAAGTACAATTAGTGCACTGCACTTTTTTAGAGCAGATGTGGAAATACATATGTCTAACTGTGGTGTCTACCATATGGCAGGAACCAGTAAAGCTGGTTAAACATCTGGCCCCACCTCAGGAAACACACCTTTCCTGATAGAAATAGAAGTGTAGATGAATGGTTTCCTGCTTTTTAATGTGTGTTGTTAAAGAAGCAAGAGAAAGTTAGGCAGTAACAGAGAACCCAGCCATATCTTTGGCTTGGAGTCACCTTTGGCACTTTTGAGAGAGTGTGTGCTATTTGTCAGACTGAGATTTTAGAGATTTGTAGGCCTCACTCGAGCAGGTGAAAGTCACAATGTGAGGCGGATATGCAAAAACACAGAAGCTTGAAAAGTCAGTGTGGGTTTGAGAAGTGGTGATGACGTGGTGTCATTGGTGTGCACAGAGGGGTTAAGTAGAGGAGAGCTAAAAAGGGATCAGTGGCCCAGGTGGGAGAGCCTCCTCACACCCTGTGGTAGAGAGCTCAGGTACTCTTCCAAGAAGACTTGAAGAACAAGCTGTTGGCTGCCCCACGCAGGACTAGGCTATGAGACATCAGCCAGGCACTCAGGATGAAAGCAGTGGCCTTGTGAGGTTGACAAATGGAGAGAGCAAAATGAATGTTTTCCCAGAGCAGTAGAGACCTGGACAATGACTAGGAAGGAAAGAACATGGAGGGAATGCTTAGAAATGGTTAAGATATGTTGATAGGGAAGAGAAGTCATCCAAGCCATGGCTTGTGATGGTTGCTTTTGACATCAGCTTGCCACAAATTAGAACCACCTGAGTAGGGAGCCCTGACCAAAAATATTTCTTGGTTGCCTGGAATTGATACAGGGAGTCCCATCCTGCGTGTGGGGAGCACTTTTCTTGCAGCATCCCAGATAAAAGGAGGGTGTGGCAGAAGAAGGATTACCTATGCTTCACTCATCTGGCTTTCCCTTATGCAGAGCAGTTATTCACCCTGTTCTGCCACTGCTGACTCCTTCACAGCTCTCAGAATCCTGGTTTCCAGTTTCCATGGTTGACTAAGGATCAACATCTCTCCAAGAACCGTCCAGGTTTCTAGCATCAGATTGGGACTGCTAACACACTCATCCTTGTGGACTGATCTACTCCCAGGTGGTCAGCCTCCACAGTGGGAGGCTGCTACCATGGGGCTATGCCAACTGCTGAGACACTAGCCTCTCAGAAGTCAAACTTTATTACTTTAACATAGACTGAACTAATAATTCTTATACTATGTATGTCCATCCTATCATACCCACTCCTTTAGAAAACCCTGACTAATACACTACCATTCCAAACCTGGGTAGACTATCAGAGGTGGCACAAAAGCTGAGCATGTAGCTAGAGACGGTAGGACTGTCAGACAAGGGTGAGGTTTAAGAATGCCAACAAAAATATTTGACTTAGAGGCAGACATATGATGTGTATTTCAGGAGAAAACAACCGAATTTTGGGAAATATTACAAAGATTCAAGAATTGTTGGAAAATGTGGAACTAAATCTATAATCATAAGCCTGTGAAATAATATATATTTTGAAATCCAAAATCACACACACACACACACACACACACACACACACACACACACACACACGAAGTGGGGGATGGAGGGGAAGAAAGTGTGCTGCATGTACCGTGTCTATCACTTCCCTTATCTACTTTTCTTTATGCAGGTGTGTGTGTGTGTGTGTGTGTGTGTGTGTGTGTGTGTGTCTGTATGCATGTGAATGTGTGTGTGTGTGTCTGTATGCATGTGAATGTGTGTGTATGTGTGTGTATGTGAATGTGTGTGTTTGTGTGTGTGTGCAGCAGATTGTGTAATACTGAACTCATTCTTCTATAGTTATCTTGCTTCCTTACAGGTCTGTAGATCAGCAGTTTGTGACTTGAGGCACAAAGACAATGGGACACAGCTTTTTCAAAACTCTTTGAAATTGTAGGCCTGTTTTATGGTTATATGTAGATTGTGTCTATAGCGAGAGAGTTCATAACCTTTTTTAACTTATCAAAGAAACTTTAGAAGAAATTGTTTTTAAAAAGGTTTTTAAAATGCTGCCTTGAATCACCTTCCTCAATCCACCATTGGATGGGGGACAGAAATTGCAATCCCACTGCAGGTGGGAATATCTGTTCAAAAGTAGAAAACAATTACATTAAGCAGTGTTCCCTTTTTTAAACTTGAGAGCCCTGTGTCCCAGACAGCATTTTAAAAGAAAAAACCAGGGAGCATGCTGAATTTTGATCAGCTCAAATAGAACTCATTATTCTATTTGATATGCTCTGTGTTAGCTGTGGCATCAAAAGCTACCAATAATTCTGTGACAGAGTTCAGACTTCATTTCAATAGTTACATCGAGGCTTCTATTGAAATGTAATCTGGTTGCAGTTGTATCTTTTTATTCTACATGTTTAAGCAAGAACTTTAAACCGAACAATTGAGGATTTTATTTTCTGTCATTGTTGTTATACGTGGATCCGACTGATCTGAAATCATGGTTTAGTTAGACATGGTCCTGGCAGTGTGAGAAGTGTGGGAGAACGCCCAGTGATGGTGCAGTACTTGTATCTCGCCACAAGGGGAGCTGTTACACAACTGGACCTGACAGAATGGCAATTAGGACTGAAAGTGACTAATACACAGCGGTGGTCTTAGAGGTGGAGCTTTCAACAGGGGATGCCACCGACCCCTGGAGACTTAGTGGGAAGAAAGCTGAGAAGAACATCTTTGAATATCTCTTTCTCTCACCCTCCAGTGTCCTGTTGGTGATTTCCACCGTCAGAGCGATGGTGAAAGAGAAGAGAGCAGACAACACAGACAATTAAGGACCAAGTGGGTGGGAATAAAGTGGGGAACATCTGGAGAGCCAAAGAAAAATGTCCAGCACAGATTTATTTTTCTCAGGAGGCTTAACTTTTGGGGTTCTCACCTGATCTTTCATAAGCTATGGTGTCAGTTCTGTCATGGCTGGTGACTAGGAGTGGAGGTAGGTCCGTCCTCAAGAAGCCAATATGAAAGCCGAGGAGCAAGAAATGATCAACAGCTATGGAGGACAGAATGGAGAGATAGCAGAAGTGAACAGGGAGCCTCAGGACACAAAAAAGGTTGTGAATGGAGAAGGGGAGGAAGGACCGGTTAAGAGGAGAAATCTCAGCTACACCACGGTAAGACACAAATTGCTCCACCTGAAGGTTATCATCTAGTGGCCAGGTTAAGAGGAAATACTCTAGCCTCTAGGCCACTGTCTTGCTCCATTCTCATTATTCAAATGCTACCTGTCAGACTCAAAAGGAAATGCCAGACCAAGGCGGTGGTGGTACGTTAGCTAGTTTCATGTTAACTTGACACAAACTAGAGTCTCTTAAGAGAGAAGCTAAGCTGAGAAAATGTCCCCATTGGATCGGCCTGTGGGTGTAGTCTGTGGGTCATTTTCTTAATTGCTGATTGAAGTGAGACAGCCCAGATCACTGTGGACAGTGCAACCTGGGCTGGATATCTGGATTCTATAAGAAAGCAGGCTGAGCAAGCCAGGAAGCAGCACTCCTCCATGGCCTCTGTGTCAGCTTCTGCCTCTAGGTTCCTGCCCTATTTGAGTTCCTGCTCTGATTTACCTACATGATAGAATGCAGTGTGGGAATGCAAGCTAAAATAAGCACTTCTCCCACCCCACCTTGTTTTGGTCATGGTGTTTATTACAGCCATAGAAACCCTAACTAAGGCAGAGGGTAAACATCTCACTATGGTACTCTATTGTTTTGATAACCATTCCTTCTTGAAGAGTATCAGACAGGCACATCCTTGCCTCAGTCAGAAACGAAATATTACCTCAGACGGAAGAGCTGTGACAGAGAAGAAATCCTTGAGCGGCCATGTCTCTGTCAGGAAGGCATTGTAGACAGAAGAGGGGCAAGGCCTGTGACTTGATAGCCTCTATTTGGCTGCTGTGTCCTGGGTGGGGTGACATGGTAAGCTGAGAAAATCAAAACCTTGAAACTCTGGCTGGAGAGTACACCCAGGGTGGCCCCGATTTAACACAGGGTGGTCATGGTTGAATAGCAAGGGCACAATGGCCTGACTAGGCAGAAATAAGGCCTGAGCCTCAGAGTCTGTGCTGGCTGCTCTGTGGAGCAGAAGATGAAGTGGGTGACTTCACAGCAAACATGGGCAGCAGTTGAAGAAAGCAGTTAGTGACTTGTCAGGTGTGTTGGGGGAGGGGAAATTTCATCCAGCCTAAAGGTCAAATTGGTTTTATAGTCTAAAATTCAGGGGATTCTGTGGATGGAGGGAGGAAAGGAGGGAGGAAAAGGGAGAGGGAGACAGAGACAGACAGAAACACAGAGAGACAGAGAGGAACCAAGAGAAAGAGAGACTTAGAGGACTTACATAATTTCAGCTGGGATACTCTGCATGCGGCAGTCTTCAGCAGACATTCATGGGATAGAATCACCTCCTTGTTCTACCATGAACACAAAATTTAAATTACCATAGTTGCTATCTTGGATACTAAGTTATTGTTTAAAAAGAAGACTAAGCTCTTTTGTCCCAACCTTAACTTCTGCTGTCAGCTCCCTAAAGACCTCATATGGAACCATTCACAAAGCAAATATAGTTTCTTGGTTCTACTGGGGCGTGAGAGAGTGTCACCTGCCCCATCCCTCATCACCTGTGAGAATGAGGGGATGATGGGCCAGAGTTAGGGATTTGTAGACAAGCGGGGCAAGGTCGGATCATTTTTGAGTTGGACAGGATTTAAATTCTACCAACTTTCAGTTTCTGACCATGCAAGGTGAGACACATGGAGTAAATCTTGGGAAGTGAGCCTCTGGCAGGGAGAAGATCATTGTGTCGTAGAGGACCTAGCTCTTCTGAAACCAGAACGTAAATTATTTTTGCTCAATCTCTGTGTTGCTGAACATAGAGACAGGAAAGAATGGTTGGTCCCAATAGTGTTACATGAGACTGACTCAAGTGACATGCCCACAGGCTGACTGGCAACCAGCCCGACTACTCAAAGGTTGGCAAACTATGAGAACAAACTGTCCGGAAAGGCAAAGCTGCAATTTTTCTTTTGTCTTCATTTGTATATTTTACAAACAACTTATTTAAAAATGATATTGCTGAAACCGTTAAAATTGACTTGTGTATCACTTCTATTTTAAAATTACTATTTATTAAGTGTGAACTCAATTTTTTTTTAATTTGGTTTTTTTGAGACAGGGTTTCTCTGTGTAGCCCTGGCTGTCCTGGAACTCACTCTGTAGACCAGGCTGGCCTCGAACTCAGAAATCCACCTGCCTCTGCTTCCCAAGTGCTGGGATTACAGGCATGTGCCACCACCGCCCCGCTGTGTGAACTCAATTTTAAGATTATAATTTAATTGTATGATTTTAATTATTTTTACAAGATGGAGTGTGTACCACATTTGTGGGTAGGATGTGTGTTGGTGTCTGTGCCACGGCACATGTGTGGCCATCAGAGGACAACTTTTCAGAGTCAGTTTCTTTGTCCATTTTTACAGAGGTTCTGAAAATGGAACCCAGATCATACTAGCTTTTTCTCGCTGAGAATCTCACCATCTCCCTAATTATATAGTTTTGCAATTTTTAAAATGATAACAATTTTATTTTACTGGCATATTATTTATTTTACTAACATAAGATTAATTTTACTAGCATAGTTGGTTGTTTGAAATAATGTGATTCTTTTTAATATACTATATGGTATATAATATGTATGTAATTATATATATAATTTGTATATTTTACAAAATATTTAAAAAATGATATTGATAAAATTGTTAAAATTGATTCAATATATCACAATATGTTAATATTTTACTTACATCACTTGTATATATAAAACATAATATATATAATTATATAATATATATTGTGTATGTTGTATAAATTATTATATATAATTTATTATTATATACAATATATGATATGATATAATATAAATTAGACATCTTGGTAATATTCACTATTATTACTTTCTTCAGCTTGTTTCTATACTTGGTTCTCTTCTGAAATAGTGCCCCCCCACTTTTATTGTTTTGTCTATTTGTTTTTAGGAAAAAACATATACATTATGAGATCAAATTTGTTATCACACCCATGTAATCCCAGCACACAGAAGAAAAGGGGCAGAAGGATTGCTGTAAGACTGGCCTGAATTCCGTAGTGAGGTCCACCCAGCATGGGCTATACTGGTGACACCCTGCCTTAGACAAAAACCCAAAAATTTAGAGTCTAGATTCTACACATGAAAACATGTGATATTTGTCTTTCATACTCTTCCTAGTTTGCTTAACATAATGTTGTCTGCTTCTATACATTTTCCAGCAAATAACATAATTTTATTCTTTTTAATGTCTGAATAATACCCCATTGTTTATATAGCACATTTTCATTATGCATTTATCTACTCATGGGCACCTCGGCTAAATCTATAATGCAACTGTTATGAATAATATCAAAATAAACATGAGACCACATATTTTATAAACATAAGCTTTTTCTTTTAGGATAGTTTTATTTTATTTTATTTTTTATTTTTTGGTTTTTCAAGACAGGGTTTCTCTGTGTAGTCCTGGCTGTCCTGGAACTCACTCTGTAGACCAGGCTGGCCTCGAACTCAGAAATCTGCCTGCCTCTGCCTCCCAAGTGCTGGGATGACAGGCATATGCCACCACGCCCGGCTTAGGATAGTTTTAGATTTAGAGAAAACCTTCCACGATAGCATCTGAGAGTCCTCATATACTACCCTATTGCATTCTCTTCTTTAGCATCATCTCATAATACAGTTATAATATCTAGCAAACCCCTATTGATAATCAATCATATTGGTATCTTGATGTACATGTGTTAGTGTTTTCCTTGTGTTTTTTCTATCTGAGATTCCTTCCAAAATGTTACATATGGCCAGTGATCATGGTGCCTTAGGTGCCTCTGCTTCTCAGCCTTTTCTCTCTTAAATGTGTACTCAGAGTCCATAAAAGGATGTTTAGTGTCCTGCTCCTGCACTCTCCAGTTTATTCTGTAGAGTCAGGGTCTTTTACTCATCCTGCAGCTATGCTAGCATCCAGCAAGCCCAGTGATCCTCCTGGTTATCCCCCTCCTGCCCTTCCCCTAGTGCTGACGTTACATGCACCTGCGTGGGCACATGGCAACAGGTTTATACTTGACTGGAATTTAAACTCAGGTCCTCATCCTCAGCAAATGCTCTTACCCTGTGTCCTAATTAGGGTTACTACGGCTGTGATGACATTCCATAACTAAAGTAACTTGGGGAGGAAAGGGTTTATTTGACTTATGTTTTATCATGACTTTTTATCACTGAAGGAAGCCAGCAGAAGAACTCAAACAAGTCAAAAACCTGGAGGCAGGAGCTGATGCAGAGGCCATGGAGGAGTGCTGCTTACTGGCTTGCCTTGCATGCCTTGCTTAGCCATCTTCCTTATAAAACCCAGGACCATCAGCCCAATGAGGGTCCAGCCTACAATGGCTGGGCCGTACCCCATCAATCACTAAGAGAATGGCTTACAGGCTTAGGCAAGGGTTGAGGGAGGCATTTTCTCAGTTGAGGCTCTCTCCTCTCCAATGACTCTAGCTTGTGTCAAATTGGCATAAAACTAAGCAGCATATTCTCCAAGTCATCTCTCCTACCTAACCTTTATTTCAGATGACCTTGATAGCATTAAGGAAGGCCTGTCAAGCATTTTATCAAATGCCCCTTCTTGGATCTGCCTGACATTTGTTTATTTTTACACCGAGTTCTGAGCTTTTGAGAGGAAAACTATCAAGCAAATGTTTTCTCTGTATCATGTCAAGAGAAGGTTATTTTATCAGGACTAGTTTCCACCACTCTAAATTTACTTCTTTTCCTTCCTATATTATACCCTTTGGAAGGAAGTCAATATGTAAAGCCCATGCCTAAGTTATGTAATACCTTTTGGAGGGGGAATTTCTACATAACCCAAGGTGTGGGAACTTTAAGTGTGTAATACTAGTCTCTGCCTCATCTATCTATCTATCTATCTATCTATCTATCTATCTATCTATCTATCTATCTATCTATCTATCCATCTATCCTTTCTTTCTCTATTTCTCTCCCTTCCTTCCTTCCTTCCTTCCTTCCTTCCTTCCTTCCTTCCTTCCTCCCTTCCTTCCTTTCTTTCTATCATCTATCATCTATCATCATCTGTCATCTATGTATCTATCTCTATTATTATTATCGAGCTAGCTATCATTTGTCTGTTAGTATGTATGCTTGTGTGTTTGTATTTCCTTATGTATATATGTATATGTGTATATGTGTATATGTGTATATGTGTATATGTGTATATGTGTATATGTGTATCATAGCTAGATATCATTTACTTATCTATTATCTATTTATAAGCTGTCTCTTTATAATATATCTGAATCCACAGGCATTGATTGCACGTTATAATCATCCCATTTTTGACTCATGGGAGGTCTTTCAGTTTGCTCCCGAGTCCTTTGAACATTCTTGCATGAGGTGCCTCCCCCCAAAGCTTTCCTATTTCCAGGCACTGAATGTCATTCCAGGCTCACTTTGCTTGCTTCTTTTGAGAATGGTATTAGGAATCAAGTCTGAGCATGCTTTGTGCTCTTTGACTCTAGTGGCATTTCATTTTTCTAAATAGATACTACACATGTCACCATGTTAACCTGTGAAACTGCTTCTGTCCTTCCCATAGCAATGTCACTGGTGTGATAGTTTGTATGTGATCAGCCCAGGGAGGGGCACTATTAGAGGGTGTGGCCCTGTTGGAGTGGGTGTGGCCTTGTTAGAGTAGTTGTGTCACTGTGGCTTTAAGACCCTCATCCTAGCTACCTGGAAGCCAGTCTTCCACTAGCAACCTTCAGATGAAGATGTGTAATTCTCATCTCTGCTTGCACCATGCCTGCCTAGATGCTCCATGCTCCCACCTTGATGCTAATAGACTGAACATAAGAACCCGTAAGCCAGTCCCAACTAAATGTTGTCCTTTTATAAGACTTGCCTTGGTCATGGTGTCTGTCCACAGCAGTAAAACCCTAAATAAGACACTTGGGCAGTGATAGCAGTCAGCTACAGGGATGTTGATCTGAAGATACTCAGCAATGTAGACTACAGGGCAAGAGCAGTGCAAATATTAGTCCTTTGTGTCACAATTCCAAAGAATTAAAAATGGTTTTGCGTACAGAAGGCCACATGGACATTTTTTAATTGCTCTAAGCTAAGTTTGGGGTTTGGAACAAGGTAAATTAGGAGCCTGGGGGATAATCACCCATCTCCACGTGATGGATGAATCCTTTGGGCCATGATGAATGGGCCTCTAAACCAAACATGTCAATACCTGAGGAGCGTGGGAAGGAGAACGCTTGTCACCTTCAATGAGGTTAAATGCTTTTCTCTCAGACTTCATGTGAAAACAGGCTCCCTGGTTACAGTTTGATCCCAAGACAAAGAAAGAAAGGTCAGTGATCGAAAGTAATTCTTTACCATCAAATTAAGATGTGACAAATTTGTCTATTCTTCACTGACAATATTTTCCTTTTTCTACAAAACCAAGATTAAAGTGAAAGAGAAAACAAAGTAAAGAAAGACTGTGCTGTTTAAGATCTCCCATTTCAGCTTCTGTTTGTTTCTATTTGCTGATTTAGATGCTATTTGTAAATGACTTGAGTTTAATAGCGTTATATCATGAACATCTTCTCGCTCTCCTCTCCTCTCTTTCTACTCTCTCTCTTCTCTCTCTCTCTGTCTCTCTTTCTCTTTTCTAGGCAGAGTCTTGCTATATGTTTCAAGTTGACCTCAATCTTGTCATCCCCTACTTCTGTTGCTCCAGTGCTAGCAATAGAGTTGATAGCTCCATACTCAACATAAAAATTATTAAAAAGCCAAAATTAGAGAATACTTTTAGCAAATAGACCAGTAAAAGTTTGATTCTATTTTAGAAAGGCAAATCATGGACTGGTGAAATATCTAATTGGGTAAAGGTGCTTGCTGCTAAACTTGAGGACCTGCGTTCAATCCTCGGGGCCCTCCTAGCGAAATTAGAAAGCTGAGTACTGAAAGCTTACTTCTGACCCCCACAAACAAGCAATGGTATTCCTACATACATATTTGTACATGTTCAAACACATACCTCCATCATCACATTAAATACATACATGTAATAATTTAAAAAAATAAAGGAAGTGAGGTTCAGTCGGAAGTGTGAAAATGAGTGGTTACATACAATGAAGTAGTTCCTTCATTGTTTATGATTCAGTTGCTCAGCACAAACTCACCCCTGACAGTTGACAGGTCTTTGAGTTTCTTTCAGGATCAAAATTCAAAGATGCTTTAGAAATATTCCAATATTCATGGTCAAGTGGCCTGTCTATGAAGTGCATTGTCCACAAACAAGGATACATTGAGGTGGTGTGTAAACCTGATATAACTGTTAGTATCCCATGCTGCATGGTGACTGTTCAGCCAATCACATCATTGCCACTTTGACATAGGCTCCACCAACACACTTGTAACAGCCATAGCTATAGTAAAAGTAACTCTGACTCCCATAAGACCTGGAAAAAGGGTTTTGTAAGGTTTCTAACATACTCAAGGGTGCTCACAATAAAAATGCTCATCAGAGTTTGACTTGACTTTCTGACACACAAGACTTACATACTCATGACATAGTTGAAGGGCTGAAAGAATGTATTATAGGTTCCTGGTGGAATGTTGACAAGTCACCCTTGTGTCCCATGTGGGGGCTTTGAGGCAATACTTGGTGCGTAATTTGTGCTAGAGTGAATGGAGAATGAATTAATAAATGGATGCATGGGGTGACAAGATCAAAAGAGTTAAATTAAATGACTTCTCCAAGGTTAGAGAGAACAAAAACCAACAGTATTATTTGTCAAGTAATACTGTTAGATGACACTAAAACTAGCCTTTCTTCCCTGCCCCTGAGCTACACAGCATATGGAAACCATTAATGCAACTTAGCCATGTCATGTATTCAGGAATGCTGGTTCCCAGAAGACAACTAAACAAGTTAGTTATCAGGGCTCACAGCTTTTTCTACAAGACCAGTTTCAAGGCTCTGCCTTGTTGTACCTATGAATCTAAACCTCTCATACCATATAATTTGTACAACCTACACCAGTCCCCAACTGGCAACAGTCACATTAAAAATTACTCAGGTCATAGGGCACTACTTATCCTATTTTTCATCGTAAGATACAATTAAGAAGCAGCTAGGTGATTCTCTGTGTCTTTCCTCACTGTTATGAGTTTTGATCAGTCTTGTCTGATAAGTCAGTTTCTGTAGTGATGTTTAGGGGAGTTGTCTCGTTCCTTCTTTTTCAAACGTAACATCACAAATTTGACATCTTTTTGAAAGTATACTAAACAGAAGGAAGGTGTGGCTGCCATAGCTTTCCTTAATGAGTATGGAGCATAAAGCAAATATGCTACTGCCTCTGTTTACCACTTAAGAAATAAATATCAATTCAGCTGAAAGTAATTTTTAAAAAGTCTTTCATTTCTAACATTTGGGTTATAGTAAATCTATAGAAGTGCTTAGTGGCTTCCATTCTGAATAAAAGAGTTTGCTATTATGTTGAATACAGAAGAAACATGGTTTTGACTCTGGAACACCAAGTGGTTCATGATACACAGCAAACTGTGATAAGCTTCTCTGCCTCTTTACATGCCCAGTTTAATTTTTCAAATATACACAGAAACGCACAGTCCTGGACTTGCAGTAAAGTGTCTGTCTTGAGAGTCATTTAGTCCAAATCACTCTAAAAAATGGCTGTCAGTTCCAGACGTTTCCAACTGGATAGGACAACAGTCACCACATGTCCCACAATACACCCCACACAATGTAAACATACCATTCATGTCCACAACTCAGATATTTATGGCATTTTCCATCGTTGCCATGTCAACTCATGCAGCCGCCGGGTCATTAAATCAGCCTGTCAGCAACCAAGACCGGTAACACAGCAAAAAATTCCAGTTGCTGACATGAAACATTACATTGATCATTTCAAGACTTTTTTTTTTTACAGCTGTCTCTTGTTTTATGCTCTTCACTGCTTTCTACTTGGTCTCTTAGGACACAAGAAGCATACAAATGAACTATTTAAATTTCAATAGAAACCCCAGCCCACTCTTGATTACTTTTGTTTTCATAGAACTTTTTCGTTGGTGAGCATCTTGAGGTCAC
Source organism: Apodemus sylvaticus (assembly GCF_947179515.1). NCBI lineage: Eukaryota > Metazoa > Chordata > Mammalia > Rodentia > Muridae > Apodemus > Apodemus sylvaticus. The sequence continues at coordinate 131,135,054 of NC_067476.1, read as the reverse complement.
ATACTATGAGACGATGGAATGGATTGCGTGATTGATGCAGATGATTAACTTTTATCACTCCAAGTTGAATTCACTGCTTTTCACACCCTGCCTTCTGCACAGAATTGTTCTCAGAAAAATCTCCTAGATTTCACATGAGTTTGTTCTGATTTTCTCTTTACTGAGTTTGGGAGCATCCTACTAATTTTTTTTTTTTCTCCAAGAATCATGGAGAAAAATCTAGTCAACTAAGATGAAATGTTGGATGTATAACAGTAACAGTTACAGATAATTCTGGGTTCATATGATTATATTCATTTCATAAAAGGTGTTCCCTTGAATGGACACTTAAATATGATTACATATTGTACCACTGCAGTACTTTTCACAAAATCCCAGAAGTCAGAAAGGCTTTATGCTACAGTAAGTGTGAAGAATAATAGAAAATAAGAAACTAATATTTTGATATAAATGGTGATAATTTCTGAGGTTAAAGGCCATTGTTTATAAGTAGAACAAGGAAGATGCAGTTACTCTTGTTTACTTCATATTATCTTTTCTCTCACATACATTTTCCTCTGCTGTCTCCTGACAGATTTACTGTCTCACAGATAATGTTGTGGAATAGAGAGGGAACATCTATGGAATGTGGTAGTGGGATAGAGCGTCCACTCTGTTGCTGTTAAGCAAACACTTAACCAAAGCAGAGAATCTGGGAGCAAAAGTGAAGATCCTGGTTGCCTAATACTCAGGGCTTATTTGCAGATATAGAGCCTTGAATAATGGCTGTTGTTGCCATCCTGCCTTAGAAACAAAGTTGGGTATGATAAACTGTCTTCAAGGATGGGTTAGCAGCTGCTGACAGTTACAGATAAAAATAAAGAATGTTAAACCAAAGGATTCTTGTGTTCGAGTGAGGTGGCATAATCCCAGAATGAAAATGGAGGTTGTATGTCTCAAAGTGTGATAAATAGGATATAAGAAAGGATCATTCATAGAGGAGTGTGAATGCTTAGATGTAGAGAACACAAGTTTCAGGGTCAAATGGAGATATAATCATACCTGTGATTTTTTTTTTTAAAGGTGAATCTTATTGGAAGAAGAACAGGCCATGAAGCCACTGGAATTCATTAGAATGATTAGATTAAGGAGAGAACACAGGAGATAAAAAGAAGATTCCAAACTTCTATTCAAAAGGAGTGGAATCAAAGTTGAGATCTTTGAGAACTATGGAGGTTTTCTCACCTCAGGTGAGCATAAGTCTGGGAACTGGGGTCCCAGACAAACCAAACAGGCACTGAATCCACATTGAGTCAGTGATCTAGAGGTTCTGTTTCTCAGGGACTTGAAGTCAATGGATGGGTGAGTTATAGAAAAGGAGTCTTCCAAATGGATGGAGTTGGAGAACATCATACTAAGTGAGGTAACCCAGTCTCAAAAGATCAATCATGGTATGCACTCACTAATAAGTGGATATTAGCCTAGAAAATTGGAATACCCAAAACATAATCCACACATCAAATGAGGTACAAGAAGAATGGAGGAGTGGCCCCTGGTTCTGGAAAGACTCTGGAAAGTGTAGCAGTATAGGGCAAAACCAGAACAGGGAAGTGGTAAGGGGTGGGTGGGAGAAAGGGGGAGGGAAGGGGGCTTATGTGACTTTTGGGGAGTGGGGGAGCCTGAAAAGGAGAAATCATTTGTAATGTAAATAAAAAAATATATCGAATAAAAAAATTACAAAAAAAGAAAAGGAGTCTTCTTATGTTTGTTTTTTGTTTTTGTTTTCTTTTCTTTTGTTTTTTAATCAATGAGAGCTTAGGAAAAGGAAGCAAGTAGCTCCTTCTATACAGGAGTGTCTCCATAGAAAAGGTTATCGCCATAGATCTCTATCCAACTGCTAGTAAATCACAGTTGTGTTGAAGCATAGGGGATGAGCTAGCTAGTTTTAGGTCAACGTGACACAAATTGGCGTCATCTGAAAGGAGGGAACCTCTATTGAGAATTTGTCCTATAAGATCTGGCTATAGGGCATTATCTTAATCATTGATTAATGTGGGAGGGTTCTTATTGTGGGTGGTGCCTGCCTCTCTAGGCTGGTGGCCCTGAATGCCATAAAAAAGGCAGGCTGAGAAAACATGAGGAGCAAGTCAGGAAGCAGCACTCCTCCACGGCCACCGCATCAGCTCCTGCTTCCCACTTACTTGGGTTCCTGCCCTGATTTCTCTCAGTGATGGATTGTTACCTGGAATTATAAGTAAAATAAATCCTTCCCCCTTGAGTTGTTTTTGGTCATCGGGCTTCAGTGCAGCAAGTTAAGCCCTAATTAAGGCAGGTGTGAACTGGTCAGTCCAGTTATCCCGCCCATGAAGTGTGCGTGTGTGTCTTTGTTGCTATAGTTTGGAGCATATTATGCAGGGCAATGGAGTATTGAATCACACACAACTTTCAGGCAGTTCTGTTCATTGAGTTTCTATGTAAAGGGAAAAGAAAGACAAAGTCAAGACACCAGAGCATGAACCAGTCAGTGCCCCTAAAAAATTTTGGTATTGGCTTTTGGCCAGCATAGAGCTGCTGATAGAGCCAAGGATATTTCTGATTTCTGGCTAAAACATAAAGTGCCTTTTTTTTTTTAATGTTCCCCACCCTAAACTGCCAGTCCAGTTTCCTTCTCCTGTTCTCATCAAAATTGTATGGCAAAGTCTCATAAAGATAAGACTGAGCAAAGGAATCCAGGCACAAAAGTGTGAATAGTGGTGCTTCCACTTAGAATTCAAAGTTGATAGTTGAATCCGATGGTTGGAGGAGATGCAGCATCTAGAAGGAAACACTTTGGGCTATCAGCTGCTCTGCTTCTTTTTCCTCTCCTGTCCTCTCCTCTTCTCTCCTGTTCCTCCTCTTTCCCCTCTCCTTCCCCCTTTCCTCCCCTCTCCTCTCTTCTCTTCTTTCTTCTCCTACTCTCCTTCTCTTCTTTTCCTCTGCCTCTGTCTCTCCTCCCCTCCCCTTCCTTCCCCTCCCCTGCCCTTCCTCTCCTCTCTTCTCTCTTCCCCTGATCTCCTCTCCTCCTCATTTTTTCTCCCTCTCCCCTCCCCTCTCCTCCTTTCTCTCTCTCTCTCTCTCTCTCTCTCTCTCTCTCTCTCTCTCTCTCTCTCTCTCTCTCTCTCTCTCTCTCTCTTTCTGAGACAAGGTCTTGCTTTGTAGTACAGGCTGCTACCAAGTTCTATAGACAGGTTGATGTTTGGTTACCAATCAATTCACCACCCCCTAAGGTTTGCATGGCAGCAATGAGGATAGAAAACACCTTATCCCTTTCTACTTTTTTTTTGTTGTTGTTATTGTTTTGGTTTCTTGAGATAAGGACTAACTCTATAGCCCAGACTAGAATGAAATGTATAGAACCCACTATGTAGCCGAGACTGACCTCAAATTTATCAATCAACTGTCTCAGGCTCTACAGCAATGCTTCTCAACTTTCCTAATGCTCTGACCCTTAATACCGTTCCTCATGTTGGGGTGACTCTTAACTGTATATTTATTTTCATTGCTACTTCATAACTGTAATTCTGATACAGTTATACATTGTAATGTAAATATCTGTGGGTTTTTTTTTCAGATGATCTTAGGTGACCTCTATGATAGAGTTGTTCAATCCCCAAAGGCTGCTTCTTGTTCTTGTTCTTGTTCTTGTTCTTGTTCTTGTTCTTCTTGTTCTTCTTGTTCTTCTTGTTCTTCTTGTTCTTCTTGTTCTTCTTGTACTTCTTCTTCTTCCTCCTCCTCCTCTTCCTCCTCCTCCTCCTCTTCCTCCTCCTCCTCCTCTTCCTCCTCCTTCTTCTCCTCCTCCTCCTTCAAGACAGGGTTTCTCTGTATAGCCCTGGCTGTCCTGGAACTCACTCTGTAGACCAGGCTGGCCTCGAACTCAGAAATCTGCCTGCCACTTCCTCCCAAGTGCTGGGATCAAAGGCTGTGCGCACCACCACTGCCTGGCTCCCCCAAAGACTTCTTGGCCTACAGGTTGAGACCGTTGCTATAGAATGATGGAATTACAGGTGTGAATTTTCAGGCCTGGCTTTAATCAAGTTTTTGATAAACATTATGCAATACTAGTGACTATATTCATCATGTACATACATTAGATGCCCAGAATGTATCAAGATTTGTATTCTTAGACCATCTCCCAACCTTTTGTTTACTTCCAGCAAGTGATAATTACCAATCCTTCTCTGGTTCTGTGAGATAAACTTTTAGATTCTTCACATTGCTGAGACTGAGACTATGCAGCATTTGTTCTGGGCCGTTTATTTTCCATATCATAGCATTCTCCTTGTTCACATGTGAAGTGAGAAATGGCAGAAGTGTCCTTTTTTTAATGACTGGATGATGTGCCAAATTCCTCTGCTTATTCCTCTGTCTTTAATGAATATCTAGGTTGTTCCCATATCTTTCTGGTTATGATTCATGCTGTGGGGAACATGGAGTTGTGCATACTTCTTTTTATTTCTTCTTTTATATTTATTTCCTATTTTATTTATTTACCCTCCTTCAGATATAAACTTGTAAGTGGATTATATTTTTGATATTTTAAAAAGAAGACTCTGTTCTATTTTCCATAGTAACTGCACCAGTCTATACTCTTACCACCTGTATGCAAGAATTTACTTTATCCCAAATATTCACCAAAATGTAATATTTCTTGTCTGTTCAGTAGTAGCCTTTCTGAGATGTATGAGCTAACAGCTCAATTTAGTGTTGCATGTATTTTCTCAGTCATAATGCTGAACACATTTTATATACCTACATATATACATGAGTGTACACATGCACATATGCACACGCACACCCGCTCGTCATTTGTGTCTTCTTTGACAAAACATGTATTTAGGTCCCTTGCACAATGTAAAGACGAGGGCTCTTTTGCTATTGTGTTTTATGAGGTTTTTACATGTTTTGAATATTAGCCCAGATTTTCGAGTATTTTGCACATTATGTAAGGTGCTTTTTCTACTTTAATTTGCTATAGACTGCAGAATCTTTTAAGTTTGAGATAGACTCACTTGGGTTTTTTTGGTTTTGTTTTGTTGGGGTTTTTTGCCTGAAATTTTGCTGTTTTTATCTAATGACACCTTGCCAAGGCCAGTGTCACCAATTTTCCCTGTGTTTTCTACTAGCTGTTTCTACTGTGGCACTGCCACAGTACCAAGTATCGGGCGTAGGCCTAGGGGATTGACAGAAAACACAGACACGGGTCATTCTGTAAGGAGAATGCCAAAGCTTTACTGAGGGACCAGCAATATATACCAGAGGCCAGGGAAAACAGCAGGAAAAAACAATCATAGCCATAGGTTATGCACCAGGGAGGTCCCCACCACACTGCGCAGGAAAACAGGAATGAAATTAAGCTGCAGGATGTTCTACGGGATGTTCCTTGGACAAACAGCTTAGCTGAGGTCATTGAGCTAAGCTCACTGATGCCCAACAACTAGCTATCTTTAAAGACCACAAAAGATGATAACGCATACAGGGATCTGGACACAGAGAGAAGCATGACAAAATTTTATCTGATACTCTCACATGCCACACTCATTCCGGATTGCCTGTTCACTCCTTGTGGCAACTGGTGTTACACCCATTTCACAGACGAACACATAGTGGGCATGCATAGATCAAGAAAACTGGGCAGGCAAGATAGATCAATAGGTATGGTTCATTGCTACCAAGTTAGAAGACCTGAGTTCTAGCCTCAGTTCCCACATAAAGAAAGGGGAGAACTGATCCCAGCCAGTTGTCCTCTGATCTCCACTCACACTCTGTGACACACACACACATACACACACACACACACACACACACACACACACACACACATTAAAAGTGATCAGGGCCCCCAGTAAACTACTCTAAAAAGTAATGTGAAAGAGTGATTTTCATATACAGTTTCCTTGTATCTCTCTTTCCATGCCCATCTGCCTTTCTTAGTTTCCCAATATCCTCTTGCTCTTCCTTCTTGCTCTAATACTTCCTCACTCAGCTTCAGCTACCTATGAGGAAAGAGAGCAGAGACATAATGCAAGAGCCTTCTTTGTTCTATGAATGTTTGCTTTCTTAGTTGATTCCTTTGAGGTTTTATTGACCTGACTTTTCTTTTTTTTATTTGCTGCAACTTCAAACTTGCAGAAGTGTTATATAACCATAGCAATAAACACTACAAATGCTTATTTGTATTATACGCTTATTTCTGTTTTATTTGCTGTATCAACCTTTCTTTTTGTCTTTTGTCTGCCTCTCGTGTACCAAACGCAAAAGGATGCTCTCAGTGGTCCGGGTCAAATTGAACACTGTAGCCACTGATCAATTTGCTTCAGCTCTACCCCATACTCACACACAAACAGAATGGCATTTCCCTTTTCTAGTTATGTCTATCCTTGTGTGTCCACGGCAGAGTCCCCTTAGCCATAAATCCTAATGGTCTGCAAGAGTGGTAAACTGCTTCTCATATAATCACAGTGGGCACCTCAGAAACGTGTGCACCATGTGATCTAAAACCTCTTCAGATGGGTTTTAGAGACAGCAATTTAAAGATCTGAAAGAGTAAGTTTCATGGACTTAATGGCACTTCTTATGAGAACAAGGGAAGAAATCTCACACTCAAACACCAATATATCTGCTGCACATGCCAGGAGAGCGACCAGACTAGACTTCATCCCAGATCCATTCTTGGCACTATCACCACTAACTGAACTTTGGTATCCAACTTCAGAATCAGAACTGCTGGGTTTTATTTTTAGGATTGAATATACAGTGTGCATGACTGCTCATTTTAATATGGTTAGGGTTTGGACTATTGTTTTAATTAATACTAAAACGTGATACCAACTATAGCAGCACTTAAAACAGCAGAGTTAAGTACTAAAGTTCCTTCCACCCATCACAGTGGAATCAATGTCATAAAGATGACAAGTGGAAATGAATTGTCTCTCTTGACAAGAAAGGGTATTTTTGAAAGCCATGGGGAATCAAAGATTCAGCAATAGTGAGTGTGGTCTCCTCCCAAGGTAGCAGGACTCATCATAACCTTAGGGTCAACAGGTGGCTGGTAACATTTTGTATTGAAGACCAGACAAGGTCACAGCCAGCTGTCACCCTTTTTTATAGACTAGTGAATGTCATAATGTATCTGTAATAACACACTGGCTCTTAATGTTGTCAACCTCCTTAATGTACTATAGATTTCTAATATTTGATAAGTATAGAATACCTTCCAATTAGCAAGTCTTAAAGAGGCCTCTAAAGCTCACTGTTGTTTCATTTTCTACGTCTTTCCATTCAGCATGAAATCAGAAATTCTCTCAAACTCTTAGAATGGCTTCATCAGTGTGACTCATTTGACCCAACTACTTGAATTTGTGTTGAACATTGTTAGTAAACAAATACTTGCAGTTGCTTACAATACAGTGTAAGGAAAAATGGCAAATTTAATTGATGTGGAATTCACTTACCTGAGATAGTTACCTATTTTATGATATATTGTTGCACATGATTTATTCTCAATATCCATATATTGGAGCTGCTTCATATTACAACTCTTTTAAGCACTAGAAAAAAAATGTTCAAACCACTTGCTAAGATCATAAACCAAGTCAGAGTGTACCAGTCAGTGATGTGGGTTTTACAAGTTCCAGTCTAACCAGTGAATTGCACAAGATGGGGCCAGTGGTATGCAGTGTGTGTCTTGCTGTGGTGAAAGAGAAACCAGGAATGGCAGGTTTCACCAGGGAGCTAGCCTCTTATAAAGAAGCCCGTTGCCTGTTCGGTTGGTGTGTCTGGGTTGATGCTGGTCACCAACTAAGCTTGGGCTTAGAACTGTGAACCACAACCACCATCCCAGCATCAGATGTGTGCAGACAAGTGACTAAGTGGATAACTTATTTTAATGAGAAGCACACTAAGATCCTGTGAAAAATATGTCATTGCCAGGGGTTGGAGAAATGGCTTAGATGGTAAAATATTTGCCTTGTAAACACGAGACCTGAGTTCAAGTTTCTGAACCCATGTAAAAAAAAATTAATAATAAAAAGTACCTTAAAAGAGGGGAGGGGCAGGCCTTTGCTGTGCTGAAGGGTAACAAACCAAACCAAACAAATGAGACACCCAAGCGGATTGCTGGGGCTTGCTTGGTAGAAATCTTTAGCCTACTTGGTGAGCTCCAGGCCAGGAAACCTTGCTTTAAAAAGAAAGAGGGAGGAAAGAAGGAAGGAAGAAAGAAAAGAGAGGGAGGAAAAAAAGGAAGGAAGGAAGGAAGGAAGGAAGAAAGGAAGGAGAGGGAGGAAGGAGGAAAGGAAGGAAGGAAGGAAGGAGAAGGAGGGAAAGAAAGAAAGGAAGGAAGAAGAAAAAAGAAAGAAAGAAAAAGAAGGAAGAAGGAAAGAAGAAGAAAGAAAGGAAGGAAGGAGAAGGAGGGAGGGAAAGAAAGAAAGGAAGGAAGGATGGGGAAGGAGGGATAGAAAGGAAGGAAGGAAGGAAGGAAGGAAGGAAGAAAGAAAGAAAGAAAGAAAGAAAGAAAGAAAGAAAGAAAGAAAGAAAGGTAGGTGACTATGCCCACAGAATGACACTGGAGTTTGTCTTCCGACCTGTGCACACACACTCACAGCATGCTTCTGCACACACTTGGATATGGATACACACAGTGTGCTGCTGCTGCAGGTGCCCACCTGCCACCAGCCAGCCAGTCCAGAGTAAATCATTAACAGAAAGTACTGCCACATCTGCTAAAAATGGGAAGGTTTGAAATTTATGAGCAACACCTTGTCAGGCCCCAGGACCCAAACCAGATTCCTTGAAGAAGAGGTGCTGGTTAGGAGTACCAGCCAGCAGAGCAGTTCCCAGCAGGGCAGGGCAGGGCAGGGCAGGGCAGGGCAGGCGGTAGAGAACAGGCTTTGAAGATAGCACAATCTGGGAACTTCACCAGAAGAGAAAAGACGGGCATAGCTCCATCCTAACAGTAAACTGCCACAATGAACTTTGAATTACTGCTTCCCAGTTCAGACCTAAAATTATATTTAAATGCCCTGCCTCTGTGCTATCAAAAACAGCTCAGCAAAAGCGTCTTGCACTTCAAGCCTATAAATCTGAAACTTCCTAATCCCCGCAAGTGCACACTAGACTTCTTGCCTCCATGGAAACAACAAAGCATGCAGGCAACTGATTGGCCTCCAATGAATTTTAGATAAGACAGCTTGGAAGGGAATGGATGTGATTTTAATGCAGAAGAAAGCGCTGGAAGGGACGTCCACTTGGTTCATATTTGAATAAAGCAAACAAGACAGACGAAAGGCTGACAGCTGTAAATGACATTGTCAGTACAAAAATTATCAGCCAGTTTACAATCTGTTTGCTTATGTTGAACAAACAGACTGTGTGTGGCATCCTCAGGCCCCTTGAATGGCAGAAATACTCGCAGGCTTCCGAGAAGCTATCTGCTCTCCTGCAGCCCAGCCACATTAGATCGCCATTTGACAGCCACGATGAAAAGGAAACTGTGTCCTCTGCCTCGCCCCCTCCCACACCCCCTGGCCGCTCTGCTTTCTCTTTCCCTTTCTTTCTTTTTCTCCGTTGTCTTTTCTCCAAAGACAAGCACTGGAGATGGGGAGAGACACTCTTCTTGTTGTGTCAATGGCGTGAATTATGTTAGCTCTGTTGCCGGATCGAGTCGTTTACTGATGTGTCTGACATTCCAAATGGGGGATCTTCAGTAACCTAGCAAGGCTCAGGGCCAAGTCTTCATTTTTTATTCCTTACAGGAAACAGAAGCCAGGAGCGTCTGAAAGAATGTCACTTTCTCCACCCCCACCCTTACACCCCTCCCCCTTGCTATCCAGCTCCCGTCTTTGTACAGCCTGTCTCTGAGACCTCTTGCTTTGAACTTGCTAACATCGCTTATAGGTGCAGAAACAAAACCCAGCCCAAGATGGGCAGGGAAGCCATCGTGCACCCCTCTTACCCTGAGCAAGGCCCCAGCAGCCCAAGTTGCAGGGATAAAAACCCATCGGGTTCTGACTTTTCTCTGGGTGGGGGTGGGGAGGATGCACTGGGGTCTGGCACCCAGCCCCAAGGCACTGGGATGAATTGTGTGGTCCGGTTGTTTAATCCCCCGTGTTCTGCAGACTCATGACATAGAAATAGTTCCCTTTGTTCGAAAAGAATGAAGAACAAACACAGGTACTAACTTTACCCCTCAGTTCTCGGAGGCTCCCTCTTGGTTAACTGCTTCAGAGATTTAAGCTTCTGTTAGTGACTTTTCAAGGGACGGCAGGCTATTTAGATACTCTTGGCTTCCTATGTAAGAGCTCACCTTAGAGTTAGTGAGTGACACGCTTTCTCCTGCAGAGAGGTTTAACTGCAGTGATAACGTAGAAAGGCAACTATCCACAGAACCCAGGGTTCTGATTTTCCTTCTGCATCCTGTTATTTATCCTCTGGGTTTCGTTCTCTTCCTGGATGGAAGTAGCTAAGAAATGTTCAGACAATCAAGTCATCCCCTCTGCTCTTTCATTTCTCCCTTTCAACGTGAAGATTTTGCTAGAGATCCTTGATTTATTTGACCAGAAAACTAAAATAAAAAATTGGGCCGGTGGGTGAATGCAGCGTGTTTGTAGGAGATAAGGGGGCGCAGGAGAAGGCGTGCAGAAGCCAGAGGCCATGGTAATTACCGTTAAGCAGCGAAGCATCAAAACACCTCTCCAATTACCGACAACCTGGAGAGGAGAGTTATATTGCATCAAGCTTTTCATTTTAATCTAAATTGCTGTTTTTTCCCTCTGATATGGCCATCGGTCAGAAAGAGTTGACCATCATTAAAACTGTTTGATTTGGATCCCCGCGGTGTTTGGTTAAGAGGGGAAATGCAAATTTGATGAAAGAGTAAGGATGAATTTACATATCAGCCCGGGCTCACAGGGAGAGAGTAAACATTCTGTTTATCTCAAGTGTCGCTCTATGATTTCCACCGAATATGAAACTGACCTTGGCCCAGTCATTGCAAAAGGTCTAAATGAAATATATGGCTGTCCAAATACGGCTTACTCGAGTAGAACTTGTCTGCAAACAGGGTTGGGGACAGCGCTGTGAGGGCCTTGCCTTGATAAACTCCAAAACGGAGCTCTGAAGCAAAGGTATTGTGAAGAAGAAAAGAGGGAAATCCTCCCTTGTGGATTCCATGGGACCATCATAAATTAAATCAACCTATTCAGCGAGCAAGGTTAGACTGCATCTCTCTAAAAAAAGAGAGCAGAACAAAAGAAAGAGAGAGAGGGGGAGAGAGAGAGGGGGAGAGAGAGAGAGAGAGAAAGGGAGAGGGAGAGAGAGACAGAGAGAGAGAGCAGAGACACACAGATAGAAACACAGAAAGACACATAGAATAGAAAAGTCTTAAAACCACATTTCTTACATTATGTTGAATGTTCTTTCACACAGCATTTGCTTATCATCTGAAGACTAAGATGATCATTTGTTTGATTTCTAAAAAACTCCAGCACTGCCTAGATAGTGCATATAAAACTAGGATAATTCCCTTTGCCTGTTTAAGTCAGCCATGCTTGTATTTTCCACATCTTTAATTAGTTTTTTTCCTCAAGCTAAGTCAACATTCATCGCAATGGTGACAGAGCCCCAAGACTTTTGTCTGTAACTGATGGAGGCTTCTGACAGCATGTGTTGGCATCTTACCTGCATTTCTCACACCCAGAAGTTCAACGTGGAGAAGGAAGGTGGGAAGAAACCATGCCATCATAAACATCAGAGAGAGGTGGTGGAGCTTCTGAATGTCTACAAGGGGGCTTCAACTTGAGTAGAACATTTCATGAATAAAATAAAAGAAAGGCGAAAACTCCTTGGCAGATTAAAGACTCAACTGGATATTTTTGTAGAGTAATATTAATTAATTTTAATCTATAGACTTCAAAATAACTACTTTTCAAATAAACATTTCAATGCACAGAGAATTACACAAATCTTTAACAGAGGATCTCTGAAGGAGCATCATATCTGAGGGCAGTGCACGTCTCGGCAGAGGAAAATCCAACCCTTCTCTAGTCAAGGCTATGCTTCTTGTTATCAGGCTAAATTGATGGGGTCGCTAAAACACAGAAGGCTCTTCACCACCAACAGAACTGGGGCTAGAGTTTCCGAATGCCTTTTGAAAAGAAGTTGATATATGCTGCCTACAATGGAAAAAGAGCTTTATAATACAAAACAAAACAACACGACAACAACAACAAAACCAGAGCATGATTGTGTGAAGGGGAGACATTGAGAGAAGAGAGATGAGATTCATTCCTCCGGTGTCGTGTGTTTATGCACAGGTGGAAGGAGAGCCTTGAGAGCGTTGCCTCTGGTATGAAATGACTGAAATGTCAGAAATCGAGGCTTATGGCTGAAGAAAGGACTCTGCTCTCCCTGCTCTACTGGCTCCAATGTTCCAAGTCTGAGTTACAGACCTCTTAGCAAATCCCTCATGACACAAAGCATTCCACAGCTTGAGGAATGACAAGAGCTGAGAAGAGGAGGAAGAAATCATCACTGAAGGGCAGGGATCTGAGTGTCAGCAGGCGAAGGAAGCAGCAGAGTAAGATGTGGCAATGAATGTTGCTTAAACCCTGACTGTCATTCACTCAACTACAGAAACTATCTTCTGCTTGTTGTGCCTCATTAGAACTATATCCACATATTACTGAAAGAGCTTAACTCCAAAGGGAAAAAAATCAGCCTTTAAGATCATTAGCTGATAGATGAACAAATATATGGAGCATAACCACACAAGAGAATATTATTCCGTGATAAAAAGGAATAAAATGCTCCTTTTTGAATCAGATGACATATTTAGTCAGAAGACAACATGGGTGTCTCTTGGAGTCCTGGGGTCCGGTGAATGATGCCAGTCATGAAGGAAGGCCTCATATTGCAATACTTCACTCACTTGAAACATTCAGAACTAGCAAGTCAAGAGAGTGTAGGGTACGTTGAATTGAGATCAAACTGAGTGAAGCTGTCCTTCTGCACAAACTCAAGAGGAACCTGGGCAGGAAGAAAGAGAGGGAGTCTTCTATAGAAGATGTTCCTCACCAGGGCCCCACTTCGCTCTGCTTATTATACACAGGAGGAATTTCAAAGTGCCTAATGGATTTTATGTAAATGATACAATCCTGCCTGTTCACCACTGGCTGATGTTTACATTTGTCTGTATGTTGTGGTTCATTGGGCCGTTTGGATGCAGAATGGGACATGCAGTGACTGTTTATCTTGGAAGTGAAACAGGAGCAACAGAGTTCAATTCTGGTTCTTCAAGAAGCACACACTCTGTGACCCCACCGTTAGCAAAGGACAACTAGATTTGATTCCCATCTAGGCTCAGTTAGTCTCTTGGGATTCACATAAATAAAAAGACTGATTGATTGCTGAGGTATATGGGATTTCCATTGGGAGAGTAGACAGAATCTTCTACAACGTGAGTGTGGTGAGTGTTGCTATTCAGCACACTGAACTGTAGGCTATAAGTGAATACATTTTGTGGGGTGTGAAATGTAACTCAAGAAAGCTGTTCAAGGGAGAAGGGTGGGGAGCAAAGAAAATTACAGGGCTCTTACACAATCAGAGAGTTCTGTGGACCCATGGAGGACAAATGAAATCACAGGTGCATCAGCTTAACACATCTGGGGCTGTTCCTCCTGTTGCCAGCAGAATCATAGCCCCACTGAAGTCTGAAAACTGTGGATGGTTACTGTTGTGCCAACTACAGTGGGCCACGAAAGTAATAAATTCATCATGGAACTCCTCACCTAAAAGAACAGAGACAAGCATCTATGTGGACCAAAAGTTGGACAACAGTGCATATTATTAACAGCTTCTAAGTGCATGGAATATCCAGACACCTCTATGTTCCTGCTGCAGGGCAGAGCCTTCACATACCAACACTTCTGAGATTTTTGTTCTGAGGGTAACAGGAAGTCTCTGAAGGATTTTCAAGAGGAAGGTGATAAAGTATTTCACTGAGCCCCGTACCAGATTCTATTTCATTCCAACATAAAACTGTGAATCCAGGCCCAAGGGGTGGTGATCTAATAAAGATCCAGAGATAGTGGAAACAACTTCCTCCATAATCTCTTTCAAGTCAAAAGTATTATATCATTCTTCAAGCATCCAACAAGATTCTTGATTGCATGAATAAGGTGGAATCTCTCAGACCCTCTCAGTGGCTTCAGCACCTGAGGCTCATTGAAGAAATGCAATAATCAATGCAACACACTTAAGTTAATAGAAAGCCAATGTGGAGGGGCATAGAGAGGACTGTGGAGGAGATGTAAATTTTATCCTATGTAGGGAAGGATGAGACTGAATCACTAACCTTAGAAGGAGCCAGACAATCCTAGTTGCAAAGACATCACATTACAGATGCTCAGAATTCTAGAGACTGTGATAAAACTCATGACCTTATCCCCACTTTATAGAGAATAGAAGAAGAATTTGCTTAATATCAACTAGTAAATGTTCAACTAGTATAATTCAAATACCACTCCATCTATCTTTCAAGGTTAGTGGTTGACTCTCTATGCTGTTCAGCCTCTTGCTCCAAATAGTTCTATAGTGTTTAAACTATATCAATAAATAGAAACTTCAAGAAGTACATAGCTCATCATTTGACTTTCATAAATACAACCTTTTTATTGGTTAGAGATGCTACTGTAGGAAGATTATGTATTGGAATGATGGATCATATGGCAGTTGTGTTTTATTCACCTAGTTAGTGGGGTATGGAATTATATGAACCAAACCAGAAGCCTGGATATACCTATGTAGTCTGGTTGCTGTGCAAATTCAGGTCTAGAAGCTTCTTTTTAGTCACAGGCCTTGCACTTTGAATACTGATGGTGACAGTTTCTTTGAAGACCTTAGTGAAGATTTTAAGGAAGAATAGTTATTAGTTTTATGTTCCAAATTTTTCTTTGAGTCATTAGGAGTATTGAACATGCCCAATTTAGAAGGATCATCACAGAGATGGGGTTGGTGTGGATATCCTAATGTCAGAGATAGGTAGATGAGCTAGTTATGGTCACAAGGACCACTTTCTTGCTGGAAAGTGAAGGCTGCAGCAATGTATTGGGATGGGATTAAAGGAGCACTTTCGGGATATTATCTGTCTAAGGGACAGGCGAATCAAAAGTCTACTTTTAAGGATTACAAATATAAGAAGACATAAAGCTAAGAGAATTGGGACATTGACAAGAGAAATATCAAGGAACAAGAAAAAACAGACTTTGAAGACCAGCATGAGCAGTGTACAGATGTAAGCAGTTGGTGAGTAGGCAAGGGAGATCCTGTAGGCTGCCAGTGATCTCCACGCTTCTGTGAGGATACATAGGGGAAGCTCTTGGACTCCATCTCACTTGATTCTTGTTGGTCTTTAGAAGCCATTTTCAGCAGACTGCTGACAGGTAAAAGGTCAGACTGTGGGAGAAGAAAATGGACAGAACCACATAGATTGCCTATGGAAAAGCAGAAATAACAGAGAATTTTATTTAAAGGAACTCCGTACAGCTGTGGGTTAAAGATGTCAAAGAATGTTTCATTGGGCAGGGGTGGTTGGGATGGCATATAGGGATGAATAATAATTCTGTTGTAAAAAGAAACTATGTCTTGTACTTTCAGTCATATCTAATGAAATCTGATTCAGATTGATCATGTTTTGTAATTTCCAGTACAGGTAGTTAATATAATAGGAAATCCTTTAGAGGTGAACATCTTGGTTTTGGTCTTGAAGTTTGGAAGAGTGGCTCCACTCTTGAAGAATTGAGGAGTCTTTATAAAATATAAGAATACTCAAAAAAGCAAGGAGAGAAACAGGAAATCGCTCAGTTAGTGAGGTGGTTGAACAAATGTGAGCACCCAAGTTTGATTACTAGCACTTTCACAAACATAATGTCAAGGTGGAAAAATGACTCAGCAGTTAAGAACACTCTATGTCTTTGCAAAAGACTGGGATTCAATTCCCAGCAACCACATGGTAGTTCATGACTATCTGCTAGTCGAGTTCTTAGCAGCCCTATGCCCTCTTCCAGCTTCCCTGGTCATCTATATACACATACATAGAGGTGCCCTACCCCAGCCTTGAGTAGGCTAAACAGACCTTGAGTGCTTGCAACAATGGTTTTATGACCTAGGTGGAGTCCTCAGGCCTCCCCACATTTGCAGTTTCCTAGAGGAGCTTTGAGGAATAGACTGCCCAGCTGAGCTTGCTTTGCAACACAATCCAGCTGAAACAAAGGATGGGTCTGCTGAATATTAATCTTTGAGCCTTAATCAGACACTTCGTCTTGGCTTCATTCTTCTCTCACACCCCATCCTTTTTCATTTCCAGCCCCCCTTTTAGATAACCTCCTTCTTCCTTGGCCACTTGGTAGCTTTACATACATGCACATACCCACATGCACATACAGGCAAAATAACCATATGCACAATTTTTTAAAGCTATACATTTTATTTTAATAGATTTTTATTTAGGGTTTCTTTTTCCATTTTCTCTCTCTCTCTCTCTCTCTCTCTCTCTCTCTCTCTCTCTCTCTCTCTCTCTTTCTCTCTCTCTCTCTCTTTGTTCTTCTCTTACATATTATATCCTGACTGCAGCTTCCTCTTCCTCCCTGCCTCTATTCTCTTCTCCTCACCTCCCTTCAGATAAGAGCAGGACTTCTAGGGATAGCAACCAATATGGCATAACAAGCTACAATAAGACCTGGCACATATTCTCATATTAAGGCTGGACAAGGCAACCCAGTGAGAGGAAAAGGGTCCCAAAGGTGGGCAAAAGAGTCAGTGACAGCACCCGCTCTCACTGTTAGGAATTCCACAGAATATTGAGCCATGCAACCATAACATATATGCAAAGGACCTAAGCAGACCCATAAAGGATCCTTGATGTCTGCTTGCCCATTTGAGACCTGGTCAGTTGATTTTGTGGGCTGTGTTCTTGTGGTGTCTTTGCTCTACTTCCTCTGCTCCATCTTCTCCCTCCTCTGCTGGAATCCTCCAAGCTCTGCCTAACATCTGGCTGTGGAACTCTATCTGCTCCCATCAGTTGCTGCATGAAGTCCTTCTGATGATGACTACGTTAGGCTTTGGTTTCAGTGCACCCTGTAGGCCTGACAAACTGTAATTAGAAGGGTGTTTTTGGTTGGGTTGGTGTTCTAATCCCTCTACTTGAGGTCATGCCTGATTGCAGAGGATGGCCAGTTTAAGCTCTGTGTTGGCCATTACAGGAATCTTCACTAGTGTCACTCTTGAACAGTCCACAGAGTTTCCATTGTACTAGATTTCCAACTTGTTCCTTGAATGCACCCCAATTCCAGGTATCTTTCTCAGTATCACCCACCCAATCCCCACCACTTGATCTGTCCTGCTCCCATCTCTATCCATTTCTAGTCCACCTGCAAAATCTTTTCTATTTCCCTTTCCCAGGAAGATCTTTGTGTCTCTCCTTAATTTTCCTGGTTTCTTAACCTCTCTGGGTCTGTGGATTGTAGTATGATTACTCTTTTCACCCACTATCTACTTATAAGTGAGTACATACCATGTTTATCTTTCAGAGTCTGGATTACCTGAGACCTGAGACCAGAGTCCTGAGACCAACACCTCACCCCATCTATATCTGCCCAGCATAACCACATTTTCCCTCTTCTCATCATCACCATATCCTGACCCATACTTTTGCAGAAGCTTCCTACCAGAGGCCAGGCCAGGATCTTGAATTCCAGAGATAAGGCCAGCTCTCTGAAAACCAGCCGGAACCCTCCTACCCATCAGAAGTCAGCATCCTGAACCCAAGAAGACCACGAGGCAGACCAGAGGGCTAAGCATATGGCCAGAATTCTAGCCCCCAATGTAGAAAATGTAGGTAAGTGAACAAGAACTATAATGCAAGCATCACTAACAGAATACAAGAGATGGAAGAGAGAATCATGGGTGTTGAAGACACAATAGAAGAATTAGAAACTTTGGTCAAAGAAAATGTTAAATCTAAAAAGTTCTTAACATAAAACACGCAGGAAACCTGGGATACCATGAAAAGACCAAACCTATGAATCAATAGAAATAGAAGAAGGAGAAGATTCCCAGCTCAAAGGCCCAGAAAATATTTCAAACAAAATCATAGAGGAACTGTTTTCTAATGTAAAGAAGGGCATGCCTATAAAGGGAGAAACTTACAGAACACAAAAGGCATTGGATCAGAAGTGAAAGTGCCCTCTCCACATTATATTCAAAACACTAAGCACACAGACAAAGAAAATTAAAAGCTGAAAAGGGGCAGGGGAAGTAGCATATGAAAATTAAACCCACTTCTCAATGGAGACTCTAAAATCCTGAAGGGCCTGGACAGATGGACCACAGACGCTTAAGAGACCACAGATGCCAGCCCAGAGTAGTCTACCAAGGAAAACTTTCAATCATCACAGATGAAGAAAAGAAGATATTCCATGATAAAGTCAAATTTAAACAATATTTATCCACAAATCCAGCTTTACAGAACGTAGTAAAAGGAAAATTCCAACCCAAGGTTAACTATACCCACAAAAATGCAGACAATAAATAATGTCACACCAGCATAAACCAAAAAGGAAACACACACAGACACACACACACACAGACAACACACACACACATACACACATTTGCACAGACACACACATACATGCACATTCACATGCATACATATACACTCCCATACACACACACACACACACATGCATACACACACACACTTGCTCACACACTGCCAGCAACAACTATAACAAAATAATAAAAATTATGATCATTGATTATTGATATCTCTCAATATTGATCCATACATTTTTTAAAGAATTATTTGTAATAATCACAGAAGCAAGGCTGTAATGGCACACACCTCTAATCTCAGTACTTGGGAAACAGAGGCAGGTGAAACTGAGTTGGAGGCTAGCCTGGTCTACAGAGCAAGTTCCAGGATGGCCAGGGCTACACAGAGAAGCTGTCTTGAACCACCCCTGCCCACCCCCAAAACCAGCCATGATGGTGTACTTGGTAATTCCAGCACCAGGGAGAAGACAAAGGAACCCCTAAAAGTTGCTGGCCGGTCAGCCTAGCCAAATTGGTGAATTCCAGGCCAATGAAAGACCTTGTTCTAAAGGAGGTGGATGCTATTTCTAAGAATGATACCCAAGATTGTCTGCCAGTATCAAGTACACACACACACACACACACACACACACACACACACACTCCTCAAGCATGCATGCCCACATGTACACATGCACACACAAACCAGCACACACATGAAAGAAAAGCACACAGGCAGCTCATAAGGTGTGGTACAGCTTGACTTTAGTGACTCTCACTTACACAGTTCATTCTCCCACACCACATGTCCCTGACACCTGGGAAAGTTTTGGTTTTGCATCCCAGTGTGGTTCAGAGACTTAGAGGCCAAGGCACATCCTGGAACCACACCCTGTTCCCCAAACCCTTTCTCATGCTGTCTCTGAAGCATCCAGGAAGCTGTGGCTGAAATCACAGGTCATGCATCAAAGTGCTTTAATTAGCTTGGGACAATTGTCAGGGAGTCGGAGAGGCAGCTGAAAATTCGTTGGCTATTATTAGTTCTTAAGGAGTTCTGAGAAACAAAAAGCATAACATTGTAATTCATGGGGGAAAAGCATGGCCACAGGGTAAGGTTTTAAAGAAAGCTTGACATGTTAGAACGATCTCACTGCCCTCTGATTTCAGAATCCTGCCTGTTTATTGAAGCGAACAATGGAGTGGTGAAGAAAGCACTTTTGTTGTCTTACAATAATATGCAATTCTTAACAGTAACTTGTTATGCCTTTCTTCACACATATGCCTAAGTTAACTATACTTACATGATAAGTTCAGTATCCAGAGTGCTGGATGTAAGCAGGTCTCCATTTGGGCAGGTCTCCTTTTGGGGAGAATTTCCCTTAGGGAATACAATGGTAAAAATGCATTTTTCTACTACACAAACGGTACCTTTTCCACATTATGCCAATTTCATGCATCATGAATTTAGTCCACAATTTAAACTTTTATTTTTTACTAGTGGACAGCTAAATGATTTCCCTCATATTTTTCTTTTCTTTTATTGCAAAAATGTTACAGGGATACCTTTTCCTCAATGCCTTGTTTTTTTTTTGTTGTTGTTGTTGTTTTTTTATATTTTTATTTTCTATATTCTTTGTTTACATTCCAAATGATTTCCCCTTTCGCAGATCCTCCCTCCCCATATGTCCTATAAACCTTGTCTCCATCCATTCTCCAATCACCTCCCTCCTTTTTCTCTGTCCTAATATTCCCCTCCAATGCTAGATCAATCCTTTCCAGGATCAGGACCCTCTCCATACTTCTTCATGGGAGTCATTTGTTACACGATTTGTGCCTTGGGTATTCAGGGCTTCTGGGCTAATTAATATCCACTTGTCAGAGATTGCATTCCATGTGTATTCTTTTGTGATTGGGTTACCTCACTTAGGATGATATTTTCCAGATCAAACCATTTGCCTAAAAATTTTGTGAATTCATTGTTTCTAATTGCTGAGTAGTATTCCATTGTGTAAATACACCACATTTTCTGTATCCATTCCTCCTTTGAGGGACATCTGGGTTCTTTCCAGCTTCTGGCTATTATAAATAAGGCTGCTATGAACATAATGGAGCATGTGTCTTTATTGTATGCCGAGGAATCCTTTGGGTATATGCCCAGGGGAGGTATAGCAGGGTCCTCCGGAAGTGTCATGTCCAGTTTTCTGAGGAACTGCCACACTGATTTCCAAAGTGGTTGTACCATCTTACAGCCCCACCAGCAGTGGAGGAGTGTTCCTCTTTCTCCACATCCTCGCCAACATCTGCTGTCTCCTGAGTTTTTGACCTTAGCCATTCTGACTGGTGTAAGGTGAAATCTCAGGGTTGTTTTGATTTGCATTTCCCTAATGACTAATGATGTTGAGCACTTCTTAAGGTGCCTCTCGGCCATCCGAATTTGTTCAGGTGAAAATTCTTTGTTTAGATCTGTACCCCATTTTTAATAGGGTTATTTGGTTCCCTGGGGTCTAACTTCTTGAGTTCTTTGTATATATTGGATATTAGCCCTCTATCAGATGTAGGGTTGGTGAATATCCTTTCCCAATTTGATGGTTGCCATTTTGTCCTTTTAACAGTGTCCTTTGCCTTACAGAAGCTTTGTAATTTTATGAGGTCCCATTTGTCAATTCTTGATCTTAGAGCATAAGCTATTGGTGATCTGTTCAGGAACTTTCCCCCTGTGCCCATGCCCTCAAGGGTCTTCCCCAGTTTCTTTTCTATTAGTTTCAGTGTGTCTTGTTTTACATGGAGGTCCTTGATCCACTTGGAGTGAAGTTTAGTACATGGAGATAAGAATGGATCAATTCGCATTCTTCTGCATGCTGACCTCCAATTGAACCAGCACCATTTGTTGAAAAGGCTATCTTTATTAAAAATAAATAAATAAATAAATAAATAAATAAATAAATAAATAAATAAATAAGAAAAGGCTATCTTTTTTCCACTGGATGTTTTCGGCTCCTTTGTCGAAGATCAAGTGACCATAGGTGTCTGGATTCATTTCTGGATCTTCAATTCTATTCCATTGGTCCACTTGTCTGTCACTGCGCCAATACCATGCCAATGCCTTGTTTTTAATCCTTAGGATAAGTCTATATTTTCACATTATAGATGTCCTGCTTAATAGAGAAATAAATTAATTTTTAAAAAGTATTTATTTATTTATTATTTGGTATGTACGGGGAGGGGGTTGATGTTTCGTGATGCACAGGTGGAGGTCAGAGGACAACTTGCAGGAATCTCTTCTTCCATCATGTGAGGAGTTCCAGGGATCAAATTTAGGTCAAAAGCCATGGTAATCGGTGCATTACCCACTATATCTTTCTAACCCTTAATTTCCTTTATTCCTTCCTTCCTTTTCTTAGTTCATGAAATAGGTTCTTCCTAGGTTGTCTAGACCCTGACTCAGCCTCCCAAGGGCATGGCATTACAGCCACTAAACCTAGATAAAAGTGCTTTGATTTATTTTCTTGTGTTGTTTTGTAGAGCTGGGAATTGATCCCAGGGCCTTTCCCATGCTAGGCTAGCACCGTGCCTCTGAGCTGCACCCTCAGTTAGAGACCATTTTATTATTCTTATTCTAATAATAATTAAAATTATTATTCTATTTGTCGAATTTTCTCTGTAAAATTGTTATTTCAATTTGCATTTCTATGAGCTGGGAAGAATGCTTATTTTCTGTACTTTTTAATAAGTGCTAGGCAAATTCACTAAAAAGAAAACACTGACCAATTTCAGATAATAACTGTTGAGTATATATTTGGATGTATAATATAAATGCAAATTTATAATAATAAATTGTGATAAAATGAATGCTTTCAATATTGTAATTATTCAGACTTTCACTTGATTACAAATGAGGTTATAAATATATATGTGTGAGTGTGTGTGTGTGAGTGTGTGTGTGTGTATGTGTGTGTGCGTGTGCACTTTACCCTTTTCCATCTCTCTCCTTTAGAGAAATGACTTTATATCTTTTTCTATTATCTATTATCAATATATCTTTTATGTGTACATATAGAAAAATCTATATCATAGGGATATTGATATTTTTTCTGCCATATATTATGGTATGTGTGTAGATGACTGTCACTGTTTTGAAATTTCACTGATTTATGCATATGTTTATGTATTAATTTATATTTGTTGGTGCTTGGCATAGAATCCAGGACCTTATACATGCTAAATATTGGCTCTATTAGGTGAATACACCCATCAACAGTAAGTTAGTATTTTTCCATCCCTCATTAAGGAAACTTCCTTTTGCAACAGATGATGATCATTACAGAAAACAACAACCAATCAAAATGCAGTGTGGTGGAGCCCAGTCCCAACTGATACAGTCACAAAACAATTGCTGTACCAAAAGGCTTAGAGATCATTGTGAAAAGGGGGTAAGATTCTATGAGCCAGAGGAACAAGGGATTTGTTATAAAATTGTGTCTCCTAGAAATGTCAGCAGGTACATGCATGAAATCTCACCAATTTGGCTACCTAGACATGACATGAGCAAAGTGTATCAATAGACATGCTAATATGGAAGTAAGGGAATCTTAGGAGGCTTTAACCCTAAACATAGAACTACAGGCAACTGAAGAAGGCTGAGAGTGGAAGAAACAGTCTTCTCCAGGGAAGAGCACAACAGAGCGTTATCTATTATCAAATCGTCAGCCCCGAGAGCATATACATACAAGTAACACTATACAGACTGAGTGTGTGTGTTCATATACATTTATACTTGTACAGCAAGTAAAGAAAAGGAGGATATGTATTTGAATAAGGACATGGGAAGGTTTAGAGGTAAGAAAGGAAAGAGTAAAATAATGTAATTATTATCTCAAAAACCAAAAAAATAATGTTTATGTAGCCAGATATAATATTTATTTTTTTTGACACATAGCAAACTCTTAGGAAAGTATCTTTGCTGCTATAGTTATACAGTAATCTCCTGTCCTGAAATCAGTATTTTCATATTGATTCTGCTACATAAAAATATTACTTTTCATTTTTGAAAAAAAAAATCAGAATTAAAGAAAATCACAGTTTAACTAGAACACATGTACAGATATCCATGATAAGTATAAGGCTTAACATCTTGATTTCCACTGTGTTCATAGAGGATGATCTTGCAGCATACCGATTTTGTATATGCGGAACATCTCCGATTTTCTATTCTGCTGCATTAATCTATTTTTTCATGACACCATCTGATATACGGATGGGTTGACTTTAATCCATAGTAATTTTTGGAGGAGAAAAATGGCAAAATGGCAGCCATGAGCTTAGTGTGGCTGAGCAGTGTTGTCCCAGGAGACTGTAGATCTAATTTGAGCATTGCGCCTTCATCAGTTGGGATTCACCGTTTTGAGTCCTTGTAGTATTAATGCACTTCTTCTCAGATCTTCTGCATGCCAAAACTGGACTCACCTACTTCTTTTACCAGTCTCTTATCACTCTCCTCAGAATCAGGTAGATTAAGTTACATTATTGACCAAAAATCCCAACTCAAATGTTATTACGATGGGATATAAATAATAATCCCCCTTTCCTTCCTAAAGCAGAGCAAGTAGGACCTCAGATGCTTGAACATTTTTTTTTAATGAGCAGCCTTGCTTGAAATGGGGGAGGGGAGGAGTTCCATTTTCAACCCTAAGTAGTTATTTGGAAGACTCAACACCGAGCTGCCAGACCAGCTTAAAGAAAGAGACAATTCAGAAAAAGTAACTAACTAGAGTCAAATAAAAACCTTGAAGAATTGGTAGGGTTTTTTGTTTGTTTGTTTGTTTTGTTTTTTGTTTTGTTTCATTTCGTTTTGTTTTCTTGTTTTTTCCCCCTCAGGAGGAAAAGCAGATTCCAGGATAAACCTTCATGGAGGTAGATGCTACACTGGCCATGCCCCACACAAGATTCAGCTGCTACTGGACAGGGTGATTCATCACCTACTGAGTTATTTCAGGGGAAATGCTATGAATTCCAAAAATAAGTTATGGGCTGCTCTTGCAATAAAAACCATTGACATGAATACTTCTTCTGTGTTCATATTTGGTTCAAAAAGCCCTCAGCCATGGAAAGCCAAGCTGGGCAAGAAGGAGAAGAAGAAATTTAGCAGCCACAGAGCAGAGTCTGAGGAGCTGGAAGCTCTGGTCTCACCCCACTCTGGAGTTCTTGCTGGCCTTGGCAGGATCCAGGCCTCAGTGTGCATGTTTGAAAAAAGTGAGTTACCTGGATATCTCTAAGGACTCCAGTGTCTTGTTTGATTTGCAGAGAGTCAGCGTCTAATATACTGATGTCACGCAGGAGTGATGCCCACTGCACCTGCTTACCCAAGGCTTGGGAATCTAGTCACGTGAAAAGTAGGTGGAACTGAAGGAAGTTCCTTGGGCTGTAGAAAGGAGCAGCCGGAGCTGAGTGAGAGCAGAGATGGTGCAGTGACATCTGTCCTCCCCAGCATCTAGTGCCCTTCCTGGAGTACCACCCATGGAATGTTTGCTGAGAGAATGAATAGATTGAGCTGAATAGTTGGGAAACAGCACAGGTGGTCCACATCAGGAGAGGATCCTGAAAGAAAATGTTTACCTTCCACAGACTATCAGAATTTTGTCTTCCTTTCACATGCTCTGTCAGTTTCAAGTCTTCCATCCCACCCTAGATAAAAGGAAACAGGACTCCACCCACAGGCAGACCTCCAGTGGGGCCATGTTTGTCCACACAATACAACACAACACCCGCTCCTTGTTTGTTCTGCCAGCAGGGTATGAGCCTATGGGCAGTCATCAAGGCTAACATATTTTCTCCAGTGGCTACATCCTGGTTAGGATGGAAAACCTCTTTCTATCCCCTCCATGGGAGACCTGCCGCTTTCCATGAACTAGGATGAGGTTCCCAGTGAGGGAGCTGAGGGCATTTGTCCCTCCGCAGCAGCAAACATTCAGTTTAGACAGGTGGCTTAGCTTTCTCCCTAGCTAGCAGAAGTGGTCTTTCTCTTGCTATTTCTTTGGCTGTAAGGACCACCCTCCTCCCAGCTGGGCTTTGGCCAGGAATGGGTGGTGGGGAGCGTAACAAAGAGGTGGGGCAAGGCAAGACACAAGCCCATTCATCAAAGTTGCCTTTTGATGAAATGGGATTATGCTGCCTTCGTTTGTCAAGAAATGGAAGCCAGAAGATTAGAGGCAGGTGCACTGATCAAACATCCTCCAGGGTGGTTCAGACCTCCAGGGTGTGTTCCGGATCTCTGTAGCCAGAGAACTGAACAGGTAAGGAACCTGAGGAGGTGATCCTGACATCTGCTTCCAGTAATATACTGCATTGTGTGCACTGGCTGTCCTATACCTCACGTGTTAAACTAGAAGACGCCCCCTACCATGCTCAGCCACTCATTAATGTTTTGGCTCATCATTGCATCTGAGTACCTAGATGTTTGCATCCGCCTAATACAGAAGTTTCAGAAGGCAATGAAAGAAGGGATACTGTTAGGAGTCAGTATTTCCTTCAAGCTAGACTGTTGCACAAGTGGCGGTTTCCAGGAGTGAGGCAGGACATTGATTTCCCATCCCATTGTCATTTGTGGCAGGCACAGTTTTGCTGATAGAGATGTCTCAACACAGCGGTGCATCTTACACTTGAAAATACCTGTGTAATAAATAGTGTCCTCTCTTCATTATGGTCAGGCACCGTGCACTTCGGAAGATGATTCCTATCAGTTCCCTGACCATTCTGTAGCCGGGAGGTGGAAGTAAATTAAGATAAAAATCTCTTGATTGTTACTCCTTAAGAGGCTTCTATTTCCCAGTTGTGAAGTCAGTCCCCGGCTTCTGCAGAGTTTCTGAATGAGCTGAGACTGAGTCTTTATGGAGGTATAAGATACCAGCTGACTCCATTAGGAAGTTTGGGTGTTTATGTCTATATAGCAGCATCTCAACTTGTTTTTATACCTATCACTCTGTAACAAAAACAATGAATACATGACACACAGATTAAACCTGCTACAGCAAGCCAAATGTGTAAATGTTGCTTAATTGTAGGTTTCTAGCCATGTTATCCTCACTTCTCTTTGGAAAGAGAGAGGGCTCTGATGAGCACCTCGATAGTGGGGATATAAAGACCCAGGAGCTAGCTTATGTAGAAGTCCCAGGAGCTAGCTTATGTAGAAGTCATTTGATAAAACCCACTCAGAAGCCAAGGTAAAAACTCCTCAGCTGTAAGTGCAGTCTCATACAAACATATTTCAGAATGCCTGAGAAAAAAGTCTGTCTCCAACAAGGTGGAAAGGTGAGGATCGACATCTGACACAGTAACACATGGGCACACACAAAAATATCACCCAAACAATCACACACACACACACACACACTCTAATGCCTTTGACTCCTTTCTATTCTGCATGTATATACCAACCTTTCTGCTATGATTTGAAACAGCACAAGTACCTCATCAGAATCAGAATGAACCTCTCTATAAATCACTCAGGTTCAGCTACTGAATGCAAAATAGACTAAGACAATGTGTAAAGAGGCAGGGGCTGAAATAGTGAAATTCTGTGCAACAGAATTGTACTTACAGTTTTTCTGACAACTGGCTTTGTCCTCAGCTCCCTGCAGGGTGTTCAGGTTTATATAGGAGAGAGAATGCCCAAGAAACAAGGAGATTAGCTCCTTGATGGAAGGCCTGAATAAGGATAAACATTTTTCTAAAGAAACTACTCTTTGGGTGTAGAGAGATGGTTCAGCAATTAATAACATTTATATGTTTTGTGGAGAACTCAGGTTTGTTTGCTAGGACCAAATGGCTGCTTACAGCCCCTCTAACTCTACTTCTAGGAGAACTTACATCCCCCTCTAACCTATGATGTCACCTACAGACATGTTGCTTATAAATTCACATAGTCATACATAAACACATACATAAAAATAAACAAATAAAATATCTTTTAGAAATAAGATTCTGACAGATGGTTTGCAGCCAATTGTATTTTGCTAAGTGAATGTTGAAGAAACCATGTTGAAGAAACCATGAATATCAGTTTCTGCATCAGGAAAGGTTCTGCCAACAGTTGAAGCTATAGGCTAACCTACCTTCCCCTATCTCAAGCTGGACAACTGGTCACCTTTGCTAAAATGATATTTTGTAAATGGTAGGAAGCAAAGATGTGGGGTTTCAAGTGAGAATATAAATATTGTGTGCTCCTTACTGTTTTTATTTTTAAATATTTATTCATTTATTTTGTATAGTTTTCTGCCTGCATGTATTGCTGCAGGCCAGAAGAGGGTACCAGATTTCATTCTATGATGGTTATAAGCCACCATGTGGTTGCTGGGAATTGAACTCAGGACTCTGGAAGATCAGACAGTCCTCTTAACCCCTGAGCCATCTCTCTACCCCATCCTTGTTGTTTTTTATTCTACAGGATTTTGGAGTTTTGATGGCATCACAGGTCGCAGGAGATCATTGTGGTATGTAGAGGAGGGTGAGGTGTGTCTAGAAACATGTACAGAAATGTTGGCTTACATTTGGTTTTTAAGCATGTTTTCTAAATTCTTAATTTATTTCTCTGCATGTTGAAATTTCTCCTTGAGTTTTGTTGGAATTAGCCCACAGTTTGCTATTCCCACAAGCATCCTTTTTAAGAGTCATCAGGCTTCTTATTTAGAACATCTGGAATGGAGTTGATTTTCTCTTTTTTATGAAAAAAAACATGCATATTTTAAAAATATAAAGTAAGTATAAGAAAATGTAATCTAAATTAATTTTATACACAATGTACAGTGATTTCAGACTTTTTAAAACATAAATATAACTGTTTCAGTATCATTTGTTAAAAACACATTTTTTTTGCCCATTGAATACCTTTGTATTTTAATTAAAAACCAATAGGCTACATGTACATAAATTTGTTTTCAAAGTTTTACTATAAACTATATGTCATACTCAATATTGATAGTCACTCTGGTCTAGAGTCACCCAGGAGACAGTTTTCCGGACACACTTGGGAGGCATTACTTAGATTAGGTCAGCCTCTGAGCGTGTTTCTGAGGGATTATCTAAATTCAGTTAACTGCAGTGGGAGTGTAGACAACACCATTTAAAGGGATGGGATGCTGGATTGCAGAAATTTCCCCCATCCACACTGTCAGGTCAACTTATGTTAATATAATGTGGGTCTTGCTGAAGAAACCATATTGTTGAGATTTTATGGGTACAGCTTCCCTGTAATGTCTAGAAAATACTAACAGTGCAGTCCTCTGGTTCTTACACACTGTTCACTTTTCTCTCCTCATTCTTAATGCTCCCTGATCCCTAGATATAGAACTTGCACCTAATTGTACTAATAGGGGCTGGGCACCCCATGATCACTTACTTTCTGAATTTTGACCAATTGTGGATTTTCATAGTAGTCTCTTTCTCCTTCAAAAAGAAACCTCTTTCATGAAATATGAGATCTACACTTACCTGGGTATAAGGATAGGTAGTTAGAATATATAGTTAGAATTTATATTGGTTTTGGAGTGATAGAGAGAGGTTCTTCCCCAAGATTTATGACCTCTCCACCAGAGATACTTGACTAAGTTTATAGTAATAGGTATGAATTCCCTCCTATTGATAGTCCAATTAGACAACTGTTGTTTATCCCTAAGATAAAAATGCCACTACTACACCTTTAGGGACATCTAGCAAGACTTTGTATCTGGGTGGGACTAATGCTTTTCTCCCTCGGGAGCTTGCACAGCACCTTACAATACTTAGATGCTACCGAGAGCTAGTCTTTGGAAAGAATGCATCCATGTTAGTTATAGCTGGGTTCCTCCAAGTCCTATGTCTGAAGTGTGTGGTTTCTTCATCAACAGGGTCTTACCTTCAAGTTTTGAGAGGCAACGAAGGGCAATGGCAGTAGCCTTTATTATTCTGGGAATCTCTTGGACACCTCTGGCCAACAACTTGAAAAGAGATTTCCCATGCCTGGCACTAGAGTTTATTTTGTTTCTTTAGATTGACTTCTTCTCTTACTAATTCACTAATGCCTATGTGCTGAGAATTAAAGGGAGTGGAAGAATATCCGTTAAGCATGAGTGAGGTAAAAAGTTTAAGTTGCTCTTTCTGACCCAGGAACACAGCATTCCTATAGAAGCAACTCCCATGAAAATACAATCTCAGTGAGTCAGTCTCCAGTTTCCCCTTTCCTTCTCCCAGCCTCAGATTGGCAGCTCTAGTGTGGGCCAGGTATCAGCTCCAGCACAGCCCTTCCTTAGCCTATCAAAGCATCCCATTGTTGTCCATGGGAAGCTTATGATTCAGCAGGTGCTTGACATGTGGTCTCTTAGAAAATACCTTCCAGGCATCTGAACAGTTCACTGCCTGCTAACCACAGTCCCAGCTAACAAATGTTTCACACAAATGAGTGGCCATCTTAATTTGAGAGTAGCAGAGCTGGTTTGGGGCCTGGGAATTCATGGTGGAAATCCCAGCCTGATTTGATCTTTAGATTCAGGAAGTCTTAGGCATTTTCAGCGAAATACACATGGTTTCCCAGCATTCTCTTCAATCTAGGGTGCTGGGTGCAAACAAGCCAAAAATGTCATTCGTAGCCACAATGAAAAGCTGGCTTTTATCCACTAATTATTTCCTCCTAATCACTCATGTGTAGCAAACCAATCATAAAGCAAGAGCTTTTGGAAACCCATGTGTGCATCTACTCATTATCCAGTGTCTAACTGTGTTACCAAGTCTCCCGAGCAAGA
Source organism: Apodemus sylvaticus (assembly GCF_947179515.1). Classification (NCBI taxonomy): domain Eukaryota; kingdom Metazoa; phylum Chordata; class Mammalia; order Rodentia; family Muridae; genus Apodemus; species Apodemus sylvaticus. The sequence continues at coordinate 131,104,683 of NC_067476.1, read as the reverse complement.
CCGGAGCAAGATACTGGAGACACTAAAGATGCAAGACTTAGAACACAGTCCACTGGGAAGAGTGGCATCCTTCAGTGTTCTGTAGCAGTACATTTCATGTCAAGACATGACAAAATGCCACGTATGAAAGCTTGAGTACAAAGGAAGCACTGAATAGGCTCTCACAAAAGGACAGAACTCTTGGAGCTGATGTTGCATTCTCTCCCACAACATTTTAATAAAAATTTTACTGTATGTATTTCAAGAATACAAATGATTTTTATAGGATACAAGGATAGTAAGACAGTTATAGCAAAGCAAGTGAACACATTTGTCCTTTTACACAATGATCCACTTATGCCCATGTGACAAGAGCAGGTAAGCCTGTAGGACAACAGCAAATAAAGGCACCAATTTAGAAAAAAAAATCCCCTAATATTACAAAATGTCTGGCAGTCTTCATGTTGTACATCAGAGTTCTAGACTGCCTTACCCTACATTCATACATGTATGCATGTGTTCTAATTTCTACATCCATTCATATGTCTACAGACACTTTAGCTTGTTGTTTGGTTATATTTCTGGAGGACAGGTGGCTGGGTCATATGGTAATTCTGTTCTGATACTCTGTTTCCACAATGGCTACTCCAATATACGTTACATTTCCATCTACTGTGTGAAAGCTTTCCTGTTTGTCCGTCTCCCCCATCCCTAGTACTTAATCTCTCCCCCTTCTCTTATAATATCCTAACAGGTATGACTCTGGAATTAGGTTCTTGAAGGGTGAATAACAGTTTGTTGGGAAGAAAAGGGGACACTGCCCACATCTGGCACAAAGAATTCAACCCCCATGGTCAACCTGTCACTAACAGATCTATCTCGGAAACTTCTGCAGTGAAGCCACCTAGACTCAACTATGATTTCCAGGTTCCTGCACGGCTTCACTTTCTTCGGACAAGAAGTCTTCTACAGCTGAACTCCAACTCCACACACCTCTGCCCTACCATTTGTTAAGTCCTCTGTTTCTGAGCTTCCTGGCAATCAATCTTGATTTACAATTACTATCTTAAAATCTACGTGTGTGTGTGTGTGTGTGTGTGTGTGTGTGTGTGTGTTTTGAGAAACAGATGTTGTAGACTGAGCCAACACAGGAGGAAGGAGGGAATTGTTTTCAATCTTTGTATCAGTTACACAAAAGTAATTCTACTCCGATTCTCATGACTCACCTGTGAATTTATTTATTTTTTTATGTATCAACTATAATTGTGGGAAGTGACACAGTCCTGCTCACTTCTGCTGCCTTTCACCTCCATTTCTCCTCTCTCTCTCCTTCCTTTTTCTGTGTCAGCTCCCAGTGGCACTGAGGCATGTCTCATTTCTGTATCACCTTGATCTTCTGACTCCATGACTTGCCTCTGAACCCACATGGATCTTAGAGCTACAAATCCTAGAACTGTGATCTGCTTATGCCCCAAATCTGCCTTTTAGATGGGCAAATCATTGTCAGTATACAAAAATAATAGCCAGTGATATACAAAGAGGTTGGTAACACACAGTCAGACATCAGTTTTCTATGTGGATCAGGCCAAATGAGTGGCTGCTACACCTTGTTCTTGTCTCACAATGTAAGAGTAGAGAAATATCACCTGGGCAATGCACAGTGTAGACATCCATTGTCACCGGTGGTGCTATAACCTTCTCTATTAGTTTGGCTTTAACTGGGAGACTGTTGGAGTGCACCACTGGCTTTATCTGTGAGCATTCAGAAAGGATTCACTGAGAGTGGGAAGGCCCGTCAGAACATTCCCATAGGTTAAGTGTCTTGTCAGATTCAAAGCTAAATCAGTCAGCCCAGGTGACATTTCTTTCTCTTGTTCATCCTGAAATGAACATTGCTCTCTGCAATAGACCGAATACTCTGAAACAGTGAGCCAAAATAAATTCTTCCTCCATTAGATTGTTTGTGTCCTGTATTCTGTCATGGTGACAAGAATGATAATTATGGACTGGTGAGATGGCTCAAAGGGTAAGGTGTCTGCTGCCAGCCTGATGGCTCGAGTTTGATCACTGGAAGCCATGTGGTGGAAGGAGAGAAGCAAATCCCCACAGCTGTTTTCTCTACACATACAGCATGGCATGCATACATGCTTGCACACATAGCTTTTAAAATAATATAGAAATGTAAAGTTTTTAAGAAGAAAGGTAGCTAATATGTTACTAATGCTTTTATTACATATAATTTACAAATTCCATTAAAAATTTCTCCCAGAGACTGAAAAAAAAAGCTTATCCAGGTTGTTGCTGCTATGGGTCGGTGAGGTTTGTGTCTGCCCCACAGAGGCTCATGCGCTGGAAGCTCGGCCCACAAGTTTTGAGTTGAGAGGGTTTTCCACTCTTGGACTTTCAGCTCCCAAAGCTGTTAGTAAAATAAACCTCTTTTCTTTGTAATATACCCACTCTGAAGAATTTGGATATAGCCACAGCAAACAAGCTGATACAGTCACTAGCAACCACAAGTGACTCTTAAAAGAAAGAGCATTTCTATGGATAATAGAAACGTGTCGTTAGGTTGAGATTTTATTCTGGTTGGAGCCTGTATAAGGAGGGGTGTAAAAATGTACTAATATTTCTCAGGAGACTGGAAAAACTCACTATAACTAGGTATTTTTAATGACTGAAAGGTAGGACACACGATTCAGTGTCTGATGATAAAACAGAACACTGGAAATGGAGTGTGTTCTGAAATGCCCACAGGTGTTGATGTGTGGCATGCAGATGGTGCCCCAGAAACTTGTACGATGGTGGCTGAGAACTTACACATAGAGCCCTTGTGTCTACATTGGTTCTGTGTTCAAGCTTCTGCGGTGGAGCTGGGAGCATGCAGTGACTCTTAGGAAGCACCTACAGCAATACCTTCAGGGTGGAGTTTTGGATAACTGTCTCATAAGTTAGTATTGCCTAATTGTGGAAGGCTTCAACATAGACTTAAAACAAGAGGGCATGGGGAAGGTAATGCAGGAACCACTTAGCATTTTGGTAAAACAAGCTTTAAAATTAAAAACATTTCTTTCCATTTTTTAAAATTAAAACACTTTAACATCTTGCATCTTATTTTATATTCTTCCATTTTTAATTGTCCACATAATAATGGTACAAAGCTATGTGTAGGGTATGATACGTCTATTCATGTACACACTGCGTAATGATCAAATCAGGGTAATTAATGCGTATATTACTTCAAATATTGCTTGTTTCTGTGAAGTTAAATGCAAACCAATGCCTGAATTAAAACTGCAAAAAAAAAATCTAGATAAATTCTTAATTATTTTTGGTCACACGGAGAAAAATAAATTTCTCAGACTTGATATAACATGATTAAGAAAAAAAGACCCTTTAGAAGGGAAATGCAGTGTTTGCTCTAAAATGTCCCAAGGTGAAACCTTCCTAGCAAGTTCTTATTGCTGTGCCACAACCCTCCGTGAGAAGTGGAGTTTATAATGGAAATGCCGAAGCACTACCTTAATTATCAGATTGCTACCGGGCACCAGCATAATGAAGGAATTTCCTGATTTTTGCACAGTGAATACTAATTGACGCTGGAAAAGGGCGACTAAGTAGCCTCCCTGAAGTAAAATGGCGCCATCTAAAGGAGAGGAGGGCAAGCCACAATGTGGTACTTGCCCAGGATTCAGTACAGCTTCTTACTGTTCAACAAACAACAAACACTGAGAGGTTGTATTTTTAGACTCCAAACATAAAATGGAATTCCTTTGCGTTGGTAACACAGCTGGTTGGCAGGTGAAGTTGGAGTGGGGCTCTGTACCCCAGTTTCCTACAGTGAACATTTCTAAGTAGAAGTTTCCAGACTTCTGTGGTAGGAGCTCCTGTGGTAGGAGCCACCAGTTGGGCACATCTGAGAAGAGGGAGGAGAGCCAAGGGAAGGGGAGCAGAGAAAAGTTCAGTGGGAGAAGACAAGCTGCAAAGGGAACAGAAGTCTGGGGGTTGCAGGGGAGGAAGGTTCTTTTGTGTGGATATTTTGCTTTGTGCTGTGCAATGGAAAATCTAGCCCTAAGTCTCCACAAGCTGTCACATTTGTGCACATAAGGAAAACAAACAGAGTGGGACAATAAATCATGCCTCATTCTACAGTTTGCAAGCCACGGATTTTTTTCCCCTAGGGTTATGGTGTTTCTTCAAGTGTGGGGTTACCAAGGGTAAAGGACATATACACATGCTCTTGGGGCCTGTGTGAGGGCTCTTTTATCTGGATTCAGATGCCACTGAAAGACATGACTAGATCTTCCTTCTAAGCACCTAGGAGTAACACACACCAGCTGCCTCACTGCTCAGTTCAAAGCTCTGATTTGAATCTCAGCTTCACCTTCCACCTTTGCCTTAGGCACATGATTCCTGGAGCATCAGAAAAAAAATGCATACAAAGACATCAGGACTGAAAAATAAAACACCGGTATTTTAACTTTATCTTGGACCAACTGTCTAAGAAAGTGAGGTGCTTCTCATAAACCAGGGACCGCTTGGCTTTGCCTGTCTCATATAGGGACAGTAAATGGGAAACAAATGCCACCATGGGCTATTAATAGACTGGAAAATATCCGGGAATGAACTGTTTCCTAGCTCTGGGGATCTGGTTAGTAACATGGACCGGACATCAGGCTAAGGTTAAATGCGGTATTTCTAAAGCAGCCGAGAATTTCTATTGTGGAAAGCCACAGAATATTCCCTTGATGGAAGACACTTTTACACTACCCAAATAGGGTCATGAAATGTTCTGACTCATTTCAATAACCCAGTGGAAGCACACTCATGCGGAGGACGGCAGTGGTTTTGCTAACATTATCTGATACATTGTTGTGTTGCCTCCCTAGCAGATTCTGTTTCAGACAGACCAGCCTACACAGACTGGGGATTTTGCCACTAACAGCTAAAATAATGGCAATAAATGTTAGTCACTGGTGCAGGACTTCCTGGCCTTCACACAGGTCAGCCTCTAGGAGCAGGCTAAGCATGAACTCTTCTCCCTGTTAATCAAAAGGGAAAATACGACAGCATCCCAGCTTCCTGCATACCCCTAAGATGGAAGCCAAGACCTCACATCTCTGAGTTGAGGATTCTGGTTAATGTCTTAAATGATGTCTAGAGTTTCTTCAGCACATACTAGTGCATTCAAACCTATTTTATTTTCCTGTCTTATTAAACAGGCAGCTTACTTTATCGGATGGCTTCATGTTTCTGCTTGTCAGGAATCTCTGTATTGACAACTTACCCTCTTATCCGACCTTACCCTCACTCAGTTTTCAGAGGTTGCCAGAGCTTTCTGGGTCTTATTGCATTCAGAGGACTCTTATTTCCATCTATCTTCCCAGATGTGTTTAGAATGTTTTGGGTGATGCAGGAGACTGATATTCCACCATCCCTTAGTAACTGTCACTCTCTCGGCCTTTAAGAACAGGCTACCTCCTACCTACCCCTGCCTCTTGAGGAATACCATCTGATACCTCAGAACCTTCAGAAGTGTTCATCTCTGATTTTCCAGGGTGGAACCAGGTGCTATCTTCTGTGTTGGTCCAGGTGAGTTAGAATAATGGTAGAACTCAAGAGTTCCAGGCACCATCTGGATTCCAGGTGGCAGAACATCTGTTCTTCTTGCCTGATGCTCTAGATCTGTCAATGACCCAAGTCACAAGGACAGGGGGTGTTGAGCCTTCACAATCATCACTGTGCCTCTGCTGGATGGGGAAATCAAGCTGCTCTGGTACTTGGCTCTGTCATTCTCCAGAGTCTCAGGGGGCCAAGGGATACTGAAAAGCTTTTGGGAAAGCAATGCAGATTTCTGGGCTCTTTCTGAATCCATCATTCTATTGCCCAGGATCCAAGATGGCCACTGGAGACATTTGTTTCTAATTTCCCAAGGTGATACTAATGGCTTCTAAAATGGAAGATATCTGATTGTATCTCATAGCTTCTAGACTGCCATGACTGAGCAGATGGGTAGCTTTCTCGGAAATATGTGTATTTTGGTCATGCCCCACTTTAGAATAATTGTGAATAAAATCATCTTCATTTTTCAAGCTCCCTGGTCTACAAAAGAGATCAGTCACAAGCAGTGTAACAGCTAGAAGTGAACAAGAAAGTAACCAGAGGATTGATCTTGCAAAGGAAAAGTATACAGTTTTCCCCTGAGAACAAAGGGATATAACAGAATTACCAATTGAGTTAGGGGTAGTTAGAAATTTAAGTTCAAGTGCAGATAAACACTTTGATCACATTACTGGGTCCTGGAAGTTCATTCCCTTCTCTGGCTGTCTCTCACTGCATTGGGTGATGTTAGGACCTGTTGTGAGTAGTATAGAACCAGCAACACCAGGGGACATTATACAGGGCTGCTGAAGACCAAACATCCTCATTGAAGGCCATGAGAATGGTTGAGTGTATGATAGAAGCTGCAGAGACCGTGGGACAATTTTTAACTAGAAATACAAAATCAGAGGGGATGGTAGGCATCAGATTTATCTCTGCTTTGGCCAGCTTTTGGTGAATTCCAAGCTTGCACACTGTGAGGGAGAGATGGCCCAGTGGCTAAGAGTGCTTACTGCTTTTGCACAGGACCTAAAGTCTGGCTCTCTGCACACATCAGCCAGCTCACAACTGCTAGCAACTCTAGCTCCTGGAGGATCTGATATCCTCTTCTGCCTTTGAAGGCACATGCATATACTTCCCATCCTCACATACAAATACACATAATTTTTAAAAAGAGTATACAGATTAATTGGTGGTAGAAGGTCATAATTAAATTCTTTTATTTTCATCTTACGCCCTGTGACATTATAGCTCTCCCCTATCTAGAGGTAGAATCTATGTCCTTTTTACTCGAATTAGGGATCATATTGTGCTTCTCTTTGGCCAACTGCATAAGCCTGAGATGTGAAGGGCCAGGGAAAGCCTCCAAAGTCATCACATGTCACTCAGCATCCTAGAACCCATCTTCTGACAGTGGCAGGTGCCCGAGTCAGCTTGAGGATGAGAGGCCATGAATGGCAGAGCCACATCAGACCATTGGCTTCAGTAGGGAACACTGCAGACATCAACAGACTGACAGACACACCACTGGGTAAGAAGAAACCTATATGATGATATTCCTTCCCATGGTGTGTTTTCCCTATACCTGTGTGTTATCACACATTGTCACCTTAACCTTTGCAGTTCAAAACGTGATACTAAATTTAATTTTTACTCTTCATACTTTCTTTCACAGATGGCAGATTTAGTCTTACCATATTAGAGTTACTAATTATATAATGAAACACTATGACCAAAGACTACTGGGGGGGGTGTGAAATATTTTATTTTGCTCAAATTTCTATATAACAATTTATCAACTAACACTATAAGGACAGGAACTTAACCAGGTGAGGAACCTGAAGGCAGGAATGCATTGGTTTAGTCCTCAAGATTTGCTCACCCTGCTTTCTTTGAACCCAGGACCATCAGCCCAGGGATGGCACCACCCATAATGGTCTGAGCCCTCCTTCATCAATCACTAATTAAGAAAAGCTCTTTAGGCTTGCCCACAGCTTGATCTTATGGAGGTATTTTCTTAATTGAGGCAGTAATCTGATGTTAGGGCATAATAGGGAAGTAGGTTACAGCAGGCATTTTTATCCTAGGGTGGAGCGCAAAGAGTGTACTTGACATTGGTCAAGGTGAACTTCTCCCAGCCTACGTTGACCACAGTTTGATCCTGCTCCACCTAGGGTAGAGAAGCTCAGAGTGAAGGTTAAGCTCATTGTTCCTCCAGGTCTATGAATTTCTGAATTAAGCAGGTGACCCACCCAGCTGCCTGAGCAGTAGAGCCAAAGATAGCCAGACGACTTTGGGAACTCAGCCTGGAGTCTGGTGGGAGGGGCTTGCCCAAACTGTTAAAAGGTCTGACCGCCATTAAAGTTGGGGCCTCAATCCGTAAACTCAGTCCTGACCTCGTTCTTTCCGCCCCTTCCCCATCTATCTCTCAGCTTCTGTTCCAGCGGCCCAGTTTGCAGTAGCTGCAGGCAGCTACGGAATACAACAGTGTTCAATTTAAAAGGTATGAAATACCTCTAGAACGTTTAACTTAATAGTGTTGGTTTACTGTTGACTATGGGTACCCAAACTGCAGGAAGATAAACTGGGTCAGGTACAATAGGAATATATTTCCTGCTGTAGCAAAACAAACGACATGTGGGAGAAAGGCCACATATTGGAAAATGAGAGTTGGCCTTTAGGTGCCCAGTGTCATTCTGACTGATGCTGAGCAAGAATGGCCACCTCAATCCTGCAACCACAGGGAACCAAGTCCTACCAACAGGGGAAGAGGGAGGAGCTCAGCAGAAGATCCCGTGCCTCAGTGCAGATGGCTGTCCTATTTAACCCATGGGCTTCAGCCTGGAGATATCCTGACTGAAGGACTCTGACAAGTATTATTTGGGATCTCTGTACATGGGCACTGTGAGACAGTAATTGTGCACCTCTTAGGTCTCCTAGTTTGTTTTATTGTTTCTTATACAGCACAAGAAAATTAATATAATTTCTAAAGCAAATTGTCAAAGTATGAACAACCAGAGAACATAAGAGACTGAGTATTTTGAAACCGGGCAGCAAATCTAAAATCATTTAAAATAAGATATATAAAAAATAGAGAATATATAAGGTTCAAATTGTACTATATATTGTTAACATATTTTTGTTTTGTGTTTTTTCTCTTTTTTTGGGGGGGGTGGAGGGTTTCTTTGTGTAGCTTTGGCTGTCCTCTTTGAATTCACAGAGAATTGCCTTCCTCTATCTCTTGAGTGCTGGGATTAAAATGCTTCTACTGCCTAGTGGTTAATATTGTCTTTTTAAAAAATATTTTTGTTATTTTTAATTGTTTTTGTCCTTGGAGTGGGTATATGAATGTGGGTATATATATGAACATGAATGCAGATGCCCTTGGAGTTCAGACAAAGGTATCAGATACAAGGAGCTGGAGTTACAGGTAGTTGTGAAATGTCAAACACGAGTGCTAAAAAATGAACCTGGGTTCTCTGAAAGAACATACATTCTTAACCCCCATCTCTCTAGATATAATAATATTTAAAATATACTGAAGCACCCAATTCCAAAAATAAATGCCTCCTCTCCATGGCTTTTTTGCAGATAAGGAAACTGAGGCACTGAGATTTCAGGTAATATGCCTGGGACTACTTACCTAGCTAACCACATATAAGAGACTGGGCCAGACTGGATCCTCCTTGACCCTGGACTGGGCTTACTCCGTGACACTGCAGTGATGCCAGAAGACAGCCTGAATGTGATTGGGCATGACACCTCAGATCCTGGAACCCATGGGGAAATCAGGCTTGCTGTGTTCTACTTTTACTTAACACAGTATGACAGTCACAGCAGAGAAGACTTATGACACACGACTTCAGTAGTTTACCTGTCTCCTGTTGGTGAGTTTATATGTTAACCCGTAAACTCATGTTATGGAGCTGATTCTTGTCTAGTTCAAATTCTTAAGCTTCCATGCTTGAGCTAGCTGCCAATCTTCAAGTTGGCCAAAAATTTACTCACAAGGCATAAAAATTTGGGCACCTAATATGGAACAGAGACTGAAGACCAGAAGAGACAAAGCATGAGCTTTTGTACACTGAAGTAAAATCAGTCAAAACTATAGTTCCTGCCTTATACTGTATGGATTTTGTACATTGCTCATACCTTGGGGTATGGAAGAGGGAGTCAACTGGGTTTCATTATAAAACCTTGTCTCCTTGAGATCTGTCTGACCTCAGAGAGGCAAATGGTGAGTAATTCAAAGTATTTTTGAATGAAAGTGTCAATTTAAGACCCTCCGTGTAAAACGTACCTACAAAGCCTATTTGCAAAGTAAATTTACTCTGGATTCTTGATACCTATGAAAGTTTTTTCTATGATATTTATTTAAAATTACAACAGTTTACATTAGAAACAAGCTCAAACAATTAAGGTAAAAGATAAATAACTGCATACAGTTTAATTTTACAAAATGCAAACATACATCTTTCATTGTTCCATTATCTGAGTATTAAGCGCCACATAATTGCACAAGGCGTTTTCAAATGTCTTAAAGGCTCTAAAATTACAGAGTTGACTTTTGTGAAATAGTCTTTATTTTCCTCCATTCTTATACAAATAATTGACCACACAGATTAAATTTAAATCAGAGCTGGGTCTGTCCCCTGTAGAGCTTCTTGTCTCTTGTACTTGAAAGTTGGCAGCTAGTGACAGCTAGTAGAGCCTCCTTGGATCTCCAGGCAATCCAGGATGGGATAGGGGGTGAGGAGAATTGTTTCAGCTTCAACAGTTTAAGGTGTTTCGGTCAGAAGGGTCATTTGGGTCTGGGACTCAGGTAATGTCCCCTCCAAGTTTGGGTGAGAAAGTCCACATTCTAACTTCCCTGGGTAGATTATGGTCATGTTCTTCCTCGGGAACACTCTGACAGTGCGTGAGAGGTGATGGTTGGGAGTCACTGAAGCCCTGGGTGCCACTTCATTCTGATCTGTGGGCACTTGGTGAGAAGGCCAGAATCCCATGGCTTTCATCAGTGCACCGTAGGAGTGAAGTCAGAGAAACAAACAGGAGTCGTTTTCTTCCTCATCCCAGAGCAAGAAATTACTCACTGCTGCCTTGGAGACACCAGCTTGAGTTCTTCCTTTCATTAAAAAGCCGCTCATTTTTGTTGATCAATCACATGGCATGGGTGCAGGAAAAGAAGCCAGCTCAGATAAGATGCCTTCCACTGAATGGTTAATAGTTACTTATTATCAGGACACACAGGAGCAGCAGGAAGTGACTATAATGCGAGGTGGCCAGAGATTGTTTTCACAGTGTGTTCCACGTTGGGAAACCTGATCTGGCTTCTCAGAATGTCTTCTGAAACATTATCCCTCTTGCCCTGTCCCCAGCTCTAGGTTTCCTAATTACGATGCTTGATATTACCTTTGTAATTGCAGGGACGTGCAGAGGGAAGAGAAGGAATGAAGCTCATTGTCAAGGTCCTGAGACCCCAAGGATGAAGGATGGAAGACAGTCCCTCTCACCCAGTATCGAACCTCCTGATGGACCAAGGTGAGGCCACTTGGACCCTGTTATTAGATACCTTGAAGGTGGGAATGACGGCTTCCTACTGAAGGGACAACCACCTATTGAAGGGACAGCTGCACTGGGATAACCCGGAAAAGTATCTGATTTCACTATTGTTCTTCCTTGGCCTGACATGAAGCCAAGCATTGTCCAAGTTTCTATTGAATGAGTTAATAAAACCGGTTTAAACAGTTTTGTTGTTGTTGGGCTTATTCTAGGCAAGTTAAACTATAGAGCAAAGCATTTCCAAGTGGCTTCAAAATGATTATTTTTGTCCAACTGTGTCATCAAGAGCTCATTTCTCTGCCCAATGATAAGTGTGCAGATATAAACAAGAAAGGGTCCTTACTTTTGAGGGTCATAGAGAGTCATAAACAACCAAAACTGTGGCTGAGGGAACAGGCTTGGTCAGTAAAGCAATTGCCCTACAAAGAGGAGGTCATAAGCACAATGCTCGGAACTCACATAGAAAGGCAGACGTAGTGGGGATAATTTGTAATATCATCTCTGGAGAGGCAGAGAAAGTGAGTTTACTGGGCCAGCCATGTGGCCTACTCAGTAAACTCCAAGCCAGTGAAAGACCCTGTCTTTGAAAGCAAGGTGGATAGCTCCTGGAGGTTGTTCTCTGACCTCCACATGAGTGCCCAACTGTTTGCATGCATGTACACACACACACACACACACACACACATACACACACACAAGCATTGGACGCAGTGTTGTGAGGTTACCAAATTAGTAAGACAGACTTGAATTCCCCAAGTTCCAGCACCATGCCCATGGTTTTCTTGTGACCTCAGGCAAATTATTAAAAATGTCTCCTGCCCAGAACTGATGATAACCTGAACTTACAAGTTGTTTGAGGATTAAATATGTTAAGTGTTAAAAAGCTCTTGGAAGGCTGCCCAGCACACGGCACCCCTTCAGTGAATGACGGCTGTCACTGCTATTACCAGCTGTGCAGCCCCGAGCAGGTGAAACCTGCCGAGTCTGTTTACCTGGGTGAACGATGAGGACAGTCACAGGATGATTCAGTGAGAGCTCTGCAGCTCTCATATTACTGTTTCCCTGCACCACAAGAGCCGGGACCCCATCACAGTTCCCATTTCAGTCATGAGCGTGCTACAGTTAAAGGCTTTAAGCTGGGTTGTCACTGAGATACTTAGAACCCAAGCCTTGTGTTGGGCCAGATGCCCAAGACCAGAACATCTGAACCAATGCCTGCTCAGCACTGTCTTCCTGGTCCTTTTAAGCACCTCTGTGCTTCCAGTCCCCCATTGTGCACTTTGTTGATTTGCGTTCCATTCCATCTCCACTGGAGTATCCTTGAAAATATGGAGGCAGAATATCACTTTGCCTTCGTGGACAAAAGCTCTCAGGTACAATTTAGAGCCTGAAGCTCTCCATGACACCAGTGTTTCACATGAAATAGCCCCTAGTCTCACTGTGTTTCTCCTCATCCTCCCAACCCTACAGTCCAGGCCTGTCCTATCTGTTGCCACTCTCCCTAGTAGCCAGTCCTTGATATGTTACTATACCTGAGCTCTTAGTGCAGCGTCTGTCTGATTCTCAGAGATCCTGAAGTAAAACTGCTTATACCTCCATCAAAGATCTCAGACAAGTTTATGGTACTTGTTCATCAAAATAAAGTATAAGCTGCTGTTTCTGGGAAACAGGGCTGATCAAAAAGGTTGGGGATCTTCAGGGCCAGCTTGGTTTCAGTTCTTGTCCCCAAGTTACAGTATTTGTCATAACAAGTCACATGTTTGCCAGGGTTTGCACAATATAGACTCCTGAGGAGCTCCTGGAAGATGGCTATGTGCTGAAGACCAGTTTTCCAAGTTACTGCCATTACCATAGTAACGGCCATTCCAGTAGTCCCATCATTACTCCCGGTATACTCAGAACAAACCTGAGAAATGGCCCCTGTGGTTTCCTTCACAGCAGAGAACTGAGAGCTGCAGAATTGTCTGCACATCAGGGTCCACAGCACACAAAGGCCACGGCTAGGCAGGACCAAGCCACAGTTCAGTTTTTTTTTTAACATTTATTTATTTATTTTATGTAAGTACAGTGTAGCTGTCTTCAGATGATTCAGAAGAGGGAGTCAGATCTCATTATAGATAGTTGTGAGCCATCATGTGGTTCCTGGGAATTAAACTCAGGACCTTCAGAAGAGCAGTTGGTCCTTCTAACCACTGAACCATCTTTCCAGTCCCCACAACAGTTCCTTTTATTAATCTCAGCTGTGTGCCTATGAACTTCCTGCTCTAGGATGTTGAATGTACAGTCCCTGCTCCCATCCCAGATGTGCTGGTCTGATTCCTAATAACAGAGTTTGGAAAGCCATATAGTTTTACTGCCTGCAATATTTAAGAATTAGGGGAAGAAATTATGGGAAGTAATTATGGGAGTCTCAGGTGTTGTTCTAGTAGCTGTTTTGATTGGTGTGAAACCAAGTGAAGTGTAAATACATTTGAGTTTGTTGAACATGACTGTGGCTGATCGGGGTCATCATTAATTGTCCAAAGTATCTCATAGTGCAGTGTCAGAATTTGGGGAATAAAATTTACTTCCAAAGGAAGCTATCCAGTGTTTCCCTCAGGAATGTTTGCACAAGGTCTGCCACCAAGTAGTAAAACAACTTTTCTCTAAACTGCATTCAGGCCATAGCACCTTGCTGTTCACATTTTGATGAACACACTTCAGTCTTTGGTACACCCAATGTGTCCATCTCCTGCCACCTTCCTAGAGCATGTCATGGTGGTGAGACAAGGGCAAACAAGAGTTATGGGGCTGCTCTTCCCTGGGATTCTGGTTCAGTGTATGATTGCTTCTTTCTCAGTCCTCTCTCCTGCTCTGTTATGAACTGCTGTCTTCTATAACACAGTGAATGCTCAAAATGGACAAGGCTAGCTACCATTTTCGATTGAGTGAGAGAGTAGGCTACTCTTAGATCTCCCAAAGGCCTTGGGAGAAACATGTGGATACAATAAAATCAAGTCTTTTAGGTCTGCTGAAGCCAGGGAGAACTTGGCCTTGGGAAACTTAGTGAACTCTCAGAATGAGGACTAGGAAGCTTATGCCATAAGGGCTTTGGGTTAGTGGGCTCAGCAAGGATGTTGAATTGGGTTTCAGGAGGAAAATTAGCCCTTGCTTGCTCCAGAGTCTTACCTTCCAGGAGAAGATGCTTACATATTTAGTTACATACTTACTCCTTACTCTGAGTGAGTAGGTGGTTGTCTGTGCCTGGCATTTTGAGAGACTATAGAATGCATCCCCTGAGGACAAATTCCTGGTATGAGCTCAGCACATTTAAACTTCAGTGTGCTCACCTTGGCAGATCCTGAATGCCTTATTTCTGTGAACTTTTCCGCATCATCGTGTGACAGAACAATGACTTCCAGATCAAGAGGAAGAAGGATGCCTCCACAGCGTGTGCAAATGATGATATCGGCCGGCATCTGTGTCAGTCCTGCTAACAGATCCCTTGCTCCTTGAAGCATATGTTACCATGGAAGAAAAGGTAGGTGCTTCATTAACTTCTGTTTGCTCTCTATACCACATAGGAATAGGAGCTAAAAATACCCAGTTGCTTTTTTTTGAAAAATGAAGAAAGTTGGTATCTTCATATATAAGCCCTTGTACATGTGTTTCCTTGTGTGTGTGTGTGTGTGTGTGTGTGTGTGTGTGTGTGAGAGAGAGAGAGAGAGAGAGAGAGAGAGAGAGAGAGAGAGAGGGAGGGAGGGAGAGGGAGAGAAAGAGAGAGAGAGGGAGAGAAGAGGAAGCAATACTCTATTCTCATATTCTCAGGATATCCCCACTCACAAACAACTTGAATCAGGATCCTTTGTGACAAAGGAATACAGCCAAATACTATGCTGTCCTCTCTTCTCAGCCAAGTTTTGAATGCTATTCTGGAAGGCTGAGGCCTAGATCCCATTACTGAAATCTTTGCTCTTGACTTAGGTGTCAGACTTCCAAGGGTAAGGCTTCCAAACTTCTCACATATGGAGTCAAGGTGATAGAAAGAGAGCATTCACAATAATTAGACCTTTCTTTCTCATCCAGCAGGACTATGGTGGCCCATGGGCAGCACTGGCTTCTCTTTATAGCACAGAGGGTGCTTTGAGGTGAAAAAGCCATTAACTCCTGCTGTGTGGACTCATCACAGCTGGAGAGAGTTGCACCCACCCTGAGATGGGTGATCTTCCGTGGGTCTGTGGCCACTCCCTCTTTTATCTCTCTCAACTGAGCTTTACAAAAGTATTGGCAATTCTCTGTTGTCAAAGAAAAAAAAAAGCAGGTTCTATAAATGTAACAAGCCACAAGGATGGTTGCCAGGATGACAAAGAAATTGCTAGTGACAAAGGGAGGCTTTTCACATTTGGAAAATGGGCAACTTATCTGTCTTTCTTCTATGAAGGATGGACCAGCCTGGTTTCACCTGGTCTCTGAAGACCAAGCTCCATTCTTTTTAGGGAAAAAAGAGTATTAGGCAAACCCTGTGAGAAAGCAAGTCCTCAGAATTGTTTTTAAAAACTATTCCTTTTTTAAAATGTGTAGAATTCACCTTGTCACTATCTTTCATGATCAGAAGAAGAATGTGGAGACACCAACATTCACAGGTACCAAAAATTTCCTTTGGATATTAGTAAATAAATTACCAAAGGCAGGAATAAAATCAGAACAATTTATAACATGGTGTATGACAAAGATTTGGGTTAAAGAGTAACATTTGGTTAGATACCACCTATCTATAATCAATCTCTCTCTCTCTCTCTCTCTCTCTCTCTCTCTCTCTCTCTCTCTCTCTCTCTCTCTTTCTCTCTGTGTGTGTGTGTGTCTGTCTGTCTGTCTGTCTGACTACTAACCTATTTACCTACACTCTGTCTGAAAAAGTTACTTATTCATCCATCCATCCATCCATCCATCCATCCATCCATCCACTCACTAGCCAGCCATCAATCCACTGTCTATGTATCTATGTATCTATGTATCTATGTATCTATATATCTATGTATCTATGTATCTATCTATCTATCTATCATCTATCTGTCTGTCTATCTATCTATCTATCTATCTATCTATCTATCTATCTATCTATCTGTCTATCTGAAGTGCTAGGGACCAAACCAAGAAGTTCAAGCCTGCTATGAAAGTACTCTATCAATGATCTTCATCCCCAGACTCTGGTTAAATTTCATTTTATCAAAAAATAAGTCAACTGGAAAACCTTATAAAAAGTATAAATCTCAGCACTGTAGTGTCCAAACTTGTTGGCTGCTGATGGCTGCACCATTCTCAACCCCCCTGGACCACACACAGGGTCAGAGGCAGAAATGGGGCCAGCACTTTCCTCTTCCATGATTTATTGCCTGCTAGTGCTTATTTCTTATTTCTTTGCAGCCTTTCAAAACAGCAGTCCTTGGTATTTTCATAAGAAATTACATTTTCCTTGTTTTCCAGTAGAAGAATATTTTGAGATGAGGCAGTGTGTGAAGTTCTATAGAAAAGACAGAAAAGGAGTCTTCCTCTAGCTTTATGCATCTGAAGAGCTCCAGGCATGTTACTATGTGAGGGAGACCATCAATCTGGCTGTTTTAGCACTGAAGCCTGGCGTCTATCCTGAGGTTGAAACAGGAACAAAAAGTCTCCTTTCCCAGGATCCTACAGGAGACATCTCAGTCCCTCTTGTAATAGGCATGTTGGTAGTTGTGATTGCTGTCATTGGTCCCTGGCCCAGAAAAAGTGCTGAACATTCAGAAAGGACAGAAGATGGACCTATGGAGAAAGGAAAAGTAACATCTTTATCCCTTCAGGATAAAAGAAGCCCAAGGCTTCTACTAGACAGACTAGCCACTAGACAGACACTGGCTTGGGTGTTTAATAGGAATCCTGATACTTTCCTTTCTCCTATTGGTCACCTTTAGAAACCCTGTGCCTTCAGCCCTTTTCTTCTTGAAACATCCTCTGAGAACAAGAAGCCAGCATCTCAGGAAGCCCACTTTCCTTGTTAACCTGTATCCGCTTAACACTTTTTTCTGTTCATAACCCACTGGAAGGAGCAAAGTCACATGGCCATAAGAACCTGCAGTACACATGTGCTGACATATAGTAACATCTGTATACAGTCTTCAGCCTGGCTTACAGTAAATTCTAGGTAAGAAAGCATGTTGAAGGAAACTTGTGTTATCTTCTAAAGTAACCAAAGCCTTAGTGGTTACCACCTGGCATCATTTCATTCTGAGCCCACTTCTGTCTTTATGACAAGCAGAGTTGTTATAGGTAACAACATCCACGAAGAGTGTGGCACTGGAATGAAGTGACACTTAATATATATTATCTAGCCAGAGGTTGACACACTCCAGCATCTTGCTTCACAGTGTGTGTGATCACTACAGTTACTTTCTGTATGTGGATGCTGCTTCAGTTTTGTATCCCCACTTGCATTCTTTCGGATACTACTCCAACAGCTTCCATAGAAGATAAATGGCTTTGAAGTATTAGGCCTGGAGGACTCGGAGCACACGATGTTGTTCTCCAATAAGACACACTCTCTTATCAGTCATAGGCATCCAAAGTACTCTGTGAAAATCTAATTGATTGGTTACATTAACCTTTATCCACAGCTGCAGAATCTGGGATAATCCATGGATCTGCAGGTGTCTTGCTAAGGTCCTAAATGCCTCCTTTTCTATAGAAATTCTTGGAGATCTTTCTGGAAGTGACAAGGGGCAGGGCAAGGCCACCACAATACCGCTTACAAGCAGCTGTTAGATAGCTCCACTCTCAGGCAGCACACACATTGTTCTCGGGGATTCTTTCTAATCAAAAGCCTTTGTGTGTTTCTGTTTTTAAGTTTAGAAAGCACTGGATCCCTGGCTGGCCATTATAAAGATGCTACAAGCTAATGCTGAGGTACAGCAACATCAAAAAGAAGGAGAGAGAAGCACTGTACACTGAGAGCTGAAGAAATCCAGGTGGCCTGTGCTCAACCCAGTGAATTTCTTAACTCATTCCAATTCAGTGCAGACAAGCAGAGGCTCTGACCAAATGGAGGAGAGGGGTATGGGCAAAACGGAAAAACAGACAGACACACACACACAAAGACACACAGACACATGTTTGTGTGTGTGTGTGAGAGAGAGAGATAGAGAGATAAAGACAGAGACAGAGAAACAGAGAGAGAGAGAGGGAGAGGGAGGGAGGGAGGGAGGACCTTCAGGTACCTGGAGGTTGGCTGAGTCAAGTGTTTTGTTTATAAAATCATCCCTCCCTGCTTTCCATTGTTTCCTTGCAGATGATGTTGATTTTCAAAGATGTTATCCTCCTTTGTAGGGGTGACTCATGTCCCTTTGTATGAGATGGGGATGCCACATGAAAGTGGTACAAAAAAGAAAATCAGAACTCCTGTTTTATCTGAAGTCACTCCAGAGTCCTGTGTACATAAGGCTTCCATTCTACTGGAACAAAATGTGTCATTGTTAATGCCTTTGTTGCTTTTCACTTAATAGTTTAATATAATTGTCACATGCTATTACAATTCTTCTGTAAGCAGCATTCACAATTCTCCCCTCCTCTGTGTGTGTGTGTGTGTGTGTGTGTGTGTGTGTGGTGATTTACTGATGTCAGTTTTCCCCATTCTGCATAGAAACATTTACAATACTTTAGAATCCTTTTACCTCCCACCCTGCCTCTCTTTCCCTTGTCCACCCTCATGTACCTATGTATTATGAACACACATTCCAGCTGCAATCTGACAATTCACTATGACAAGCGCCCCACCCCAAGTTTTTACTCATTTATTATTTGGCTAGTATAACATAATATTTTCTAATACTCATGCTTGAGTATGACTTCCAGAGAACATGGAACATATTCTATGAAAACTTAGATTCTGTGTTTCTGGCCCTGGGTCAGACCATGCTCTTTGGCCATAGGCTGGAGAGTTCTCTCTGGTGAATTTCAGTGAAGAGAGACCCCTATCCCTCCCCTGAGCTCTATAGGAAGTGTGAGGATCCCAGGGCAGGAAATAGACAGGACCTGGAGGTAGGTCCCTTGTAATATCAGCTGTAGGTGGTGTGCCCCACAGCCATTGCTATCCTTAAATCTTGGAAGCATCTACCTGGAAGGAGAGAGCTGAGAAGGAGTACTGAGGAGAAAGAAGCCTCCAGTTATATGTAAAGCTGACAGCACGGCCAAGAATACTGCAGATGTCTGTGCTGTGTGCTTCTCTAACAAGAGTCCTGCTTCGTCTGTTAAGTGGAAGTCCTCTTCAACTGGAAAATGGCATTAGCAAGGAAGAACTGATACCATGTGGCCAGAAATAAACAGGCAGGCAGAGAAACTGCCATGATTCTGTGTTGGCTAAGGAAAATCCACATCTCTCTGCTCTCTCGCCTTGCTTTGTCCTCTATAGTTATCCATCCTGGCCCACACACTTAGTTGTCTCTGCCTGGGAAAGTCAATTCACACATATTGTAAGAGTTTTTTGAATGGTGTGGATATATGCCTTATAAAGTTTTACCCTTCTCTCTAAGTATCTTTCTATGAGATAAGCAGGATTTGCTACCTGTTCTGAATGCTGCTCTGACCTCTAGTCTCTGAATCTGCTCTTGTGCCAAGATGCACAAGCAGAATGCAAAAACAAAAAACAAACAAACAAAAAAACCAAAAACCAAAAACCAAACCAAACAAACAAATAAAAAAAAAACCATATATGCTACCTGATATGTTTAACCTGATGAGTTTGTTACTGTGGACACCATTGAATTTCACAGTTCTTTTTGTTACCACAGCAAAGCTAACTAATAGTGGATGATGAAGATCCTGTAGGTGAACAAGGCTTTTCTCTCTTAGGAGTAAAGTTCATAGAGAATGGCCGTAGTCACAGGTCTTTCCCGAATACCTAGGTCAGTAGTGAGGGGACTGTTAGTGAGTAGACATTCTTCTGGGAATTAAATACCTATTTTCTCTATCTTAGCTTTACCTCCACATTTAAATTCCAGCTAATCACACAAGATTAAAGACTGAAACACAACTTATTAAAGACACAAGAACTGAGACAGGGAGGCAGAATTAATCACTCTGCAGAAGTAAATTAATAATATGTGTTACTTCAAATCTTCCTCAATTCAGTCTGTTCATTGTGTGAAAAACAAAAAGCAACAGGTCACAGAGGAAGGTTGCAGAAATCATCATAACTCAATACACAGTCTCTCTGTGTTCAAAAGATGTGTCTAGGGGAAGACAGATGCCTTATCAACAATGGGCGACACAGGCGACGGGGGCATAGGTCACAAGTTGTTTGTGTTTGTCAGTGTGCTTCTGGAGGTTGTGCACACTGGCCTGAAACAAACCTCGAAAGGTCAGCTCTGTCTGCTCTTCTGGCTCCCAGCTCACACCTGCCTTTATGACCTTCTCTGTACAAAGAGGGGGCAAGAGGCCTTTGGAAAAACTAACACCAAACAGGCCGTTTCCAGCAGTAAAAAGAAGCTCAGACTGACTTTTTGTTAAATTCATACCAAAGAAAAGGTATTCTTCATGAATCTGCTTCCAAAACATGACCACTTTTTTTCTCTCTCCTCCACAGTTCTCTGGGAGTTTAAGTTTTAGGAAGTTTGAATATAAGATAATACACTGCATTGACACTGTGAGTGGATTTGGGAGTCCAGATTGCTTTTCTCTCTGAAAAAAAAAAAATCTGAGCTATGGCCCCAGCAAAACTAGAAAACAAATTGAACAAATCTTGAATAATGAAGACCAGCTGGGGAAGCCCCGTGCTGTGATTCAGGATTTCATTTTTTGTGTCTCTGGGGCACATCCCAATTGTAGTATCAAGGGGCCTGGAGCTGTGGCAGGGAAGAAGCAACTTGTCTTCAGAGCTTGTCACTGGCTAGATGGGGATGACAGCCAGGATCCCACTAGATTACTGGGGGGATTCAGCAAGACAACTCAGAAAAGTACATAGTAGGATGTTTGGCAAACAGTTATCTCCAAGGACACAGTAGTTCCTTAGCTCTGTTTGAGGAGAGTATTGCACATTACATGCACGATGTGTAATGTTACTGAAACATGCATGTGCTACAGAGTATTAGTCATTGCCCACTGGACTAATTTCCATCCCATAACAAAATGCCTTGGAAAACTACCTTATAAAGAGAGAAGGTTTGTTCTGGTTTTGCACAAAGTTTGGAAGTTTCATTTCACAACTCAGATCTCCTCCTTGCTTGGGGCCTGTAGTGTGGTGGCACATTGTGACAGAGTACGTGACAAAGTAAGAAGACTCAGCCGCACACTTCGGCAGCAGGAGAGAAAAAGGAAGAGGCCTTGGGGTCCCACAATGCCCTCCAACTGTACACTTCCACCAGTGTGCTAGCCTCCCACAAGGCCTGTCCTCAGTATCCCAGGCTGGGTACAAGCCCCTTGCCCTCCTCAATGCCACAAACTCGGTTCAGAACCTTTAACTTATGACACTCTGAGGAACATTTGAGATCCAAATGATCACACGTGGATCTTCTGAATGGCAGGAAATCTTCCTAATATTCAGAGCAACACTCAGATGTCTGATGCCATCATTGCCATCGGGATAGGTGCAAAGTGGTCCCCCAGCAGGGACTCAGAAACATCACACAGGTAAATACAGGGGACACACTGACTTTAGATCCACAGCTATGTCTGCATTCACACTAATTACTCTTTAAAATGCTCGTTCATGTGGCAAGAATAACAGAAAAGCGGCCACAGAAAATGATTCTAGAACTTTCTGAGAATCCATTTAAAACATATAAAGCTGGCAGCATCATTGGCAATGTGGCTGTGAAGTCCGGGTACTTCAGAGTCATATGCTTGATGGAGGATCTCACACTGAACACTGTTTTGGAAGGTCCATGTTTCCTTCTAGAGAAAGGATTAGGAACCTCCTTGCTCTGAACATATCAGCTGGTTCTGGGTAGCCCATGCTGAGTAAGAGGTTGTGTTTGCCTGTAGAAGGAGGGGTGGAGGAAGTCTCCTGAGTGACTACAGTTCCACCATCACGCAGCATGGTGGAAGAGCAGTAGCCTGAGAAAATCATGGGTGGCAGGAAGAGAAGAAAGGACAAGATCATGTTGTTCTCTTCAGACCCTTTCCTCAGGAGAAACAAAGACCCTTTCCAAGAAAGGAATCATTTTGATATTCTCAAGGCAAGAGTCTGATATTTGAAAGACACAAAACATGCAGAAATCCATTTCATTTTCTTTCCTTGCACAAAAGAATTAATGCGTTAGCCCCACACGTCAAGGACACAAGGCAATGGAAGTGCTGTGCATTTTACATTCCATTCACACTAGGTGGAGATTGCAAACCAGGCATTCCTAAGCTTACCCAGTATTTGGAAACCAAACAAATCCCTGCACTTAAATATATGGATATTTCACATAGTCACCCTTTCTTCTCTTGAAAACGAGAAGGCAGGCTGAGCACCACATCTGCGAGACTGTCCCTGTTAGGTCAGGGATCCACACTATGGGTCTCTAGCTTCTCAGCTCCAAATGCTTGAAATACTTACTCCTTTCTGCAAACTTGAGAGGCAGGATCTCATGAAACACATGTGACAGGGAAAGAGCCTGAGAGGGTGGCAGGGGCTTAGCATAGGGTAGAATGTGTTGAGGCTCCCTGGGCAGTTTGCATGCTTGGGAGAGGAGATGGAGTTGAAGCACATACAAGAAGAGTAAGAAGTGAGCTCTGTGTCTCACTCCTAAGTCACCCAGAGAGGTGTCCTAACAGGAGCTTCCTTCGGTTTCCTTGTCTCTAAGAAGAGAGACCCCTAGCTAGTCTTTATTTGTAGTGAGATTTTTTTTTTCTCCTTTAAGAGTTGTGGCCAGTCGGTTCCTCCGAAAACTGGGCACCTCACTTCCAGAAGATCCTGCTATACCACTCCTGGGCATATACCCAGAGGATTCCCCACCATGTAATAAGGATACATGCTCTACTATGTTCATAGCAGCCCTATTTATAATTGCCAGATGCTGGAAAGAACCCAGGTATCCCTCAACAGAAGAGTGGATGCAAAAAATGTGGTATATCTACACAATGGAGTACTATTCAGCCATTAGAAACAATGAATTCATGAAATTCTTAGGCAAA
This sequence comes from Apodemus sylvaticus, assembly GCF_947179515.1. Taxonomy (NCBI): domain Eukaryota; kingdom Metazoa; phylum Chordata; class Mammalia; order Rodentia; family Muridae; genus Apodemus; species Apodemus sylvaticus. Next base: position 131,081,421 of record NC_067476.1, on the reverse strand, counting down.
TGGATGGAGCTAGGCAAATGGATGGAGCTAGAGAACATCATACTAAGTGAGGTAACCCAGACTCAAAATGGTATGCACTCACTAATAAGTGGATATTAACCTAGAAGACTGGAATACCCAAAACATAATCCATACATCAAATGAGGTACAAGAAGAAAGGAGGAGTGGCCCCTGGTTCTGGAAAGACTCAGTGAAGCAGTATTTGGCAAAACCAGAACGGGAACGTGGGAAGGGGTGGGTGGGAGGACAGGGGAAGAGAAGGGGGCTTATGGGACTTTTGGGGAGTGCGGGGCTAGAAAAGGGGAAATCATTTGAAATGTAAATAAATTATATCGAATAAAAAAAAGAAAAAAAAAGAAATGTAAATAAAAAATATTTAATAAAAAAGAAAAAAAAGTTGTGGCCTGATATACACAACACAAAATCTGAGCATTTCTCAAGTTTATAGTCAGCAGTATCAAATGAATTCAGACTGTCCTTCAGTCATGATCACCTTCGTCTCCAGAACTTTCCCACCTTCTTAAACCGAAAGCCCAGACTACTGTGTGGCTCTCAGCTCTCTAATCTCCAGACCCTGGCAGCCAGCAGTCCACCGTGGTGTGTGTGCGTGCGTGCGTGCGTGCGTGCGTGCGTGTGTGTGTGTGTGTGTGTGTGTGTGTGTGTGCTTGTGTGTGTGTGTGTCTGTGAATCTCTCTGTGTGTGTCTGTGTGTGTCTCTCTGTGAATCTCTCTGTGTGTGTCTGTGTGTATCTCTCTCTGTGTCTAAGTGTGTGTGTCTGTGTGCATGTTTATGTTGGAAGGATTTATTATGAATGAATTATCACTTGCTACATAGATCTCTGTGGTTTTCTTCTTGACTTAATTGGTTATTTTTGTTCTAGAAGTTTACCTATCTTGTATAGATCATAAATTGTTTAGGCTTACAGTTTTCATAGATACATTTTTCTAATATTCCTTTTTAATTCCTTTGAAATTAATGAAATGTAAGAACTTCAGTGTCTCACATTAGATATCTGCATCATCTCTTCTTTGTCTCTTGGTTAAATTAATTTCAAGTTTTTCCGACTTCATTTTTCATTTACAAATATTTACTTCTTATAGTTCAGGAGATTGGGAAGCGTTTCGGAGTGGTAACAATACATTATGAAGTTGTGCTTACTGCATTATTCCATGGCAAAAATGAAAGGGCAGGAGAGCATGTACAAATGAGAGAGAAAGACAGGTAAGATGTGCGCCTCAAGCCCTCTAACTGACAGCATCAATTCACCCATAAGGATCGCAAACAGGTCTCCTAAGGCTCCAACCTATAAATCAATTGCACTGGGGACTGATTTTTGGATCCTATGCTTTGGAAGATACCCCCAAGCTATACATCATATAGTGTACTTGCTGATTATGAAGCTATTTTGCCATCAGATTATGGATATCTTAAATTATTCTTCATCCACCACTTCCTCAATGACTACTTTCTTTTCATTTAGTTTGTTTTCTATAGAGGAATGATCTCCCTTTATTATTTGTTTTCGTATTTATTCTACACATAGTTCCTTTATGGTTGTCATAATGCATAACCTTAAAATCATGAAAATATATTCTAAATCTGTGATGGTTCAATTTCAGGAAAATAAAATCTCTATGCCCTTTACCTTTCATGGTTTATGTTACTGAAGCCATGAAATACACCTTTGCAGGTTGAGTTCTTGTTAACATGGATTCATAATTGGTTTTGTGTCTCTCAATTTTATAGGAGATAAAATGGAGTTAAAAGTTAAAATATCTGAAATACTAGCATTTATATTTGTCCATCTCTTAGTGTTACTGGAAATCCACGCTTTTAGTTGTTCAACACCCTTTAATTACAACCCACAAGGATCTTCACTATCATTTCTTATCAGACTGACTAATGGTAAGAAACTCACTCAGATTTTACTTATCTGAAAATTTCTCCCTTTCATTGCTGTTTTGAGACAGTGTCTTGACGCAGAGTGCAGACTGGTCTCTATAGGCATGTTTTGAACACTGTGTAAAGTTTACTCTTGGGTTATTCAAATGATGATTTCTTTACCTTCTTATCTTATTTCAATCTGGACATGGCGTTGTAAGCCTTACACCAAGAATCTCCTGTTTCAAGTTTGTGTAAACAGTCCTTACCATGTAGTCAATAAAAGGTGATCACCCAATGGCTAGGCAGAATAGAGAATAGGGTGGACATCCACTAGATAGAGGGAGGAGAAGAAGAGAGCAGATGTGTCAGGAGGATGGAGGACTTGAAGCCATGAACAGGAGTCTGAAGAGCCAAATCAATAGTAATATGCAAGTGTCATGGTGTGGAGCTGGGGGCTAGCCAGATTATCATAGAAGGTAAGGACAGGTCATTTAATTGTTCAATTATTGAGGTGCAGTTTTAAATAAATCTTGGTTTCTATATGCAGTTATTGGGGACTAACATAAGGTAAAGAAATTCAGCTGCTGAATTAACTGACTGTTTACATTTATATTGATAATAATTTGTTATCAGGTCCTTGGGAGGTGAGAGACTCTCAGAACTCAAATGGAGGGGCCTTAGATGAAATGCCCAACAGTGGGGCAAGAGAATTCATAGAGTCCACCTTTAGTAGAAAGACAAGACATTAAGTGCAGGGATGGGGTTACCATCACACAATCAAAACTCTGACCTAGATTTTTCCCTGTCTAAAATAACTTCAGGGATAAAAAAAATTGGAGAAGAGACAGAGGAAAAGGTTGTTCAGTGACCAGCCCAACTTGGTATTTATCTCAAGGGGAGGCTCCAAGGCCTGACACTATTATTGATGCTATGGTGTGCTTACAAACAGAAGCCTACCATGGCTGCCCTCTGAGAAGTCTAACAAGCAGCTGACTGAGACAGAAGCAGATACTTATACCCAACCATGGGACTGAAGTCAGAGACCCCTGTGGTTGAATTAGGGAATGTCTGGAAGAAGCTAAGAAGGAAGATCAGCAGTCTCAACTAACTTGGACTCCTGAGATCTCTCAGACACTGATGCACCAACCAGTCAGCATACATGAACTGGTCCGAGACCCCCGACACATATATAGCAGAGGAATGCCTGGTCTGGTCTCAGTGGGAGAAGATGCACCTAATCCTTGAGAGATTTGAGGCCCTAGTGAGTGGGGAGGCCTGGTGGGGATGGGGGTAGGGGGTTCATCTTACTGAAGACAAGGGAGAGAAGGACCGGGATGAGGGACTGTGTGAGGGCAGACTGGGAGGAGGATAATGAATGGACTGTAAGAAAATAAAAAAAATAATAAAATAATAATGTATTTTTTTAAAAAAAAGAATTAATTATCAGGTCTCAAACTTGAAATCTTCCTACCTTTGTGTTTCAAGTGCTTGAGTTACAGGTGTGTACTACCACCATCACACCTCCCACAGTTTTGAAGAATAGTTTTGCCAGATAAAGAATTTAAGGCTGGCACTTTCTTTCAGGCAATACTTAATGTATCATTCCACTGTCTTCTTTCTTTTCTGTGGAGAAATGCACAGATAGTGGGGCTCCCTTGTATGGAAGAGGCGAGCCAAGCTCGCAGACTCCATGGTTTTCCTTGTCTCTGGGCTTCTGCAGTCTTATTGCAAAATGTTCAGTGTGAAGAACTTAGAACCAGAGCACTCAGGGTCAAGGTCAGGTTCTATTTAGCTCAATTACTCACTCTCTCTGAGGCTCAGTTTCTTCAGCTATAAAGTTGAGGTTGGAAGTGTACTAAGAGAGAGTCAAACTGAAGTAGGAAAAATGTTTGTCCTTTAAAATATTTATTAACATTAAATCTGTAGTGAAAGTTATCAGTATCCCTTTAAGGTTTCCTTTGGTCCCATTACACAGTGTAATGTTCAAAATGCAGATTCCAAAGGGATGAACATTCCCTCCATACTGTCTTCATTTCAGTTTGTGTCAAGGGAGGAGACAGTAGGGCCAGCAGTCATCTTTCTTTGCAAAGTCACAATGTAGAAGTGATGCCATAATTTGCATTTCCATCCTCTTGCTAGGGCACAGCCCTGTGCTCATCTGTGGTCTGACTATTTTTGATATATGTGAAGAAACATCCATTAACTTTAGACAGAAAGGACACCGACACACCAAAGAAAAGATTCTTTCCAAATCCTGCTTGATAAAGCAGTGATTTATGGGGTTCTTTGCAGAAGCATGGGTGACTTAAAGGCAACCATACTACCAGGAGCTTCAACCCTCAGCATGGCTTAGTGATGGTCATTACTGACGAGTCCCTACCCCTCATCTACTTCTCTCTCCGATCTCCTGTGTCACCTTTTAAGACCACCTGCAGGTAAGACCAGAGGAAGTGGTTCTGAAGGGTCTTGATGGCCTCTTCCCATTTCTACAAGGTTCTTCTATTGTCCGATAATTTGCCAGAATGCTTGCAGATCTCAAGGAAGCATGCTTACTTATTGATTTATTATACAATAAAGTAAGACTACAATAAAGAATACTGAAGAATCGCCAGACAAAAAAGAACATGGGTGAGGTGGAAAAGGATCCCAAGCACAGAGTCTTCTGTTCCTGTGGAGCTGAGTGCGACGTGGATACAGTCTTCTAAATTTTTTTTTTATAGAAACCAGTACAAAGTCAAGATTGATTATTAATTCTCGCTGTTCTCTGACTCCTTCATGGAGTGTGGGGGATGGAACCAAATCTACTAAGATTATAATTATGACTTGATCTTTATGTGAACAGTCTCCACCCAGGCAGGAGTCTGCCAAGGCTTTCTTTAAAATGAAAGACTGTCATCACTTAGGAAATTCCAAGGGACTTTGGAGTTAGTGTGTTAGAAGGCATTGAGGCTAATAATCTCAGTACTCTACAAGCTGAGGCTAAATGATCCTATGTTTAGGTGATCCTGTGTCAGATATAGAGAGAGGAGAGGAAGAGACAGACACAGAGACAGACACAGACAGACATTCAGACAGACAGACAGAAAGAAAGAAAGAAAGAAAGAAAGAAAGAAAGAAAGAAAGAAAGAAATACACAAACACACAAAGAGGTGGTAAGAAGGGAGGGAGTGATGGAGAGAGGGAAGAAAAAAGGAAGGAAGGAAGGAAGGAAGGAAGGAAGGAAGGAAGGAAGGAAGGAAGGAAGGAAGGAGATAAGGAAGAGCAGAGATTAGAAAGAAAAGCTACTCTTAGCATCCCTATTGCTTAGGAAATTACGAGGGTCTTCAGCAGTTCCATATCATGATTCCACATTGATTATAACACATAACATGCTGTTAAATTTTCTAGGCTTCAGCTGCTGGGTAGGGTGAGAAAAGGTGTTTAGTATTTCAAGAATTCACACCACGTTGAAGCTACTAAGTTATCAACTGTAATATGTATATCCCATGATGAGGCTTCTTTCTTCTATTGCTTCCTTCACTATTCCCAAGGCTAATGACACAGACCCCTACTAGTTCTGAAGTTACAGGTCTATTGAGAAGAGAGCCCAACCCTGAATTATGCTGGGTGCCTGTGCCCCAAACACTGATAGAAGGTGGTCATTAATAACACTCATTGCAACAAAGAAATACAGTTCAAGCTGCTCTTAGTATAAATGAATCTGAGACTCAAGGTGTGCCCCTTAGGCTTGTAGGATCATGGAATATTTAAGAAATTCAGAAATTTCATCCTAATTTCAGACCTACTGAATCATTATCTCCATGTTTACAGTTATCTTCTTTAAATAAGATGAGCACTGGTTTTATTGTTGACTGAAGTAACTGAGCTACTCTTAGCTGGAGAATAGACTGAAGGTTTCTATAAGTTAACAAATTCATCTAGTAGTATGTTTCCAAATAAGGGTTGGTTTGTAAACACAAACCAAGCAAAGATGAAAACTCCTGACTGCTACTTACAATTGGGCTGGGGGGTGACTTCATGCAGGAGGCTCTGGGTTCCTCCTCCAGCACCACAGACAAGAATAAGGACCACGAAATTACCTGCATTTGCCTGCTTGTGGTAGGTTCACTTCTGATGTATTTGAGAGAAATAATCAAAAATAACTTCCTCTGGATTAATCATTGGTGAGAGTCTATGGAGACCTCAGGAAAATTTCAGGACTCTAGAAGTTCCAGTTGCCTCTAGCTCATGTGCTCCACTTTGTAAGGCTTCTTAAAATCCTTTCACTAATTCAAATTTCAAAACTCTGTTGTGAATTTTTCTGACACTCTGGCTAAGAAATACAGGAGAGAAAAAGATGAGATGAATGGGAGGCCTAATGATCTGTATCTTGCCACACCAGGTCTGTGATTCCAGGCTAAGATCGACCTCTTATGAACTTTCCCTACTGAATGGAGATTTAACATACTAAATTGAGATTATGACAGCTCTCCTATTCCTTGACAGTACTGTGCAAATTACCTAAGTTAGCTTCATAATTTTTCAATGCAGTTACCAAATACTTGTTCCTCAAGGTCATCAAACCTACCAGGAGGAGAACTGCAGACAAGGACCTCACCTGCTTAGTATATGATTACAACTACAAATTTTATGTCACTTGACAATTTGAGTCATTCATTACATTTCTGCTATTTAATATTTCACAAGCTACAAGCTAAGCCTGATTCTCTAGTATTGACACGATCAGGATGATTGAACAATGAAAACTTATTGTGAAATTATTTGTATCTTCTTTTCATCCCTTTGTTGTTATCTGTTCCATCTGACTTAGAAGCAGAGAGTTGCTTCACTTGTCAAAATTGTTGCTGAAGAAAACATCTAAAATGTAGCCTCAGAGATTGACAAATTGTGCAAATATGAGATGATCTACTCAGTCTTGATAAGGATGGTCTTGGAGAGATTTGCTTGCCTCCAGATTTCCAAAGGCCTAAAGCACTGCTCCTCTCCTTATCTCTACCTTCTCAGGGAGTAAACTTATAATGAGAATGCTTTTCACATTGCTATCAATTTCTATCACAGCAGTCATCGAGGAAGCAAATGCTGAAAACCCCAGCAATAAGGTATCACTTTTTTCTACCCACCCTCCCAAGCTGGGCAGAATTGCAGTACTCTTATTGAGACCTCAGTAAATGATAAGCTTCACAATTGTAGAATTCCAACCAGGAACACAATAAGACCCCAAAAGAGAAGTTCCAGTTGCCTCTAGCTCATGTGCTCCATTTTGTAAGGCTTCTTAAAATTCTTTCACTATTAATTTACCTGTGGATTTAATATGACCTTGGGAGGGTATATCCAAATAGCAGTCACAAGTTGATGGGATTCTGTGGCAAAGGCTACTAAACAAAATGAAAAAGAGAAAATGAAGAGCTGGTAAGACAAGTTAGTTGACCTTGTAATCATTTCTAATTTTTAATAATGTGTATGGACACTAGACCTCAATGAGATCAATCTCATTAAAAAAAAACACCAAGTTTTAAATAAAATCTTCTTCATTTAGTAAATGTTATTTCTAATAACATTTTTTGCTTTGTTTTCTAGGTTTGCAAGTGGAAAGCATTGGGGCTGTGGTTTTCCCTCTTTGCGTAGTTCAACCCCAAGTTGATGTACTTTGCCTTCCATTTCCCATTGTCATCGGACTCCATCTGGCTCAGTTGTCTTTTCTAAGAGTTGGCCATTAAAAGACTAAGATCAGACCCAATAGCTGGTCAGGATTTTAATAAAGATTTCCCTGCTCATAGAAATATTCACGGACGCTTCTGTAACATTGAAAAGAGAGATTTACATTTTTAAATGTCTCATTTTGAATTATATTGTAGAAGAAATAATACATTGACCAATTTTCAATTTGCCGTTGGTTATTTGATTACTAATTTGATTGTAGAATTGTTCTTATAGGGATAGTTGTTATTAAGGCTAAACTAGCATTCAAAGGGGTTTTAACATTGCAGCTTTCAAATTGATTCATAGTCAAAATATACAGAAAATAAGTTGTACAGGTAGTAAACGGACCTGGGAATAAATGCTTTAAATCCCTTGATTCTGGTTTTTTGTTTTTGTTTTTGTTGTTTGCTTGTTCTTAAAAACATAATGGAATACATGGAATGAGATGGATTTTTACTTCATTGACTGAAAAATTCAAAAGTTAATGAAAAACTATTACTGAAAAAGGAATTAGTAAACACTTGCATTTGTACTTTCCTCCCTAGAAGACTTGTATCTATTGAGTCCATGAAGAAACAAAAAGTTACAGCATTTTATGGTATAACTAAGCACTAGCTTGATTCTTTAAGATAACCATTCCTTCATATTTTGTGGCAAGCCAAATATTTATGTAAAGGCCACATAAGTAAAAGTAGACACATTTGTATACCCAGGCTGGTATTTCAACTACAGCTAGAAAATAGTCTGCAGAACAAACTATTTTAAAGAATAAAGAACAACTTGGTTACAATAAGAACTACAGCTGAACTTTGGAAATAAAACTTATTTTCCCCAAAATGAATAGGGTGTATGCTGATTATCCTTAAAAGGGGACAGAAAAGTGAATTGTGCCAACAAGAGACCAGAGCTTTTTCATCTGAAACTTCCATCAGTGGCTTCTTTTGAAGAAGGAGATTGTGGCAAGTTTTCTTTCTTTTTTTTTAATATTTTTATTTTCTATATTCTTTGTTTACATTCCAAATGATTTCCCCTTTCCCAGTTCCCCCCTCCCCATATGTCCCATAAACCTTCTTCTCTCCATCCCTTCGCCAATAACCTCCCTCCTTTTTCTCTGTCCTTATATTCCCTTCCCATGCTAGATCAATCCTTTCCAGGATCAGGACCCTCTCCATAGTTCTTCATGGGAGTCATTTGTCATGCAATTTGTGCCTTGGGTATTCAGAGCTTCTGGGCTAATTAATATCCACTTATCAGAGATTGCATTCCATGTGTATTCTTTTGTGGTTGGGTTACCTCACTTAGGATGATATTTTCCAGATCAAACCATTGTGGTAAGCTTCATATGGATTCTTACAAAAGGTCCCCATGGTTGGTTTAATTAACTTGCTTGGTTAATTCAGTCCAAAGAGTTGCCGCCATTAGATTGGATTATGGGCATGTCTGCAGGGGACTGTCTTGATTTTCAGTGGTTGTGGAAGGATGCAGGCTACTGTAGGAGGCAACCCGTCCAGGTTAGGTAGTCCTGGATTGCATAAAACAGAGCTAACAGAGAGAAAACAAGGAAGCTAACAAAGAGTTCTCCATCTGCTCCATGTCCCTGCCTCCAGGTTTCCCATCTTGAGTTCTTTCTTTGACTTGTCTTCATGACAGATAGAAACCTAGGACTGTAAGACAACAAAACAAAACAACTTTTTGCATCATGTCCTTTTGGTTGAGATGCTTTATCACAGCAACAGAAAAGCAAACTAGCCACACACACAACCAAGACTAGGCACCAACGGGACTGGTGTCTTAATTTCCTTTGAGTTCTAATGTCACTTTAGATTTCAAGATAGAACACCTATCTATGGAAAGTATGTCTTTTCTGAGGACACAGTATAGAAATTATCCAACATAGAATTCTTTTCTTTCAGTCTACAGCCCAACCATTTTGCCAGCTATGCACAAACTGAGGAAGGTCAATAAATGAGAGGACAGCTTCCCCATCTATAAGCAAGCATCCTGGAATGAGTAAAGGTTATTGATGCTCCTGCACCCTATGGTAGAGACCTAAAGTAAGCAATGACAGTCCTGAATGAACATTTCTAAGCCTAATGTCAATGTTTCTGCCAGTAGTGACATAGACTCTTATGGAAGTTGAAACATTTGTCCCTTTAGACCTTTTGGATGGCAGTCCCTGCCAAAAAGTCCCCTAGAATTCCTTAAGGGAAATTCTAGGGGTGAAATTCATCCAACAAATTCTCAATAAGCTAGTCATGGACCTAGTGAAGCTGCCCAGGCATACAGCTGCCCCTCTGAAGAGGGAAAGAAGGTTCCCTTGTGTGTGTGTCCCTCTTTGGGAAGCCCAGCTCCCAGCAACTGGGCTGCCTGTGGCCAGCTCAAGCCAAGACACTGGGTACAGCCTGGACCCCACCCTTAAACACAGACTTCCCGTTCAGTAGCAGTTTCTGGCACTGGAGTCTTCATTTCTCCAAACTGCCACCACTATTTGGATAAAATAACATTTGAACACATTCGAATCCTCTGTTGGAGGATATTTTCAGACAGAATAGTGAAAACACTCCCCTCCCTTGTACATTTTCCAGAGTCATTTTAAGACAGTAAAAAAGAATTAATTTTTCATGAATCCCCACTTCCAGAAATCATCCCTTCCTATAAATTTCCTTGAACTGTATTTTGGGATCTTAATACCTTTTTAAATACCCCCCCCCCCCTTTTAAGTGGGGCATTTCTTGATGATGATATTCTCAAGCTACTTTGAGACTCTGTACCAGCAGTGGAAAAAACATGGTGCTTATGCCAAACCCCGTGCCCTTCTTATTTTTATAAATAAAGTTTTATTGGGATAGACCTGTGAGTTTAATGGCAGGCTTTATGGCTGCTTTTCTACTACAGTGGCAGAGCTAAATCGTAAGACAGCGATTCCAGGGCTCACATGCCTAAAGCATTTATTAATTGGCTCTTTGCAAGACACATTTTCTGAACCCTGTGCTACTTCTTGAAAGACAACTCCAGTGCCCATCCATGCCCTCCTAACTCATGCCAACTTTGAGACATGGTTTCTGTGTTTTTAACAACTGCTTTTTTATTCATTCTCCAATTTTGGGCTATGAGATTCTAAATACAGAGGCTCCAAAATGATGGCACTTACATTATGCCCCACCATTCAGATTCAATTTCTCTATGAATCTGTCCTGGAGGAATCAATGCATATAACTTTCATTCTAAGGCGACACTCATTCTCTTGGGGAAAAACAACATGAAAATGAGTCTTGTATATTACCATGTATTGCAATGTCTTATCCTTTATCTTTCATCTATTTAATTTCCCATCTGTGGGTTAGAGGCCTTGTTGGATACTCTAATGGTCTCAAGATAATTTACCATTTAGTAACATAGCAAGACTTTGAAGCTGGCATGAGGAATCCCTCCGTATAGGTAGTGAATTGAGAATCAGAGAGGGGAAGGGATTTACTTAAATTTACCAAGCTCTTAAGTGGCTGAGTCAGAATTTAAGTCAGTTTAGTCTCTGTTTCAATAGCCTTTGATTTGTGTTGCATCTCTAGGGAGTAATAATAACTCTGTTAGCCAGACTAGTAGAAATATTGTAAAAAAATTATTTTGTACCTTTCCCTCTTCTTTTACTGCCTTTTCATAAGAACTCAGCATCATGACTGACAATACAAATATTACAGTGATGTAGAAAAATTTGAAGCTCCCGTGTGATGTATCAGTCATACAGACCTAGGTAGTGACTTAACCTATCAGAACCTTCCCTGTTTCTTCTACACAGTGGGCTCAATAACACACTCATAGAAAACACCCACTAGGTGGTTATAATAGATTATTAAATTAGAGAGGATAATCTTTAACTTGACTGCCTGGAGGCCATTGAGATCAACTGTTAGAAGCATTGCCAAGAAAATTACACAAGTTTAAGTGATGTGCTTACATGTGCACCTTATGACTGATTTTCTGGGCTGCACTTCTTGCCAAAGGTCAGTGCTTACTGTCTGTATGTCTCTTCTTGTGGCCGTTTGTCTTAGTTAGGTTTCTACTATTGTGATAAAACACCATTATCAAAGGCAACCCGTGGAGGAAAGGATAAAATTTCATTTTATAGCTTGCAGTGTATTATCCAGAGAAGTCATAGCAGGAACTTAAGGTAGGAGCCTAGAGGCAGGAAACAAAGCAGAAGCCAAGAAGAAATACTGCTTACTGACTTGCTCTTCATGACTTGCAGAGCCTGATTTCTTATAGAACCCAGGATCAGCAGTCTAGAGGTGGGGTGGTGCCCAGTGAGCTGGGCCCTATCAACCATCAATCAAGTAAATGAACTTCAGTTTGTTGACAGGCTATTCTGGTAGGGACACTTTCTCAACTTAGGTTTCCTCTTCTCAAATGACTCTAGCATGTTTTAAGTTGACATAAAACTAGCCAATACACAGGTACAGAGTGTTATTTCAAGGCGATTTATTGTTGCTGTTGGTTGAGACTCAAGGCCTTCTCTATAGGTCTGTCTCTCACGTGTATAACATGTGAGAGAATATTAAGAAACAGAGCCAACATCCAGCCTGCCAATGAACCACCAGGAAATGAGAGGATAATTATAATTTTAGTCACACACAAGTGCATTAGAAAAATGTGAAATTCACCTCTCACCCAGATGACATGGCATCAAGTGGCCCTAGCAGCAGAGGGACACACCCAGAACCACTTTAGGGGAATGGTTCTATAAGGTAGAGATTCTGAACTTGAGCAGAAATCTTCAGAGAAAATAAAATCTGCACAAGATTCAGATATGGGCTGCTCTGTTGTCCTAAACCCACCTTAGGGCAAGGGACTGGATGTTTTTTCAGAGGGAGAGAGTGGCTGGTAAACATCTAAAGATGCAAGTTCTCCTCCAACCAAGGAAGCACCATAGGGAAGCCCTTGCTGGAGGACAGACCTTAGGAAGTTTGCAACAGTGCTGTCCATGTGGGAGGCTTGGACAATAACAGCAAACACTACGGCGGTCCTAGAAGGTCTTGCCTCTGACATCCTCTAGATGAAAGACTTTGGGAAAATTCTCTGTGAATTTCAGTGAAACACAGACTAACCTTTGGAATGTATGGCCAGAAAACTCTTGGAAGCACTTGCCAAGGCTGTGGTCTCTAACTGGAACATGCACACAGCTCACCTGCACTCTCCTGAAGTGCAGATTTGGTATTCTACAGAATGGTTTTTCTAGCAAGTTTCCATAGCTACTCAATGGTCTTAGCCCAGGACATAGCTCAACATGGCCACACCACAGAGGGCCTATAAAGTAGGATGGTTACCAAGCAATTCCTTCCATTCCCCCAAAGGAGGCCAGGACTCAGGATCACCTTCTGGTGGGCCTAGTCCTTTGTCCTGAACACCACCATACTTCAGCATTCTTCTAAGTAAGGTTTCTATATAATTTCACCTAATGCAAAATATTCTGTGAATGAAAATTGTGATGGGTTCTAAATTAGAACTGAGATTTTTTTTTTTTTAAAAAACAGTGAAGCCCGCTAGTAGATTTTTTTCTTCCCTTTTCTGCAAAATTCCTGGTGTCCTGTCTTGCTTTATTTCTAAAAGAGTATTTCTTGTTTGCATATTTACTTCTGTGAGTAAAGAAAGCACCTTAGGTTATCTGTCCAGAGGGAAATAGGACAAGAAGCAAAAAGGCATTCAAACAGTAAATAAACTATTTAGGATTTGATGTGTATTCATGAGTCACCAGGTAGGAAGAGGAACTGAGCTTCTGGGGTTGGTAAACCACAAGCCTGTGAATCAACAGCACTCCGTTTGCTGTTCTAATAATGGCAAACACCAAGGTGTACCGAAGTGGGTGTGAGGGGTTTCCTCTTGTTACTGCTTATATGATGTTTGGACATAGTGTTAAGTTCACTGAGAGGCTACAGGAAGATTTTCTGCTTCTCTGAGAAGGCAAGGGAGTAGCGTTCCCTCTCCCATTCAGGAGAGGGAAGTGGAAAGAGACAGAATCCTACCTCATGTGGGTAGGTGCCATACATTCTTCTGGACAAACATGAACACAAGCCCCTCATCCTGGTGAATATGTCCTGGTGTTTCTTCTACCCTCCTTACAACAGACCTAGGAACGAGCAGCACTCATTGTAACTGAGGAGAAAGCGAGTCTTGAAATGAGTGAACCATCATAGGATATAGCTAAGGTTCGGGCTCATGCCTCCAAGAGACCAGAGCTTTGCTGATGCTTATCAAAGAATAGCATCTGAGAGGCCAGAGTCTCATTCATTTTCCGAGCTTGAATCTATCAGATGAGAAAACTAGACCTGAGGATTCTGTAGTGAACACAACACAGTAAAGATCAACACAGTGGGATAAAAACTTTTTATTTCTTTTATTTTGCTTACTTGCAGTGCTGAGGACCAAACCTATGGTCTCACACAAACTACTGCTCTACCATTGAACTACATTGAAAGACCTTAGAAACTCTGTTTTGATTCATGGATTTATGATTTTTTTCTTCAATGCTACAGCCCCTAAGTCCCACATGTATATGAGACCCGTGTGTCCTGTCTTCATCTTCCCCAGCATGTGCAAATACTTTGTGCATGCTAGCCTCATGAAAGCATGTCTGAGGCAGTATATAGCATGTGCATGAATGCAAAAGTGTTACTGCATGTGAGTGTGCATGTGCTTGAGTTTATGGATTTGGAATTGAGGAAGAGAAAACATAATATCTATCATGCACAGGCGTATGCATGTCTTTGACTTGAGACCTTCACCTAAGTTATTGGACTTAATAAGTATGAATTTAGACTATATGGGAGAGTGTTAATTATCAACTTGATAGAATCCAGAATGACCTATGAGACAGGCTTCAAGTCGTGCCTGTCTTCTAAGATCATCTTGATTGAGTTGAGGTGGGATGTAAGTAGTTATCACTTCCTCTCCAGAATCCCAAATTATGTAGGGGGAAAGGAGGCTGAGCAAGTTTATGCTTCCATTGCTTTGTTTCTGATCATGGATGGGATGTGACTAGCAGTTTCAGTCTTCTGCCACTTAGACTCCCCCAGCAATGATATGCTGTGCCATGAAATCAGCTGAGAACTAAAATCAGCCATCTTCCCCTCAAGTTGCTGTTGGCAGGGTATTTTATCATAACAACAAGAAAACAACTAATATATTAGTATTTTTCAATTATGAAAACACAGAATATGAAAAATTTATTTCACATTTGAGTTAGATATAGATTGTAATTTACAATAGGTGATTCCCAGGCATATTTTGGAGAGAAGGGAAGGATTCTGCAAGGCAGGGCTCACATCAGACCCAGCGTTGAGCATCACATTGCAGTACAGAAATAGGCTAGCTGATATACCTCTGGCTAATCCAATGTGTGGCCGCAATGGGCCAGAAGCACAGATCAGAGTTTACTCCCAAGATCAACTCCACACTACCAGGATACTGTGCAGCCAGATCCCTGTGATAAGGCTGGACAACAAGGGTACCAAGTGTCTTTAAGACACTGCATCATTTCCAAAACAATATGGCACATCTGTTCTGCACATGCTCAAGGGAGCTCGAGTTGAAAAAAAACACCCTCTGGCAATGAATACCATAGAATTTATTGTATCAGATCCTATGAAATGTATTAAATTGTTACACGTATTATAAAGATGCACTGATCCTTTGTAATAATGAGCAGTGGTGTGTGTGTGTGTGTGTGTGTGTGAGTGCACACACGTGTTTGTTTATGTGATGGATCAATAAACTGTTGACTTCCCTCCTTTACCCTATGGAAGGCCTCCCTCCTCCATAGAGGAAGCTGTCTCTTTGTATTTGACCAGCTCTCTGGATGCTCTGCATCCCAAGGCTGCTAACATTTCCAGCTTTATCAGAGGGTTGCATACTGGCCAGATGTCATTGGCTGGCAGCCCAGGGTTTGGGGGTGAAGAACTACAGTGTCTCAGGTGCAGACTCCCCCTCCTCTATGTTCTTGGGTCAGGGACATTCTAGAAAGACAATGCTATAGAATGGTAACCAGACACTCATCATTATGCACCTAGAAGGCCTCCTATTTCAATCGTGATCATCTCTCATGCAGGCGTGTACCTCTTCCTGCAGGAAGAAACCCCAGACATCCTTTTTGAAGTTCTACACTGAGCACAGGGTGGCTCACAGACAACACAAAAGAAAATGAGAGACTCATATATCAAATCATGTTAGTGGGTGTTGGGACACTTTGTCTTGGGTGAGAAACATTTTTAATATGGGGTTCTTCCCATCACTCACAAATGAAAGAGACATCTCAACTTACTTGATAGCTGCATCTGTTCATATGACTTTTAATATGGCAAGTGTGACAGTGTCTGTGTGTGGGTGTGTGAACCTATAGGTGTTCCCAGGGCCTGGTGGAATCAGCTCCCCTGAAGCTGGAGTTATAGATGGAGACATGGGTGCCGAGAACTGAACTCCAAATCTCTGTCAAAGGAATATGGACTCTTCTGCTGAGCTGTCTCTCTAGCTCACCTTTCGTTGATCTCATTTGGGCTCTGACAGATTTGCTCCAGGGGGAAGGTTGGTGAAATCCACAAGCTCTTAAGGTGTCCTGAGTACTTTGTGTTAACCACTGGGCCACATCTTCTACTGTCGGGTGACACTGAACATGTGGAAAGAAATGAACGGCTCTTAGAACCAAATCTGTAGTTATGTTAACTTACAGCTAAGAACCTAATTTAGTTCAGTCACTGGAGATTTCTGAATTTTGAACTAGTTACCTTAACAAATTCAATATTATGAAATCAAAGTACAAATTCAGTTCTCTTCTCTCTTCCTTCCTTCCTGTTTCTCAGTATTCCTGGATGACCTGAAACTGACTATGTAGACCAGATTGACCTTGGGCTCACAGAGAGCTTATCAGCTTCTGTCTTTCAAGTGCTGGAATTAAAGCCATGTACCACCATGTCCAGCTCTAGATTGAAGCATCAATAGATTCCAAATATTAGTGTAAAGAAAAGTATGGAAAACTCTAACATGTCACATTGTTGAGTTTGGAGGCTGGAAATGAAGATAATTTGAGTATGCTACATTATATATAATAAATTATGAATTAATATCATCATTGCTTTTATCTTTCTAACATGGTCACTAGAATACTTGACCTGTTTCTGTGGCCTGGGTTGTATATCTGTTGGATAATGCCATTCCAGGACACTGTAAGCTAACTTGAGAAGTAGCTCTGTGCTCCCCCCAACTCCAATCAGGGCACTTTAAATTAAAAGGTATTTGTGGGCTGATGCAGAAAGTTTCTTTCTTGAGTTGCATGATGGTTATTTTGGTTGTCAACTTGACTACATCTGGAATTAACTAAAACCCCTAAATTGTTGGGCACACCTGTGAGGAATTTTTGTTTCCCCAATGGAGGAGCTAGAGAAAAGACCCAAGGAGCTGAAGGGGTTTGCAACAACATAGGAGGAACAACAATATGAGCCACCCAGTACTCCCGGAACTCCCAGGGACAAAACCATCAACCAAGGAGTACACATGGAGTTACCCATGGCTCCAGATGCATAGGCAGCAGAGGATGGCTTTGTTGGACATCAAAGGGAAGAGAGACCCTTGGTCCTGGAGAGGCTCGATGCTACAGTATAGAGGAATATCAGGATAGGGAAGTGGGAGAGGGTTGACTGGGGAACAGGTGAGGGGAGTGGCTTATGGGATTTTTTTGGGGGGGGGAGAGACCAGGAAAGGGGATAACATTTGAAATGTAAATAAAGAATATATCTAATAAAATCAATAAATACATCAAGTAAAGTGAGAAGAGCCACTTCTAACCCAGTCTTTGAGGTGGGAAGACACACCTTTAATCCAGATATTTGAAGTGGGAAGAACCACCTCTAATCTAGACCACACCTTCTTCTGGAAGCAGATATAATGCCTAAATCCCAAGTTCCAGACATCAATAGTTTAGCTTCCTTTCTGCTTTTGATGTAAAGCAATGAGAACAACCCAGGTACTGAAATCTTCGCCAAGAAGTCCCCAGCCACGATTCTTCAGGGAGAAAGAAGGAAGGGAGGGAACCCTACACAGCTAAAATGCCACAGAACGCCGGGGGTCTGAGGCATAAGCAGCAGGGACTCTAAGGGCCCAGCAAGAGCCAGGCTCCGCATAGCCTTGACCACAACTGAGGACATAGATAGCGAGAACACTGTCTAGGCTGGATGTTTCTTTGGGTTTTTAGAAAGTGGATAGACTGTATTTTTAGAGTAGTTTCAGATTTGCAGAAACTTGATCAAACAACTTCAAGAAACTTGTACAAAACAGGCACAAGCATTCTCAGCTTCCATTCAGTATTTTCCCTGCCTTCAACAGCTGTGTTAGTGTGGCATCTGCTGCAAGAAGGGTGTGGATGTGTCCGTCAATGAAGGTCTGGCTCACACTGGGGTTCCTTTGTGCTGTGTATTCTATGGATTGAGATAAACACAGTGTCACACACCCTGCACAGGTATCCCATAAGTACCTTACCCCACGGCAAAACCCTCACATCTACCTCAGCACATCTCTCTATGTGCCCCACCCTCCCTTTCCTAAGCCTACCATCTCCATAGCATTGCTTTTTCCAGAATGCCGCAAAGTTGGAAATCATACTTCATGAAGCCTTGTAAGTCCAACTCATCTTTCCAGCATCTAAATTACACTGCTGGCATTCAGCATAAAAAGGAGGGCTGCATAATTGAGATGACCTCTAGAGCTTCAGCGGAGCACCTGTGGACGTTCTGATGGTCTCTGTTCCAAATATGGCCAGGAGGGCAGACAGGTGAGAAAAGCTACCAACGGTACCACGTTAGCAAAGAAGACTTTGGAGACCCTTTTAAAAACTCTTATCTTTTCCCACACTATTTCTCCAATCATACCCAAATAAGCTCATGATCATCTTTATCTAACCTTTAATCCAGAGTAAGAGGCAGTTTCCAGGCCTTGTTAATTGCTTAAGTTCAGATGCACCAAAATGAAGGGGACTTGTCTGTGGGGTAATTTGTTGGTCCCATACGCCCCCTGGTGGCCAAATGAGGGTTCTTAGTAGCACTGGACAGCTAACAAGTGTCTTAGGGACTTAGGAAATCAAAAATACCCAAGAGGGTGGGGGAAATAAGTTGAGGTCAAAGTATGACACAACCGACTAAAGTACAAAACAGCAACAAAA
This sequence comes from Apodemus sylvaticus, assembly GCF_947179515.1. Taxonomy (NCBI): domain Eukaryota; kingdom Metazoa; phylum Chordata; class Mammalia; order Rodentia; family Muridae; genus Apodemus; species Apodemus sylvaticus. Next base: position 131,062,643 of record NC_067476.1, on the reverse strand, counting down.
GCCAACTGACCCCCAAAACCAGAGCATCTTTTTAGTGTACATGGGTGTTTTTGTTTAACAGAAATAAGGCCTTACCATGTTCTTTCTTTCTTTCTTTTTTTCTTTCTTTCTTCCTTTCTTTCTTTCTTTCTTTCTTTCTTTCTTTCTTTCTTTCTTTCTTTCTTTCTTTCTTTCTTTCTTTCTTTCTTTCTTTCTTTCTTTCTTTCTTTCTTTCTTTATAATATTTGACTAGATCAAAATTTAAAATACCGTATTTATTTTGACTTGCACTTTGCCACGTGATTGATTAGCTATGCTCAGATACCCTGCATCCAGCTCCTCACACCCTCTCCTCACATCCTCCTGGGGACAAATCTCCCACCTAGCACTATATCCCAGAATTCTTTCTGCCTCCCAGATGTCCCGCTTTCTATTCTACCCTTTCCTATAGGACACAGTTTTTTTTTTAATATTTTTATTTACATTTCAAATGATTTCCCCTTTTCTGGCCCCCCACTCCCCAAAAGTGACATAAGCCCCCTTCCCTTCCCCTGTTCTCCCACCCACTCCTTCCCGCTTCCCTGTTCTGGTTTTGCCCTATACTGCTACACTGAGTCTTTCCAGAACAAGGGGCCACTCCTCCATTCTTCTTGTACCTCATTTGATGTGTGGATTATGTTTTGGGCATTCCAGTTTTCCAGGCTAATATCCACTTATTAGTGAGTGCATACCATGATTGATCTTTTGAGACTGGGTTACCTCACTTAGTATGATGTTCTCCAGCTCCATCCATTTGCCTAAGAATTTCATGAATTCATTGTTTCTAATGGCTGAATAGTACTCCATTGTGTGTATATACCCCATTTTTTACATCCATTCTTATTTTGGTTGGAAGACTTTCTATGACCCCTTCTATTTCTTTAGGGGTTACATGCAATTACAGGGGTATAGCTATCTCCTCTAGACCCCAAAGGAACATTTTCTTCTCTCTGTTGACTATTCTGGGTATCTGTGTTGACCCACAACTGACAAGGTCAGAAGTTGTGCTCTGTGCCAATACCCTCCCACCTTCCAAGATCTGCTCTGAAGCCACTCCCACCAAGACCCAGAAAATATTTTTCCTGGTGGGTTTTTTTTTTTTTAATGCCTGTGGCCAGATGCTGTCCTTCTTGCTGAAGTGGGTGTAATATACTTAGACTGGAGGGCATCTTGTTCTAGGTTGTCTGGGATCTCCATAAGAGACACCACTAACACAGAAAACACTAGCAAGCACCATTCATGTGTCCTTTTTGACCTTTCTTGCAAAGTGAGGTCCTTCATTCAAAATCTGATAGACACCCTTAACCTGCCCCCAAGAAGCTTAGCTCTGAGGTTCACTGCTCTGTGCCCTTGGGAAGAAGCCCAACCTCTTTGAGCATTAGGTCCTTTGCTGTGGGGTAGAGATCAATAAATCTTCACCTTCCATATTCTCTATCAGAATTAAAGAGCAAGGCAGTTAGTTTCTAACACCCAGGCTGCAAAACAGAAGCAGCCATCTGTCACCTCCTGAAGTTCTAATTGTTCCTGAGGTTAGACCCAATAACCAAATCTATTCCCTGGTGAATTTATAGCTAGCCTGCTAACAAGTTGGGGGAACCTTCCTGGAGGCCCAGATCACCAACAGCAGAGGTGTGACTAAGAAGGGAAACACAGTAGTCTGAAATGTCACCAGGGAAGCAAAGCCAGCAGCAAGATGAAAGTCTGCCGAGCTGGCCAGCACAGTCCTTGGCAGAAGTCTGAGAAAGGAAGTGTGAGAAACTGCCCTGCCCTAAGGATGCTGGCTACCCAGGTGCAGGAGGACGGGGCTAAGGCACAGCAGGGTTTGCTCCTGACAGCAGCATGTGGCTTCAGGGGGTGCCTTTTCCACCCAGACACTGCAACTTAACATTCAGCTCCCCTTACTCCTGAAAACACAGCTTTATGGACAAGGAGCCAGGCCACCTGCATTCCTGGCTTGACTTTCAGAGGTCAACATTTACTGTAACTTCTAGGAACCAACCTCCAAGTTTCAAGGTAAGAATTTCAGATCAAACTGGCCTGAGCACTTGAGGATATTGCCCACGGTACATTGGCACAGCAATATATTGGCTTTGTATTGCTGTACCAAAGCACAGGAGACAATTAACTTTAAAAGACAAAAGGTTTACTTTTTGCTCACAGCACTATAGTCAAAGACAAAGATGGGTACAGCCTTTGCTTTGAGTCTCTGAGGGACTGTAACATCATGGTGGAGTGTGCGTGGCAAAATAAATTGTCTATGTCATTAAACAGGAAAGCCCTTCAAAGGGCAGGTCCCAGTGTTTTGAAGTCTGCCTACTAGGTCCCACCCAAAGGTTTCATTACTTCCCAAGTAATCTTAGAGACCAAATCATTCATAAATGTCTTTGGTAGATGTGAAGCACTCAAATCATAGTAAACAGTCTCAGCAAGACCAACCTAATTCTACTCCAGGGACGTGCTTTACCACCCAAACACTTCTGAAACTTCTAAGCAAAAGACTGCCCAGAGGCTGTTAACATCATCTTATTATTTTATATGGATGGATGTTTTGCTTGCATGGTTGTATGTGCATCATGTGTGTCCCCAGTACCCTTAGAAGCCACAAGAGAGAGTTGGCCCCTTGAAATTGGAGTTACAGGTGGTTGTGAACTACCATGCAAGAGCTAGGAATAGACTCTGTGTTCTTTAGAAGAGCAGCTGTGCTCTTAATTGCTGAGCCTTGTTAAATAAATTAACAAAACAAAACAAAACACAAAACTATGGTGAAGTACAGGGAAGAAAAAGGAAAGGAAGAAAATGGAGAGAAGGAAGGAAGAAGAGGGAAAGAGGAAGAAAGGAAGAAATAAAGGCGGGACTTAGACGACCACCATCACTCCCCAACAGAAGTACTTGGTCCTTAAGGGAACTTCCAGTTGTCACAGAAGAAAAAAGGGACCTTTGTAAATAGAAGCTCTTCTAAAACACATTTGTCAGTAAAGACAGAAAATGTCCCCAAAGCCCCTTTCCAGGAGACCCACCCAGCAAAGCCAGCAGGAGAATTCCAGACCCCCCACGAAGCGCCAGAGCAATTATCTTGGATTAAAGCAGCTCAGTAGCGCTTCCCTCAGTATTGTTTTCGGAACCCAGAGGGCTTCTGAAATTATTATTTGGTAATAATTCCAAAAGCTCTGAAACTGGTAACATTTGTGCAAACTAGGGAGGAGAAACAGGAGACCATGACGAGGGATAATGCATGCGTTTTTAAACAGGATGTATTTTTGGTTGAAGTTTGTTTTCATTTCAGAGACAGGCATGGGACCTCAAGGAGAGGGCTCCACCTTAGCTCTTGGGTAATTTCAGAGCCAGGTGCACGGAGGAAGGTTTGATGAATTCAGGGGCTGGAAGAGTGACAGCTCAAAGCAGCCTGGATACATCTGTTGACATCACTGGGTTCTGCTTCATGTATTTCAGAAAGACTGTTCAGTTAAAAGGAGGGCTGACAGGTGCTTAAAGGATGCCAGTTTAACCCTGTGAAACACAGATAAGGTACAGCAAAGGGTAGGCTGAGTACTGTGATGCTGGTTATTTAAGCGTGACCAATTCATTTACATGGGATAGTCTCTCACATGTATGTTATAAGGCAAAATGAAATGATCAAGTAAATGTCTATGGAAAGATCTGGAAGGATTGGGGGAGAAGTCCATCATTTCTAAATGCTTTATATTCCACAAAGAGATTGCAAGTAATTTATTTGCCAAAAAAGTTACCTATCATCTGTCACTTCCTGTTGAAATCAGGACTATACACAGGGTTTTCTGACTCAGATCAGCCAGTCACAGCCCAACCTGTAGGTGGTGCAGCACAGCATAGGGCTAGCCAGAGGTAGAGAAACAGTAATTCCCAGATACACTGTCCATTCCTTTAGTCAGCCAGAGATGTGACTCAGAGTTGACAGAATTCTCTTATAGGATGGGTTATAACCAAACCCTATGTCCAAACCCTACATTCTTGGGCTACGAGAATTTTGCTTGAAGTTTCATTTGGTTAAAATGTCATTTTTTTTTCAAAAAGAAAAGAATTGCAGATTTGGTCCAGTAATACAGATGTTTATTGTACTCGTCTGAAATTGGCAGTTGAAAAAAAATTTTTTTTTGTACTTTCAAGTGTCTTAGAACAAGGACATTACTCTCTGGGGCCCTCAGGTGGACAATTGTAGGTATGTCCACTGCATTCTGAAACAGGAGACTTTAATCTGAATAGAGGAAGCCCATGGAGCTGTGTGTCACACAAAGATGAGAGAAAATTTAATACTGATGTTGTGCTAAAGGAAAGACCTTAAGGAGTTGGTGTTGGTGCTACTGGGTGAAAAATGAGATTTTAAACACGAATTTTTAGCCACAATACTTTAAAGGCCAAATCCATGACAGTCTGACAGTCCAAGCTGGCTGCCTCCTCCTCTTTAAATAAAGATTTTAATTACTTTATGTGCATGGCTGTTTTGCCGGCACATATGGCTGTGAACCACCTGCATGCCTGATGTTCAGAGAGGCAAGAAAAGGTAGTCGGATGCACTGGTAATGGAGTTAAGATTGTTATGAGGGGGGCTTGGAAGAACCTGGGTCCTATGGAAGAGAATTGCGTGCTCTTCACCATCGAGCCTCTCTCCAGCCTGCTAGCTGTGTTCTAAATGGTGGATCTTCCAGTTTGTTCACATTATCTATCATGTCTACTCCTTGGACAGCATTTACCTGAAATACCTTTACACATGAAGCTAAGTTAAGCATACCACCCGCTCCATCTGTGCAATTCGCTCTACTGAACAGTGTCAGGAGGTGTCATCTTGTGTTTTGTGAACTCTTGGGAAGACAATTCAAGTTTGCTTTAAACCAGGGGTTCAAAGGGGAATCAGACAGTAAGCCCTTTAGGTGAGTAAACTAAGAGAAAATTCTAGAACACTGATCTAAACACTTCGGATTTGTTCTGATCTCTGTCCTGGGTTATGATCCTTGGCACATATTGGAGCGTAAGGTTTGTGACTCCATTGCACTATAAACTGGGAAGCGCTTTTGCTTTCAAAATAGTCAGTGCTCACACCAGTCAAAGATGGGGTTTATCCTTTTATATACCAGAGAGTAGTTTCCTGGATCCCAAATGAGGTCACCCAACTGAATGCAGAGTCATGAAAGAAAATGGCAGCCATAGAAGGTTTCTGAAAGTTCAATGACAAAGAACTAATTTAAAATAAAACACATCAGGGATCTGAGGGATGTGTGACGTCACCTGCTAGAGATGTACTACATAACTTCACCACAGCCTTGATCATGAATACACTCCATTCTACTCAACATCAGTGAAAGCAGCCTGAGACACTCAGGTGGGATGTAAACTATTACACGTTAGAAACTGAAAACCAAAGATTTTTATAAATACTTTCCAGCATTCTCAACATTCAAGTATGAAGTTAGTGTAGCTTTGAAGTGATAGAAAGTCTCATGTTTTGCTGACTCAGGTTTCATGTCATCAACTCAGTCTGCCTTGAAACTTCTCCAATGATTTCTGAAATAACAAGTCTAAACATATTTCTGCCATTCTCAACAAGGTAAACTCATGCTTTCAACATTAAGATCATAAAATCAAAATCTCTACCAACTGAAAGATATTGAAGTTGTTCTGACTCTTGTGGCATTAAACGTTCAGCTGAAACTTATACCTTTGTGTAAAGTTATGCAAGCATGCCTGTCTCGTTAGTGGACAGATTTGCTTTCATTTAAAGAAATGGCTAACATTGTATGTTGATATCAAAATCTTGTTTTTAAATAATTTTTTAAAATAATTTACTGTGTGATTTGTATACCCATTTTATATGCCCAAGGTCCTGTAAAAAGTTTCAGGTAAAGAACAGTTTTGAGCAGAAAATGTTTAAGAGAACCTGATTTAGCAACACCCATTCTAGACACCTTTTAGCTTTTAAACATCAATCATATATGTTAGGATTCTGTCTAAGCTCCACCCCACAATTACCTGGCAACAGTCAGGTATGCCCCTCTCCACAGTTGCCTGGCAACAGCCAGGTAGGCTTGGCCTATAGAAGAGGATGCTAGGCCCCTCCTCTCTCTCTCATTCCTCTTGCCTCTTTTCATCTCCTTTACTCCTCTTGTCCTTCTTGGGCTCTCCTCCCCTCCCCCCCTCTCCATCTGGTCATGGCCAGCCTCCACTTCTCTACTCTCTCCCTCCTTCTGCCTTTCTCTGCCTCTACTACCCTCTTAACTCCCATCCTCTGCCCTGAATAAACTCTATTCTATACTATGTCTGTGTGTGTCTGGTCCCTCGGGAGAGGGATGCCTGGGCATGGGTCTGCCTACACACCCTCTTCCCCTACACTGCCATATGCCACATTCTCCCAAACCTCTTTCTCTTTTTATAAACATAACAATATGAAAGGACCATCTTTCATTTACCACTTCACCTAACTGAAGATTTAACTTTTGTGAGGACTGACCTTATATTGACTTGTAAAAAAATTAAGTGTGTTCATGCTTTAAATGATCCATATTAAGGTATCAGTCACATACAGCAAAATGCATCCAATGTAAGTGAATCATTTGGCAAGGGCTGACAAATATTTCTTATTGGAACCAGCATCATGTCTGAGGGGGCACAATATTCTGATCACCTTTCTCAAAGGCTGATCTTATCTCAATAGATAATCCTATCCAGGAATTTACAGGATGTGTGAAACCTAGCCAGAATGTGTGAAATGTGACCAGATACCCTGCATTGATCTGGTTATGATGACTTCATGTGAATAGAAATTTACTTATCCCCTAGAAGGTCAGAGTTATGTAGCAACCATCTAAGAAAATCATTAATTCTACCTACTCAAAAACATGTCAAATTGCTGGAGACAGGTTGGAGCCATCCTCATGGACAAAGTTGACTCTGATTCTCATGTTATTCCCAAACCTCTCAAGTTCTTAACTGAGTACAACCTTAAATTTCACTCAGGCCAACTGGGTCCTGACCAGACCTAGGAAACTTAAATTTCTCATAGATTACAGATTATATTTTTGAGAGATCAAGATTGAAAGAAGAGAGAGGAAAGAGAGAGTGAGAGGGAAGGAGGGGGGAGAGAGAGAGGGAGAGAGAGAGGGAGAGAGGGAGGGAGAGAGAGAGAGAGAGAGAGAGAGAGAGAGAGAGAGAGAGAGAGAGAGAGAGAGAGAGAAAGAGAAAGAGAGAGAGAGAGATCCACAGTAGATCTGGTCAAGTTGAGTAATTTTTGTCTACTAAGCTGAGTTTCCAGATCAGTGGTCCTCACCTTCCTAACGCTGTGACCACCTAATTCAATTCCTTATGTTGTGATGACCCTCAATCGTGAAATTATTTTCATTGTTACTTCTCAGCTGTAGTTTTGCTACTGTTCTGAGTCATAGCGTAATTTTGGGGGGATATAATTTTCCAAGGGTGTCTGGACCCACAGCTTGAGAAGAGTTGTTATGGATCCATTTGGGCTTCCTGTTAGTTTCTGTGTTCTTGACACATTCTGCTCCAGAAAAGTAAGGTGCTCACTACTAATTCCACCTCTACTTCCAATTTTCACACACCTGCTATGGCCCTTTCTGATGTAGACTTTTACCTGTTTCTACTTTCTGAAGTCTTGCCTACAAGTCAACCTCAGATACTATGTGGAGTTGGAGGTTCCTTCTTCTTTTACTTCTTAAGTTCTTATGAGCAGAGGCTAATGTAAGAGTCAGGGAGCTTTAACTTACCGGAGACCCCCTGAGTGGACATGGAGACGGGCATCGATGCAAAAGGCAAGAGGAATTTTATTTAATCTAGCATGCTGGGGTCACCCTGCACATGGGGAGAGAACGAGCCCACACAGCCCACATAGTAGGCCTTTATACAGTCCTCAGGGCAGCCACCATTAGGCGTAATGTGATTGGCAGAACAGTGTTACCTTTAAACTACTTGGTTGTTAGCAAATGAGGTAGGTGGCCAACGGTCTTGGAATAACTTTGGGTCTCTCCTAGCTCCAGGGACCTCCTTGTAGTCTATGGAATGTAATTTAGCCTCTTCCTTCTGGGAGGGGCAAGTTTTCAAAGTTCCTGAGCTAACCCGGATAATATTAGTTCATACCCAGTGCAACTGGGTCCCGTGAGACTTATGACCTCTTATCGCATGGACCCTTGGGTCTACAGTGCAATTCACCCTGAAGTAACCCTATGATTTTCTGTGGCTTCAACCTTCAGGGTTGTTCTCTCGTCTTCCACAAAAAGAGCTCTATGCTCAGGAAGTGGAAGGCCAAATGGCCATACTTGCCAAGGCTGAAGTGGAAGCCAGGTCTCCAGCTCACTAAGTTCCATTTCTACCACACAAGCCTGCTAGATTTAGGGATAAGTCAGAAAATTTGGTGGAATTGTAGCCAGAGCTTACAGAGAGATGTGTATAAAATTTCCAAGGCTTTCATAGAATCTAAAATAATAATGGCAAACTGTCAGTTAGAGATCACCAGCATTGGAGATGATATATGGGTCATGGTTTTAAAATCTAAGCACTGATTAGAACAAACACAACGATGGTGGAGCATAAATTATGGAGACCTCACTCCAGGTTTGCACCAAAGTGAACATTTCATCAAAGTGAGATGACCATAGCAGTTTCTGAAGGCCCTTAGACCAGTATTCCTCAGTGTACAGGTCAGGACTCCTTAGGGATCACACATCAAATATCCTTCCTATCAGATACTTACATTCAGATTCATCACAGGAGCAAAATTACAGTTATGAAGTAGCAGTTAAATAACTTTATAGTTGTGGGGGTCACCACTGCATGAGGAAATGCATTAAAGGGTCATGGTATTAGGAAGGTTGAGAACCACTCACATTGATAAGCCCTGTCTCCCTGTCGTCATGCTGCCCACCGCTGAATCATATCCTAGTGAGCTTACCTTACTCAGATTGTCCCCTGGCCACTTCAGCACATTTACTGCAGCCTTGTTGGAAAGATTCCCAGCTAAGGGTAAGACCCATAAATTTGCTAGTTCATATGCAGAGAGAGAAATGTCTATAAGTTAGACTAGATAGTGTCTAGGCTGGGAGCTACACAGCATCGACCAAGCATGATTTGTACTATATAATTAGAGAAGCTCCATCCCCTCTACACTGTGGTACAGGGGAAGAAACAAAGAGTTTACTCAGCCTTACAAAATAGATATGCACACATAATGACCCCTTCACATGTTCATTCACATATGTATTCAGTATTAGCTCATTAAATATTTATTGATAATGTAGAAGACTTCTATCAGTAAGACTCTCTTATGTTGTTTACAAACATACATTAGTTATTTATTACCACACTACCAAATGTTACTAAGAAAAGTTCGAGGTGGCACAGGGATGGGTAACTGAGAGACCTGACCTAGGATGGGGTCATAAACGGCTTTCTGGAAGGTGAGGTTTGCAATACACTGAAAGATGAAGGAGGTTACATGGATGAGAACAACTGAATGAGCTGTGGATATATGGGATCCAATTCTTAAAGAGACCTAGAGCTTGCTACTTTCATATACAGAGCTGACTTTCAGGACAAGGGAGCTCATAGGCTCTGAGTTAAGAAGTCAGGAGAGGTCTGAGAGTCTACATCCTTGATTGTTGACCTGACACTGCAGGACCCAAATCAGCATGTGAATCTCATGAAGGGAGGGGTAAAGATTTGCCCCTGAAGGAATTGTTATCTTGTTTACCAAGTCGGAAGGGAGGCCCAGATGAGCCTGATGGTGTAGCTAAGTCATGGCTGTGCTTAGAGATTACCACCCTGGAGAAGAGTCAGAAAGTAGACTATGCATGCCAAGAGCTGATGTGGGTGATGCCTTCCGTGCTCATAGGCTCATCTCTGAAGAAAGATTTCTCACCAATTTCTGGACAAGGAGACATATCTAACTTTCAGTCCTTAAATGGAGACTGGGTTAGGAATCTATTACCTTGATTCTAAAACTCCATTGCCCTTTCTACTCTCCCAAAGCTGTCAGCCCCAAGAGACAGGAGGCAGAGCAGGGAGAGGCCAAAGCACAAGGAAAGGAGGGAGTTGGAGAAGAAATGGGAGAAGGAAAAGACAGGTAGAGGGTACAAAAAGGAGGGATAAGAAGAAGAAAGGGAGAAGTGAGACAGGAGAAGTTATATTTTTTTCCAGCTCTATGCATGAGGAACAAGAAATTCAGAGAGTGTGACTGGCTCTTGAAACATGTCACACCTAGCCATGCACAGGGTCAGGGATGCTAAGCCACTGAGGTATAGCTTTAATGGATGCTTTATATCTTCTAGAATACCACTCAGATACGCACCCCAGAAGTATTCATTGCTTTTCTCACTGTTGTAACCAAACACGTTTCAGAGTAACTCAAGGGGGGAAGAGCTTTATTTTAGCTCACAGTTTAAGGGAGACATTCCATTACAGAGGGGAAGGCATGGTAGCTGGTGTGGCTTAGTTCACCATGCCAGGATCTTGTTACTTGTCACACTGCAGAAGCAGAAAGAGTTAGACTGAAATGGGGGACTGGGTGCAACTCAAAGGCTAACCCCCTATAGTGTGTGTTTGCCAGGTAGACCTCACTTCCTCCCAAATGGCACCACCTGGGATCAACTGTTCAATCCGATGGCTCCTTGGGTGACATTTCAGAACTAAAAGCATGGCATTGCCCTCCTCTCTCCTCTGTGCATCTCCCTTTTTAGCTGTCCCTTGATTCCATGGGTGGTTAAAGACCCATTGCTGAGATTTTGGTAATATATATATTACCACACAACAGTATTGAGATCCCCATTGTTCCTACAATTTGCATACAAATTTATTGATTTTCCAAAGTGAGAACTCCTTAATAGAGTTTATCATGGGATGAGAATTTATGGCCAGGCTGCCTAGAACTCACCATCTTCTTGCATCAGCCTCCAAGTGTTTGAATTAAAAGTCTGTACCACCACACTTGGTCCCAAAGCACAGTGTGTTTTATACATACATTTAAGTAGTATCCTGGCTTCCCATCACCATCAGTTGGTAGCTGGATGATGCTGAGCAATTTTCCAGCTTGCTTCAGTTTCCTCTCCATAAAACTGGAAGAAATCATTTCCCGGAGCCTCAGATGGCTGGTCTCCAAAGGGTTGTTAGCAATCTATCAAGGAAATGTAAATTAGACAATGCTGATACCGAGACACCTAAAACTTTGTGACACTAAGCAGAGTTGTTTTAAAATAAGACTTAATTTTATTTTGCATGAATGAGTGTGTGCATGAATATATTATGTGCATCATGTACATACTTGGTACCAAAGGGGCAAAGGAAAGCACTTGAACTCCTTAGAACTATAGTTATATATGGCTGTTAGCTGCCATGTGGATTCTGGGAACAGAACCTGGGTCCTCCACAGGAATACAAGCACTCTTAACTGCTAAGCCAACTCTCCAACCCCACTGACTTAGTCTTAATTATTGCTAAATTATATACTGTGACTTTTTCTACTTCAGGAGAGAGATGCTCAGTTTAAATTTGTGTAAACAGAAAGTGCTATTTGTTTGGACACATAAATAGGAAAGCAAGTAAATAAGCACAGAAGGACCCAACAACTCATGGATACCTATCTGCTCCCATCCTTTGTCCCTAATTAGCTGTGTCCACTTCACTGGGCAGGGGTCTCATGCTGCTAGAGAGATGCAGAGCTGCCTTGATCTCTCTGAGGCAACCCACAAGACCAAATGCCTTTGAGAAAGACTCTTCACATTGTGCTGTCAACTGCTGACATTTGGGGGGTGAGTCAACCACATTCAAACCATGAGCATCTGCCAAAGACTAAAGGGGGTTCTGTTACTAGAAGGAAGAATAATGGACGGGCAATGTAACACTGGAACCCAAGCTACACAAGTATGTAAAAGAGGGAATTACCACAAACATGTACATTTGCATATTGTATTACAATACAGTAGGCACTGCCCCACTCTCAGTAATCCTCTCCAAATGTCTGTCCCATCCTCCTCCTCCTCCTCCTCCTGCTCCTCCTGCTCCTCCTGCTCCTCCTGCTCCTCCTCCTCCTCCTCCTCCTCCTCCTCCTCCTCCTCCTCCTCCTCCTCCTCCTCCTCCTCCTCCTCCTCTTCTTCTTCTTCTTCTTCTTCTTCTTCTTCTTCTTCTTCTTCTTCTTCTTCTTCTTCTTCTTCTTCTTCTTCTTCTAATGTGAAGATTGGCACAGAGAATGAAATATTTCTGGGCTAAACAAGTTACCATGTGATCCAATCTAGCCTTAGATGTTATTTAAAAGGAATACTAAATTGGTCTGGTGAACATAGATCCATTGACCAAGCTATTTGCCCTGGACCCTCTGAGTACTTTTGCCTCATTTTGGAAATGCTGGCATTTTAGTGACTCCCTCCTACATATGGAACTTGGAAATCCAATGTAACAATTATGTGACATACCAAATTATGTGCTTTCTACCAAAGCAGAACCAGCAAAGACAACTTTTGCTAGTATTCAATGCAGTTGAGAGATGTTTTCCAAATGGTAAGTAGTCCATGGCTTAGGCCATAGTTCAGCTAGCACACTGCTTGCTCAGCATACGGGAAGCCCTGGGTTCAATCCTCAACACCATATAAAACAGATGTGATGGCACAAGTTTACAATCCCAGAATTTCAGGGGTAGAGGAAGGAAAATCAGAAGTTCAAGGTCATCCTCAAGCACATAAAGAGAGTTGAGGCCAATATGAACTATATCACTTTTTTTAAAAAAAAATTTATTTGCATTCCAAATGTTGCCCCCTTCCAACAAAACAAAAAAAACCAAACATTGAGTAGCCTTAACAATTATTTAGCACACATCAACAAACAAATTATCTTCTAGCAAAGAAAAACATGTCCCATCATGGGACAATCTGAGAATGTACTTGAGTGTCCGTTGCATAATCCACCCACACTATGTGTCCTTGGCTGGGAAGAAGCTTAGACTTAGGTCAACTTTGAACTGCTGAGCTGAAAAGTCTCTTTTTATTGTTCAAGAATGTCCTGTAAAATTAAATCAAGAATGCCACGGCACTGAAAGCAGCCACTCATTCCACTGTTTGCCAAATTTCTCCTGGCATAGAGCTTTGCTTAAGTTAGAGCCCCCAGCAGGGCTTCCATGCGGGGCTCCCCTTATACCTGCTCCTCCTCCTATTCCTTTGACAGTTTCAGCTTTAACTGCAGGTCTGTATTCTGGAATCTTAAAGGGTAAAGTTCCTCCTGTCTTCCCCCCCCCCACTGTTACTTTCAACAGTTTGGAGATTATTAGGTTAAATTAAAAAACAAAAGAACTAAGCCATGTCATTGATATTTTGTTTTCCCTTGGGGGCTGTGGGGCTGTGGGATACAGTCGGCTTGGCTCAGTCCTGACAAGTTAATGAGAGTCATTCTAATTTTTATTTAAGAAAAAGCAATTTTCATAAACGGTGTATCACTAATGGACCATGATCATGCAAAGCCCCACAGCAAATGACTCTTAATCCAGTTCTCTATGCTGCCTTACCTGAGGGAAATAATACCCACCCTTTCCCGGGCTGGCACTCTGTTCACAGGGACTGCTTCAATATATATTAATCCCACCATTTATCTTTGTCAACTGAGAACAAAAATAATTTGTGGAAGAGTAAACAGAAGCACATAGAGGAAAGGAGCCCAGCATTATTAAACAGCGGAAAGCAGGTGCTGGCGAAGCCAAGCTTATTTTTATTGCAGAACGTGAGTAATTCTCCTTCTGCATCCGTGCATAGTAAATATGGTGAGGGAAGAACCTCGTATTTTACAGGAAACTGAAATGTCTGTAGCTGAGGAGCGAGGGCAGGTGCTGGCATTGTGACTTGCTTTTTTAAAAATCAGCTTGAAAAAAAAACGGGAAAGTGATGGCCTCTAAAGAGCAGAAGACAAAGGACAAGAGGGTGAACTACAGAAAACACACCCGTGTTTGAGAAACATGAGATGGGGCTAGGATCCGGGCTCAGAGGGTAGAGTGCATCCTAAGCAAGCATGAAGATCCGAGTTCAAATTCCTGGAATACATGTAAAAGCTGGACATATCGGCACTGGTTTGTAACATCAGGGCTGGGATGCAGAGACAGGCAGATGCTTCCTGGACAGCCAGCGTAGCCAATACAGCAAGCTCCAGGTTCAATGGGAGATATTCTCTCAAAAATAAAGTGGAGCATGAGTCCTCATGCCAACCTCTGGGCTTCCGCATGAATATGCAAAGGCAGGCACATGCATACATGCATGGGCACACACGCACACACACGCACACACACACACACACTGTATTTCTGCTGTTCGCTTTCACTTTAGGGTCACCGTGACTCTCTCTGCCACCAGCTGTCACTTCCACAGCATTTTGATTGTTTGCCTTGCTGTCACTGGCTCTCGCTTGTCAGCCTGCATTCCCTAGCAGGGACAGATACTGGAGTTAGGCACTGCAGAGGAGGAAAATCCCAGCACTTGGGAGGTGGATGCAGGAGGGCTGTGAGTTTGAAGCTGTTCTGAACTATAGAGAGATCTTATCTCTAAAAGAAAAGAGAAGAAAAGAAAAGGGGATAAAAGAGTAAATGTGTTTTGGTTCTTAACTCCTGAGGTTTTAGTCCAGGTGGTCACCTGGTTATATTGTTTTGTGGCCAATGAAGCAAACACCATGGTGGGAATTGCACTGCATTATGGAAATTGCACAATGTTTGCATCATGCATCCTGATGACTAAAGAGAGGATGGGGGAGTGAGACAAGAATGGCGGGTACCTTGCCTTTAATTCTAGCACTCAAGAAAAGCAGGCAGGCAAGCAGATCTCTGTGCATTCAAAGCTAGAGTCTAATCTACGTTGCAAGTTCCAGGCCAGCCAGTGCTACATAGTTAAAGATGTAACCTTTCAGTTTCCTGCTCCAGGTAGTTACTGCCATGTCTTTTCAGTCACTATGGAGTTTTGCTCTGGAACTGTAAACTGAGATTATAATCAATCAATCAATCAATCAATCAATCAGAGTGAAAGAAAACTAAGAGAAGAGGAAGAAGAAAGAGGATTCTTTTTTCTTTTTTTGGTATTTTTTGGAAATTGTTTTTTTGAGACAGGCTTTCTCTGTATAGCCCTGGCTCTTCTGGAACTCACTCTGTAGACCAGGCTGGCCTTGAACTCAGAAATCTGCCTGCCTCTGCCTCTGCCTCTGCCTCCCAGAGTGCTGGGATTACAGACGTGCGCCACCACCACCCCGCCCGGCTAGAAAGAGGATTCTTAATTACCAACTCCTCCCTCCCACCGGCCCCATCTCCATAACACTGATCTACCAGTCTCCCAGCAGTGCCGTAGGTGGAAGCCCAAACCTTTAGCACAAGAGCCTTTGTGACAGATTTCAATATAAAACATGACAATCAGTATCAAGTGTGGTGACCATAGTGAAAGCACTGTCACCAATCCTATGATAAATAATGATGACTTTTCTTTAGAATCCCCCTTTGATGAACTATGACTGTGCACCACCACTGTAGGACTTGTGGACCAACATGACGATCAGAAGGTTCAGATCGTCTCCTCTGGAATTCAGATCTTGAGAGTGAGGACCAAGTCTTTTGAGTACGTGCTATGTTGGATATCAGGTGCTGGAAAACTTAGGTAATGAATAGAATTTTCCCTATTTGGGGTCCTTGTGATGAGATTCTGGTTATGTAGATTTTGCCAGGAATATTCTAGAAATGCCTGTTTTATCCTTGTTGTGTTATATTAGGAATGGCATAATGATGGTGATTTGGTTTTGAGACAGGGTCTTGCTATGTCATGTGAAGGCCATGCTGACCTTGATACTGAGATCTTCTGTGTTCCTTCATACTAGGGTTCTGACGAGCTTTGATAGAATGTTTAAGGTGGCTTCCAAGTATTCTATTTCTCCTTTGTAAGGCATAACTGATTTGGGAAGATACTTTGAGATGATGTAAATATTTTATTCCCCATTAAAACTTTAGCCACGGTTTTCATCATCTATTGACAATGTTTGCCTCCAGTGTCATTGAAATAATCACTGTGTGGTAGCTGTGGATGTCAAACTCCATCACCCCAGATGCCATGGCTTGCCAGCTTTCAATCACAAGGAGTAATTCTCCATCTGCCTTAGTTTTTAATATAGTCAGTCAATTTAGCCACATCAGAATGGACTATGGATTCACATTTTATTCTAGGTTATATGCTGTTGTTATCATTTTCTGGTAAGTTGGTGCCCCTCGGCGCAGCTCCTGCGTGCCTTTCACATGTGTCATGGACCAAGTTGTATCCTCAACATCCTCATTCACAAACTGAAGCCTGAACTTCAGTCTGACTTCATCTGGAGATAGGGTCTTGAGGATGTAGATATGGCTACATAGAGTCTAAGGGTTGAGCCATAGAGTCTAAGGGTTGAGCCTTAATAAACTAGAATTAGTGTTCTTAGAGTGTAGGTGGACATGGGTATGTGTTGCTCGGGGTGTGCACCTATGTGCTGTGTGTGCATGTGTTATGTACTTACATGTGGAAGCCAGAGGACAGCCTGACTTGTGGAATTTTGTTTTGGCTGTTGAAACCTCATCTGAGGTGTTGGCCCTGCCAGCCGGAATACGATTATTCCGTGTATTAACATCATGTCTTGAGCACTTCCTCACTTCCTGTTTCAAAGTGAAGTTCCAGGCTTGTTTTCTCCTTCCTTACCCAGTCTCTATTAGCAATCAAGCACATCCATGGAGAGCTGAAAGGGACTCCTGGACCATCAGGCAACCAGGCATCTTTACAGCCAGCTCCTGAGGGATTCAGAGACAACAAGACGCATCATCATTAGCTGCCCAGAGGTGAAACACTGTTGCCTCCTTGTGCATGCACCAAGGCCCTATAAAAGGTCTTGTTTTCCCTTCCCACCACACTCCAAGAGGCAGCCTCTGTACCTCTTCCTCTTAACAAATCTCACATGTGAGACCTGTTGAACTTTGTGATTCTGTCAGAACCAACTGCCTAGTTCCATCACACTCCCGACTGGTTCTCATTGGTGAAGGGTGGTGTTTAAGAGTTGAGAGCTACAGTCTCAGTGCTTTTATCGTGACGGAGAATTTGTGCTTCTCAGTGGCAGAGCGTGGATACATGATGCCTGTCTTCAAGTGAAGGTCACCTCAGCTAATTTCTGAGACAGCAGACTCCTCTTGTGACTCATTTATTAGACTATAAAAAGTCAAAGCTCATTTTCAGTGTGTGGAAAAGCAGCTACCAACAACAGGCAAACACACACCCGAAACACTCATACTCACTCAATTTTCTCTGATACAATTACACAAATCTAGGTGGAGAGGCAGAATGAAATTTATTTATTGAACTTTGTAGTTAAGCATCCCCTCTACAGCTGACATTCCAAATGCTGCATACTCACAGGGGGCATAAGCAAATGCTGACAGATTTAAGCTTTGCTGAAAATGCTGGGGGGAAAAGAACCTTCTGAAAATAGAATCATAAGAAACTCAGAATCTGATCAAGGAATTCTCAGTTCTTTCATCTCCACACCTTCATCTGTGTGGGTATGCAGACATACAATGAGCTTGTACTTGGTTAGCATCCTGTAGGACAAAATCTCTACTTTCCTTTGACTCAAATACATGGTCAGACCTGTGGACATCTCTACCCAGTGTGATTGTTGGCATCTTCAAACAATTGCCTTATTCAGCCATCCAGAGCATGGTCCTAGCAACACAGAAACACTAAGCAGGTGCCACCACCAACCCCAATCTGAACCAAACAGAACCACCTTTCTAGGAAATCAGCACCTCAGATAGAAATACTGGGCAATGACTCTTTAACTGCAGCTGCATAAAGACCTCTCTATGAGCTTCTCAAACATGCTAACGGTCCCTGCTTAGCTTCAGATGATACAGTGTGCACTTTAGGTTATTCTCTGAGACATGGATGAGTATTGTTTCAGTATTTTCTTTCTCAATTATCAAACTTTTCAAACGTTTAGAAACACGACAGCAATATACAGCAGATATCCATGAGTGCATATTCTGGAGTTAGCAATATGTTACTGTGGGAAGAAGGGAGGGAAGAAGGGAGGGAGGGTGGGAAGGAAGAAGGGACAAAAAGATGTAGGGTAAAACTGATAGAAGAGCTAGAGCCAGGGCTAGAAAGAAGAGAAGGAAATAATAGCTCTCTCTCTTCTTTCACCCTTGAGATGAAAATTCTTAACTAATCAATTACTCAGACTACTGAGTAATTTCAAACTCAGAATTACACAGACTGTGAGAGAGGCTTTAAAAGGAGGTTTCAGAAAACCCATTTCCTCTTACACAGGCACAAACATTTACACATGTGGGATATGAGCCACCAGCCAGTCAGCCTCACACGAAAACCGGAGGCAGGAACCCTGCAGCCCACGTGAGCTCTGTCCTGACCTTTCTGTCTCGAACCACACAAAGCATCGCTTCGACATTCTGCTCCCAAATGCTGACTCGGCGCATTCAGGTTTTAAAAGCTGTTTCCCATAGCCCAAGACGTGTATTCTATAACCGCAACATCATCTTGAAAATTATCCCTGACACAATGCTGTTACTAGTGAGAGTCCATTTGAAATGTCAGCACTTGTCCGAACAACATCCTTTGTAGCTGCTCCCCTGGCCCAGTACCCAGTTCTACTAGGCCTCACTTCATGTGCCTCTGTAAACTTCTAGGGCTTGGGACAGTTCCTCCCCTGTCTTCAGTTGCTTTCTGAATTGTAGAGACTAATTGTTTGAAGTACATCACTCACGTTGAACTTTTCGTGTCTGTAGTTTGAGCAGGACATTGTGTCCTTTAAAAGGTCAATCTTTCTAGAATTCACAAGATGCCCACCTCTAAATCAGATAGCTTTGATCTCGGTTCATTTTTTTTATTCATACTAAATGAAATGATTTTGGATGGAAGATATGGAAACACGAGGGGCTTGTCTTACCAGGAGGGAGGAGATATAGTAGATAGTGACTCTGTGTATACTTCAACATTGCCTGAGGAGCTGAAGAAGTAAAATAAATGGAGTGTTGTCACAGCTCATGCCTGATGTCCCAGCAAGCAGGAGGCTGAGGCAGGGGGATCATGAATTTCAGGGTAGTCTGGGTTTCACAGTGAAACCTTATCTCAAAAAACAAAACAAAAGGAAGCAAGCAAACAAACCAAAACAACTTGTCCCAAACAACCAAAAGCAAAAGCTCCAAAACTACGAGTCCTATAGATTTAATATTTCTCATCAAATATGATAGTTCAATAAAGGATTATGGCTAAGGCTGTGGATAAAATTTCTTCTCAAACAGACTGAAAAACCAACAGAAAATATTAATACTCTTTAAAAATCTTACCTGACTCCCCTGTATCTCAGCTGCACTGCACAGTAGAGGTGGCCGTGGATGTAGGGGTGGCTGGGGAGGGAATGAGTATGGGAGAGCTCTGCTGTGCCTCGGGGAGAGAGAGATCACTTCCCCTCCCTTTTGCCTCCATTGCCAATGGAAAGCTTGCCCTCCTGGGGGTCACCAAAGAAGGAGAGTTGTCCCTGCCCCTCACCTGTCGCAGTACTCTAGAGAACTCGCTCTGTACCTGGGCAGCACAGCAGAGCTGACCCTGATGACAGGGGGCATGGGTGAGCTGGCCCTGAGAATGTGAGTGCAGGAGAGCTGGTCTCTCAGCTTGTCTGCCATGTAGCATCTTGGGCAAGGGAGAGATGCCCTCCTCCACCCTTGCTCCTTGCCACCTAAGGCAGGTGGAAGAGCTGGCCTCAGACTCATGAATGGGAGAACTGGTCATGTTCCTCACCTGATGCAACTCTCAGGAGAGCAGGCCCTTCATCTTGCCTGGGCAGCAAGGTAGAGCCGGTCCTGGTTGTGGAGGTTGCAGGTGAGCTTCTCCGAGGATTGTAGAGTGGGAGAGCTCAGACACCCCTTGGGCCCAGATCCAGGGTTTTGAATTGGTCCACCCCAACGTTTACCCCATTGATGAGCTGATAGAGTGCATGAAGGGACTGGTCCTACACATCCAAAACTATAGGATCTCCATGATATAAGGTAACAGCAAGATATCTGAAGAGTCCCAGTGAAGTTCTAGTATTGATAGAGTAGCAGAAGCCAGAGGCCTCAGACCAGACCAACGAGTCATTGCAATGAACATTTGCAAGGAAAAAAGTGTGGACAAGAGGGTATACTGTAGGGCATATTATGACTCACAACAGCTTCCACAATGAGATATTTCTTGGGGAAAATGCAAGGGTCGAGCAAGGCTATGAGGGGAGGGGGAAATGAAAGAGATTGGGCTGCATGACATGAAATTCACAAAGAAACAATAAAAAGTTAAAACAAAGCAATGCAAAGCAAAGCAAAACAAAACAGAAGCTTAGCAGACTTACCCTTTAACAAAACATTTACTTACTAAGGGGAATTTCTTATTGCTTTTGTCAAGTAACCTGCAGTGCCAAGAAGGACCACTAGGTGGCTCACTGGCTCCAATAGTTTTTTTCTCAGTGAGGTTTCTGCCAGGGATCTTGGTGTCATTGGAATTGGAGTTGTATAACAAGTCAACTCATTAAGTTCCCTGGACCCATAAAAGAATTACTGACTTGTAAAAAAACCTCTCATTTCATATATTTTGAGCAGGTTTTGGATCCTTTCCCATTGTAATTTCTCCTTCTTCCTTGCTCTTTCCTGGCTTTGCCAAATTTGGGCAACTCACTTGTTATAGAATAACATCAGAAAGACAATACAATATCTACATCTCAGATTCTCTAAAATGTCTAGAAATGTTTTGCTTCTATTTCTTCTTCCTCCTTATCTTCCTTCTTCTCTTCCTCTTTCTTCTAGACATTTATGAAGCAATTAAACTCTCTAGAAACTTCAGTTCCCTGGGTGATAGCATGTGCTACTGGGGTGTGTATGAATGGGCAGGAGGTGGAAAGAATAGAAGATCTAAGAATCATTAGCGATCTTCTAATGAAGATCCCACTAAAATTTCAAGTAATTAAAAGACTTTTGGCTTTGAATAATTAACGGGTAGATTGGACTTTAATTTTATGCTCAGGTTGGGCTGCAGGGCGTTGTTTTGTGTTTTGCATCGTGGGCTTTATTGTTTGTTTCCGTGCTTCTTTTTAGCATCTTAAAAAAAAGAGAGAGATAGAAAGAAAACAAATCACAAGTTCAAGCCCGTTTGTGTGATTGCACCATGCTAATTGACAAAGTGAGTTTTCAGTAATTTAATGCTTAGCCAAAAGTTTAAAAAAAAAAAAAGCAAAACAAGCAAACCAACCAAACGAAAACAATAGTAATAAACTCTATAGAGTTAATTAACAATGTTGGGCTGCATAAATTACTGATTTCTATTAATGTACATGAATTACTTCCATAGATAGACAAATATATCTCTCAGTTCATGAGGCTTGCTTCAACACCCTGGATGGCATCAGGGAGAGGAACAGATTCTACAAGAGACCCCAAATGAAATGCTCTATCAGTAAGTACTAAGTGATCTGTAGAGGCTCAACCATGAGGTCATTGAAGCTTAGTTCACTGATTTAGTCACTAGAGGGCTCTCTTCCCCTCTTCCTCTTTGTTCTCTCTCTCTTTTGTGAGCCTAGAATAGTTTCAAACTCTCCTTACTCTAAGGATAGCAATTTTCTTCAATTTTCACATGATTACATTTTAATCAAGTCATCAGTCACTACTTCTTTAAGTACAATGAGAATTTTCATAATTTTGATTTTATGAACAAAAACATAATTCTCATACAGATTATAGCAGAGTATAGCACACATGTGTGCAAAAGTATGGAGTCATGCCCCATGCAATGATGGACTCTGCCTCTACCAATAACTGCTTTCTTAGAATTGTCAAAGATAGGACAAACAATTTTCACTCTAGCTAAATGAAGTTCAGGATTACTATTTCAAGGCATGGCAGCTTAAAGTGAAAAGAAAAAAATTAAAAAAAAAACGCTTCTGTAAATACCCTCTTCTCTTTTTACCCTCCTTCTTCTTTCTCCTTCTTGCTGTTTGTTAATTTCTTGGTTTATTCCCACTTTGGTTCCCAAACTTGGGAGTACATAAGAATGCGTTATAAACCTGTACCCCAGAAGAATTGGGTAGAGCTGATTTGGGGCAGACAGGCTCAGGAAACACACACACACACACACACACACACACACACACACACACACACACATACACACACATACACACATACACACACACACATACACACATACATACACACACACACACATACACACACACACACACACACACACACACACACACACATACCTAGCAACTATAAGGAAGAGTTCAAAACAGCATCCCTGCCGGGCAGTGGTGGCTCACACCTGTAATCCCAGCACTCTGGGAGGCAGAGGCAGGAGGATCTCTGAGTTCAAGGCCAGCCTGGTCTACAGAGTGAGTTCCAGGACAGCCAGGGCTACACAGAGAAACCCTGTCTAGAAAAAAAACAAATCCAAAAAAAAAAAAAAAAAAAAAAAAGAAAAGAAAAGAAAAAGCCAGCATCCCTTTCTTACACTTATACTTGATGTATGGGACACCCTCAAGTTCACCAGATGTTTTCAGGTTCCACTCATGTTTGTTGCGTGTCCCGAGTGTCCTAAGGAGTCCTGGGTGTTTCTAGCATCACCTCAGCAGACCCACCCTTGCATCTTCACACTGCTCAACAACAGTAGCCCCACCTTTATGTTTCGTTATAAATGTACACTGATCAGCTACCTGGAGACCCTCTTCTCTCTGTGATGCATAATCAAAGGAGCTAAACAAGGCCTGACAAGATGGCTCGGAGGGCAAAGGAGCTTGCCGCAAATTCCAGTGACCTGATTTCAGTCCCTAAAACCCACATGGAAAGAGAGAACTGATTCCTGCAAATTGTTCTCAGATTTCTGCTTGGATAATCATGTGCATGTGTGCACATGAGCAAACACACAAACAAAGTAAAACTTATACCAAACCAAACAAATCTTCACAACCAATCCAACTACAAAACAATTTATTTACATCTTACTACATTTTTTCATCAGAAATGCCCCAAAGGTGTTTTATTTACAAATATTTTATTTTATTTTATTTTATTTTATTTTATTTTATTTTATTTTATTTTACATTAGGGTCAGATGAATACCAGGCTAGTCTAGAACTATGACAATGGTTGCTAAGTAGCATTGTTTCTTGTTAGAATGAAAATAAGATTTGCCTGATGAAGACAAGAATGGATTCTTGTGTCATTCCCTTGCCCCCTCCCCCATCTAATTTCTTGATACTCTTGTTTCTTTCTAACTAGCAACTTTGTTTTGCTGTTAGATTGGTCAGCACCTGAAATTCATTCCCTTTATTGGGACTACCTTCCACCTTCTCTCCTTTCTTGCTGTCTAAGCTGTCTCTTCCTTACCTGATTCTTCTATACAATATGTTTTATGAGGCCTTAGGACCACGTGGAAACCCATAGCAAATGGGAAGTGGAGCTACAAATAACCATGGACAAATCAATATATCGAAATATATACCAGGAGTTTCCATAGATGGGATGTTTGGTACCATACCCTATCTGGCATAAGAAACATTTGGAAATACTAACACATGTTACCTAACTTAGTTCTATCAAACTTTCCTACCTTAGAAAATTACTGATCTGCTTTCTAAACAAGCAAGTAAAATTTCACACAGATTAATTAAATTCAACTGCCACAAAATAAAAATTCCATAGTGACTCATGCTTTTAATCTCTACATTCAGGGGCACGAGGCAGGATTGCTGCAAGTTTGAATCCAGCTTGGGATCTGTGACTGAGTTCCAGGTCAACCTGGATATCTGCTTCAAAGATGGTGGGTCTTCTTCTTCTTCTTCTTCTTCTTCTTCTTCTTCTTCTTCTTCTTCTTCTTCTTCTTCTTCTTCTTCTTCTTCTTCTTCTTCTCCTCCTCCTCCTCCTCCTCCTCCTCCTCCTCCTCCTCCTCCTCCTCCTCCTCCTCCTCCTCCTCCTCTTCTTCTTCTTCTTCTTCTTCTTCTTCTTCTTCTTCTTCCTCTTCCTCCTCTTCCTCCTCCTCCTCCTCCTCCTCCTTCTCCTTCTCCTTCTCCTTCCTTCTCCTCTTCCTCCTCCTCCACCCTCTTCCTTCTCCTCCCTCCTCTTCCTCCTCCTCCCTCCTCCTCCTTCTCCTCCTTCCTCCTCCTCCTTCTTCCTCCTCTTTCTTCCTCCTCCTTCCTCCTCCTCCTCCTGCTGCTGCTGCTGCTGCTGGGTCTTTACATAATGTGGATAGAAGTGAGTACTTTCCAGACATTTTAGAGCACATCCATGATATCTTTATCCCATTTTGAAGGCCACTTCTATGACACAATCACATTTCTAACTGTGCCTTCATGTTATAGTGCTGCTGCTGATTGAGTCCCAGGAATCTGGGGAAACACAGGCTATTTTTTCCCTCCCTATGACCTCTTCTTTTAAAACATAACCTGTTGTTTCTAACCAGTAACACTGCCCCCCCCCCCAACTCATTTAATTGGTTGGCTTCTGCAATATGCCTTCCCATATTTCTCCTTTCCTGTTGTCTGACTGCCCTTCCCATGCTCAGTTTTTTCCACAGCGTGCTCCTTGAGGTTTGGGAAACGTAAGAAGCCACAACCACCACAAGGGCAATGACAGCAATAAGTCAACTCAATTACATTTTAGTTAAGAACTAACGTGAATAAAAATCGACAGACTAGAGGAAGATCCTGGCAGCATACCCAACGGACAAAGGATTAGTATGCAGAATATATAAAGCATGCCACAGACACAGGGCAGGGGGAGAAAACTGCCTAGCAGATGACACAGCATTTAAGGAAGAACTGTGGGGAAGAAAAAAAGTGGCCAGTAAACAACAACACCAAGAAGATATTTTATTTAATAGGGACTGGGGAAACTGCGAAGCATAAAATAAAATGAAGTATTTCACATAGAACTAAAACAAACAAAAGGCATTAGTAATACAAAGGTTGACTAGAAAGGATAACAACTGTATGGTGTGGAGAAAAGATCAATTAGTATAACCTCCTCAGGAAACCATTTGCTACTATCCGTAACTGCAGATAATGTGAATGCCCCATGACCCAGGAAGTGCACCCTTTAAAAGCAAGATGTTTGATTTTAAACTTGTATAGAAATAATGTAGCAGCTTCGAGGGTGTATGCATGAGCATAAGCGCACAAACAAACCAGAAGAGACTCAACTTGCCATGAGAAGATATCGAAACACATGATTATGTATCTGGCAAAGAAAAAAGAATCACAGGAAGAAGGCTGGGTGCCTGAAAATCATGAAGAAAGTGTCAGTGGGAACCATGTAGCATGGTTTCTTCAGTGCTGAGTTGACAGCGTATAACACTAATGGTCCCCATGAGAGGCCTCCGGGTTAGTGGTCTGGGGAGTAGCTCAGTGGCAGAACTCTTGCCGAGAATGGACAGGCCCTGGAAGCTTAATACTCAATGCCACATAAACAGCAGCCAGTTCATAATACTATGTTATTTATCTGGGTGAGGCTCAAGGTATCTCCCTTGTTATAGCTCACTATATAAAACATATTTATCTATTTAAATTTATTTTCTCACATTAACATTTAATTTCATTTGGATTCACTAAAGAGTTAATATTTAAAAACAGCCAAGAAGACACACTTTAGGAGATCCTGCTGCTGACTGAATCTAGATGACAGATTTTGTTGTTTACCAAGTGGTAAATACAGAAAGCTTCACCCTCTCCCTGTAACTTTACTGCTTTGCCTGGTACTTCTGTGGGCAGCAGTGCCAGTAACCTCTGAACATGGAAAATTCCAGATCTAGTAGCATCTATGGGTGAGTGTTTTTTTTTTGGGGGGGGGGGACACCAAGGGAATCAGTGAGTCTATGAATCTAACAGCACTGCAGCAGGCCAGGGACAGAGGCTGAATTCTCAGGTGGTGATATGACACTAGGCATCATTGGTAAGAGGATGGTGACAGGAATTATTTCTAAATCCAAGATTATGCACTAAAGCAGCAGTAAGTAGCCTTTCCGTTCTGTAGTACAGGCTCCAGGCAGACTCAGAAATGGAGAATTATTTCACTAGCAAAGCTCTGCAAATGTTTGAGCTTCCCAGGCTGGGTGACCCAGCAAAGCAAGAGGTTGGGGTGTTGGGAATGTCCACAGAAGAGATGAGACTCGGACCTCATCCTAGTGCCCTGTGTCCTTTCCTTTCTTCAGTCCCTATCCATATTCCCCAGAGCATTTTCCTAGCCTTGTGGTCATCCCAGGAATACAGGTGACAGCGCCACAGAATGCTGGTTCTAAACCCAGAAAACTAAATGCAGCACGAGCGGTACGATACATATGACAGAAAAGCAAAGGGGAAACGAATGTGGTGAACCCACCAAAACAAACTACACTTGAAGTGCTATAATGAAACCTGAGATTTTGTTTGCTAATTCCCAAAATATTCTTGAAGACATTTTAAAAAATACAACTGCTCAAGGAATGTTGCAGCTAAATTGGAATCCGCTAAAACCTCTTAATTTAAAATAAGTAGTAAAGGAACGAGAAACTTAGTTATCTGAGAGATTCCAAGGAGACCAGGTCACCCAGGGAAGCAATGCTGCTTGTGGTTACCCTCTGGCTGTGACAAAGACATCCTCTGTCATTTTAAGGGCAAGTCACAACAGGCATTTAATGTTTATTGAGGTGGGAAAGAGGCCCACTATTCCTCAGCTTGTTTCCCTTGTGCATGTGGATTACAGTAGGCCTCAACAGTCCTGGTTTATACTCCTACCATGTTTTCACATAGTTTCCATTCAGTCCAGCGAAACAGGCCCATCTCTTTAAAACAAGCCCCATTACACAGTTCTGTTTTAAAGGGCCATCCCATAAAATAACGTATGACAGGATCCGACACCTGCCTTTAAAAGCACTTCCTCCCTGTCATGTCCAGCATGATTTAACATGGCTATGCAGGGCTTCCCTGACAGCTTAAGCACCTAAAGAGGCTAAGGTACAGGTGCAAAACAGATCTTCCCTGGGCTGTGAAGCAGAGTGCAGCAAAGTATCAGTGGACTGTGGCCGTTCTTCATGAAGAAGTCATTGGGGAAGAGGAAGGACCGGCCGGTGTGGCCAAATTTTCAAGGCTGAGTGCAAATTCCCCTCATTATACAACAGCAAATAAATATCTGTCTGGCCAAAGCAGGTGACTGTCTACACAGGTGTCTCCTTGGCAGTGTTTATGTACATGAAGGGGAGGGTATGTGGAAACACAGATGTGCATGCCCTCTGTCCTGTTAGCCATGCTAGGGTAAAAATATGAAGGCTTCAAGTATCAGTGTAGAGAGGAAGTGGGGAAACAGTCTACAGCTCTCAGAGGCTTTCAGTCACAGGCCTTTCAGCAGACTTCTGAGAATCTAAGCATTTAGGTAATGAAAGAAAAGAGGTTATAAGAAACTTAGTATGGACAGTGCCCTCCAACACCAGTTGTTCCTGAGGTAGGTGATCAAAAGGTTACACACAAGACTGAAGTCTGATAACCTCACTGCTCAGCTCACTACCTGCACTTAAACCACTTCTGAGCCTCAGCTTCCTAATCTTTAAAATGGGGTTTATATAACCAACTGATTATCCATGATGATTAAAGAAGACCTCCGACAGCCTTTGCAAAGGGCTGGTTGCAAAATTGTCCATCGCCTGTTTTTCTTTGGGTTCAGATCTTAGTGAGGCTTGAGGTAGCCAGTTCTATAAATCTGTTGATTAGCATCGAGAGTGACTAGACTCTCATGCATAGGGAAGAGCAAGGGTCTAAGACAAAGGAGGTTATACAAATGAAATAGGAACTTTCAGAGGAAACAGTGTCTACTGTCACAGAGCATCTTTTTTTATGGTGGGATCTTTGTTGAAGGACTTATTGCATATGTCACCAAGGCTGCCTTTGCCATAGAGACCGTAGTTGGCAGACAGTTGCCTGGCAATACTTCTCACCTTTGGTTTTGTGCCGGTTGACTTGTTTTACCTTTGTCCAGGATAGACCCAGAATGCAGGTGGTTCTGAGCATCATCAGAGACTGATTCTGTCTTTGTAGTGCATGAGATCCTGAGGATGTGGAACCAGTAGAGCTCTGGGAAGATGCTTCTACATTCTACCACTAGGATGTGGTCTAGGAAGAGAAGGAATGTCTTGTGGGGGTGAAGGGGATCTGCCAGTCTCCAGGAGCAAATTATGATGCACTATGGACAGCCAAGGAAACCTTTGAAAGAAGCAAAAGGCTACCCAGAGGCACAAGCCTGTTGTTAGAAAGTCCTGGGTAAAGATGGCAGAAACCTTGGAAGACACAATTCTTCCAGTTTTATTTTGCGTTAGAGTCAGCATTGATCAGGGAGCACACACCTTTAATATCTGTTTCAGGCAAGATTCTGGAACACATTATTCATTCTGGTTCCCCCTTTCAGGGAATCTGTGATCACGAGAAGCCAGCATGAGTTCACTGAGAAATAGCAATTTCACACTAGACCCCATTCCTTTTTTAAAAAAGAAATACTAGATTAAACCATGTAGTGGGTATTATGTTGTAGAAAAAGTTTTGGCCAAAGATCAGAGAAGACCCTTGTCTCCTTGCCAGGACCTAAATTAATCAACAGGTTCTATTTACAAGGCACAGAATTAAAAAAAGATCACAACTATAGTCAGAAATAGACAACAACCAAAGAACTTTTCATTCAAATTAATAAGATTAATGACTCAGTCATGTGCTAGAGATATTTACTCAGGATGTGAGCAGAACTCTTGCTTTTCCCCATTCTTCCCCATTTTTATACCTTTTTAGTGTCAGAAGGATGTTTGTAAGGCAGTGGCCTTCAAAGTAAGGCCCTCATGTGTAAGTAGCTTCAGCATCACCTAGGAACTTGCTAGAAATGCACATTCTTAGGTCTTACCTAGACACCCTGAACCTGGGGTTGGATGACCAAACCTGCTCAGTCAGTCAACAGGAGTGAGGATTGAAAAGAAAGAGACAATTAAACAAAACTTCAGCACGATCCCAGTCAATTCTGAGACTGAAGGTGAGTTTAATAATTTCCAATTCATTTTTATACCAATTTAATTACATGCAGGAATTAAGATCAATAGTAGTACAATGAGGAACAAGCAAGACAGTAAACACAAAATTGTCAAGACAATAAGCAAAGTCCCAAGATCACTTCAGTGACAGTTGTTTCCAAGGGTGTGTAAGGATGACCAAAATACCTGAGCTACTTCTTTGTCCAAGCCCAGAATCTTGTCTGAAGCTTGCTTCTCTCATTCTACCCTAAGATTTAAATTCCTGCAGTAACCTACTTCCCTATTATGCCCTAATGTCAGATTCCTGCTTGAAGCCCTTGTCCTTAGCCAATGTCAAGTTCCTGCCAGGCAACACAGTACTACCAATAAGGCTCTCTGCAGTTGGGACCACAGAAGGTCCCTTAGCAAGCAAGCCCCTCTGAAGCTCATCATCTTACTAGGGCACTGATATTTTTTTGTACAGTTTTAAGGATACAGCCCATTCTACTAATGTAACTCACCTTGTTAACAGGTTAACAGGTTAGCCTGCTCTTGCTCCTTGACAGTAATTAAAACAAGCCTCTTCAGCACATCAATGAAGAAGGTACCTCACCTGCCCAATGGCAAAAAGCCCCTATGTCCTGCTATGCTATCGTTAGCTAATTTGACAAACTGTCTCATGAAATACTTTAGAATATAAAGAGAAATGGCGATAAAACTCACTTCAGTGTACACCTCTTTTGAGCCTTAATTAGTTGCAAGACTATGCCTTAAATATTCTCTAAGAAGACCAGAAATGATGACAGTGGGTGACCCAGACTCAGTGCCTGGTGGCTCCCACCTTTGTCCTATGACTTAGCCATGCTTTACTAGTAACTAAGATGTCAATTTTAGTGGTGTTCTTCTCATGTCATAGAATGAAGCAGCAGATTGTATGGCATTGTGTGGCAAAAGTAAGGTTCAAAAAAAGATTAATTTTCTCAAACAATCATTGCTCCTAGTATACAAATTTTATTGACACTAAACAAAATGATGAAAAAGTGACTGTATTGGCTGGTTTTGTGTGTTAACTTGACACAAACTGGAGTTATCACACTGAAAGGAGCTTCAGGTGAAAAAATGCCTCCATGAGATCCAGTTGTAAGGTGTTTTCTCAATTAGTGATCAAGGGTGGAAGGGCTCATTGTGAGTGGTGCGATCCCTGGGCTGGTAGTGCTGGATTCTACAAGGAAGCAAGCTGAGCAAGCCAGGGGAAACAAACCAGTAAGTAACACCTCCTGCCTACATTACTGCTGTATCAGCTCCTGCTTCCTAACTTGCTTGAGTTCTAGTCTTGATTTCCTTTGGTGATGAACAGCAATGTGGAATGTGTAAGATGAATAAACCCTTTCCTCCCCAACTTGCTTCTTGGTCATGATGCTTATGCACAAATAGAAATCTTGACTAAGACAGTGATCTAGATTCTAGATTCTGAAAACCAAGTTGATGGTGCCTGGCTAACTTAAGAGATTCAGGGGGACCTCAATATGTGACAGGATGTCATATTGGCCACATTGAGAGAATATATATGAGGAAGACCCTAGGCTCAATCTATTCTGTCCTTATCAAATTCTACTTCTCAAGATAATGTTTTGACCTGGATACCATATTTTAAGTAGTACTGATGTCTATGGGAGCTTGCAGCCAACTAAGACATAGATGCCCTCAAAGCCGTGTCTTAGGAAATGTCAACTAATCCTGTGGGGTTTTATCTTGGTTACCTTTATATTGATGACCAAGTAGACTAGTGGAAGAAAGAGTTTATTGGGGATACAGTTTCAGATGACCATCATCAACGGGAGCACGGTAACAGACCACAGACATAGTTCTGTGTCAGTAGCTTAGGGTTTATGTCTGATCCACAAGCACAAGGTAGAGAAATAATTGCGAATGGCACAGGCCTTTGAATCCCCAAAGCCACCCAGTGATATACCTCTTCACACAAGACCACACCTCCATATACTTCCCAAATAATTTCACCAAGTGGAGACCAAGCACTCACATATATGAACCTATGGGTATCACTCTTATTCCAGTCACCATAGTTCTCTATCCTGGAGAAGATTCAGGAGATCTCACCAATCACCTTGATGTTCTTGAAATACTGCTTTTCGATCTGATCTGTTTGATGTGGCCACCAGGGATAGAACCTGACCAAGGATGAATAAACTACAAAGACTCAGGTTTCCCTCCACCATAAGAAGCATTTTCCAGAAAGCATAAAAGTTTCCCTAGATTGCCATAAACACTGCTGTTGGAGTGCTAAAATATGGACTACCACTTGGGGGATGAAGTTAAGGGGATCCAAGCAGAGTAAAATAAACTATCCTCAAAGTCTATTTAATCTCCCCCATGCTTCTACATGTCAGTAAGTGTCCTGGAAGGAGGGTAGAAAACACATCATAGAAGCAGCTAAATCTTGCAGAGTGCTTACTCTGTTAGGTACTGTCCTAAGCTCTTCTTTCAATAAAACCACTCATTTAAGAACCCTAAAGGCACTAGAAGAGTCTGACTGTAATTTAACAGAAGAAGAAATCAAAGTACAGGGAAGTGAGTAGCTTATGTACTCATAGGAACTCAATCCAGGCAAGATAGCCTTAGAGCCATTCTGTGCCTTCCTTCTTCCTTACAAGAGGACACTTAATGGTTTGTCCATAATAGCATGTGTGGTTGTCAAGTGGGCCATTCATATATCATATCATCAGAAAGACTAAGCTATATTTGCACATGTACATGCAAATGCAGATGCCCATGATTCACAATGCTGCAGTTGCAAGAAACTCTAAAAGATCAGGGATGAATTTGGAAATGCACATAAAACAGAAGACAAACCATTGTCTCCTTGAGGACTGGTCATTTGCTTTCCTCCTGGACTGCTCTTTCCTTGACTTTTCCCAGGATGGCTTGTCTCAGGGCTTGCTTCATGCACGTTTGTTATTGAAGATTTGATCTTTCAGCTCCTTCTATGCCTGCTCCTTACTGCTACCCCACCACCACCACCATTATGGACTCTCCCTCTGGAACCATAAGCCCAAATAAACTCTTTCTTCCTTAAGTGATGCTTTGTAACAGCAGTAGAAAAGTAACTAAGAGGTTGGTATCAGACAGTAGACTGTTTCTGTGAAGAATCTGGTCATGCTAATTTTTGGAAGAATTTTGAAGTCATTGCTAAGCCTAGAGCCAGCAGTGCTGAGACTCACTCAGACTGTAGAGGGCTGATTCATGAGGGTTCAGATGATAGAAGACTTAAGAGCAATTGGGCTAGAGGCCATTCATGTGATATAAAGAATCCAGCTGCTTTCTGCCTGCCTGACCTAAGAACTTTTCTGAGACTGAATTTAAACAGATTGAATTCTATGGTGGAGAAAATTTCAAGACAGCATAATATTGAATCTGTGGCATTTTTGTTGCTGATAATCTTTATGCAGGTCTACAATGAAGAGACAGCAAGTGGGCCAGAAAAGGAAAAAGAGAAAAGAAGCATGAGGAAGCTTAATGTTGCAGCCACAGCTTTTGTGGGAGGAGAAACTATAATTATTAGGAAGACTGCCACCATTAAGGAAAGGCCTGCTCTAAGATCAAGAATTGACAAATAGGACCTCATAAAATTACAAAGTTTATGTAAAGCAAAGGACACCATCAAAAGGACAAATCGGCAACCAACAAATTGGGAAAAGATCTTCACCAACCCTACATCAGATAGAGGGCTAATATCCAATATATACAAAGAACTCAAGTAGTTAGACCCCAGAAAACCAAATAACCCTATTAAAAATGGGGAAAAGAGTTACACAAAGAATTCTTACCTGAAGAACTTCGGAGAGCAGAGAAACATCTTAAAAAATGCTCAACTTCATTAGTCATCAGGGAAATGCAAATCAAAACAACCCTGAGATTTCACCTAACAGTCAGAATGGCTAAGATTAAACACTCAGGAGACAGCAGGTGTTGGCAAGGATGTGGAGAAAGAGGAACACTCCTCCACTGCTGGTGGAGTTGCAAATTGGTACAACCACTCTGGAAATCAGTCTGGCGGTTCCTCAGAAAACTGGGCATGTCACTTCCGAAAGATCCTGCTATACCACTCCTGGGCATATACCCCAAGGATTCCCCAGCATGTAATAAGGATATATGCTCCACTATATTCATAGCAGCCCTATTTATAATAGCCAGAAGTTGGAAAGAACCCAGGTATCCCTCAACAGAAGAATGGATGCAAAAAATGTGGTATATCTACACAATGGAGTACTATTCAGCCATTAGAAACAATGAATTCATGAAATTCTTAGGCAAATGGATGGAGCTGGAGAACATCATACTAAGTGAGGTAACCCAGTCTCAAAAGATCAATCATTGTATGCACTTACTAATAAGTGGATATTAGCCTAGAAAACTGGAATACCCAAAACATAATCCACACATCAAATGAGGTACAAGAAGAATGGAGGAGTGGCCCCTGGTTCTGGAAAGACTCAGTGCAGCAGTATAGGGCAATACCAGAACAGGGAAGTGGGAAGGGGTAGGTGGGAGAATAGGGGGAGGGAAGGGGGATTATGTGACTTTCGGGGAGTGGGGGACCAGAAAAGGGAAAATCATTTGAAATGTAAATAAAAAATATATCGAATGAAATAAACACACACACACACACACACACACACACACAAAAGGAAAGGCTTGCTCTGTGCTGAAAGGAAGGCAAGGGGCAAGATCCCACCAGATAAACTTCCAGTTTGTGAAAGAAAGTCTAAGGAATTTTATGCATCTAGAAAGCAAGCGAATAAAAAAACTACTGCTAATGCAATTCCATCACAAGCTGCCGAACTTGGCAGAGTTGTGCAAATGGTGTCTGCTTCAGAGGCATGAAGAACACAGAGCGGAAGGGGTTGGAGATTCTTCTTTTTTTAATTTTTTTATTTATTTTTATTTTCTATATTCTTTGTTTACATTCCAAATGATTTCCCCTTTCCAGCCCCCCCTTAAGTCCCATAAGCCCACTTCCCTCAGCCCATTCCCCAATCAACCCCCTCCCACTTCTCTGTCTTGGTAATCTCCTATATTGCTGCATTAAGCCTTTCCAAGACCAGGGCCCTCTCCTTCCTTCTTCTGGGGAATCATTTGATATGTGAATTGTGTCTTGAGTATTCAGAGCTTCTGGGCTAATATCCACTTATTAGTGACTGCATTCCATGTGTGTTCTTTTATGAATGGGTTACCTCACTTAGGATGATGTTTCCAGTACCAACCATTTGCCTAAGAATTTCGTGAATTCATTGTTTTTAATTGCTGAGTAGCATTCCATTGTGTAAATATACCACGTTTTCTGTATCCATTCCTCCATCGAGGGACATCGGGGTTCTTTCCAGTTTTTGGCTGTTATAAATAAGGTTGCTATGAACATAATGGAGCATGTGTTCTTATTGCATGCCGGGGAATCCTTTGGGTATATGCCCAGGAGTGGTATAGCAGGGTCCTCCGGAAGTGTCATGTCCAGTTTTCTGAGGAACCGCCAGACTGATTTCCAGAGTGGTTGTACCAGCTTACAATCCCACCAGCAGTGGAGGAGTGTTCCTCTTTCTCCACATCCTTGCCAACACCTGCTGTCTCCTGAGTTTTTAATCTTAGCCATTCTGACTGGTGTGAGGTGAAATCTCAGGGTTGTATGACAAAAATCCCAGGATAGCTAAAACTATTCTCAACAGTAAAAGAACTTCTATGGGAATCAGTATCCTGGGCCTCAAGCAGTACTACAGAGCAATAGTGTTAAAAACTGCATGATATTGGTACAGTGGCAGGCAGATAGATCAATGGAATAGAATTGAAGACCCAGAAATGAACCCACACACCTATGGTGACTTGATCTTTGACAAAGGAGCTAAAACCATCCAGTGGAAAAAAAGATAACCTTTTCAACAAATGGTGCTGGTTCAACTGGAGGTCAGCATGCAGAAGAATGCAAATCAATCCATTCTTATCTCCTTGTACTAAGCTCAACTCCAAATGGATCAAGGACCTCCACATAAAACCAAACACACTGAAACTAATAGAAAAGAAACTGGGGAAGAGCACTGAGCACATGGGCACAGGGGAAATGCTCCTGAACAGAACACCAACAGCTTATGCTCTAAGATCAAGAATTGACAAATGGGACCTCATAAAATTACAAAGTTTCTGTAAGGCAAAGGACACTGTCAAAAGGACAAAATGGCAACAAACAAATTGGGAAAAGATCTTCACCAATCCTACATCCGACAGAGGGCTAATATCCAAGATATACAAAGAACTCAAGAAGGTAGACTCCAGAGAGCCAGATAACCTTATTAAAAATGGGGAACAGAGCTAAATGAAAAATTTTCACCTGAGGAATATCAAATGGCTGAGAAGCACCTTAAGAAATGTTCAACATCATTAATCATTAGGGAAATGCAAATCAAAACAACCCTGGGGTTGGAGATTCTTCTGTATGCTTTTAAAGAGGCACTGATAAAGCATGTGACAAGGACATCCTTGCATGAATGTCCTAAAAGATCAGGAGGCCCTGAGGAGCCACTGAGTAAAGTTGTAAAAACTGAAGTCTGGGTTGTGATGGAATACCAGAGTCATAAGACAACTGCCCACAAGGGTTGCATACAGGGAGTAAAACCATCTGGACAGAAACATGTATGTGTCAGACAGCAAAGCTGGAGGGGCAGAACCCTCTGAGCCCTTTGAAACTAAAATCTCAGACACTAGAGCTGCAGGAGCTGTCCTGCTGGGTTTTAGCCCAGTATCTCTTTACTATACCCCCATTTTCTCTCTTTTGAAATAGTAATGTATTCACTGTGCCATTGTATGTTGGAAGGATGGAACTTTTAAAGGGAGGCTACAGTTAAAAGATTACTTTGAATCTCAAAGGATCCTTTGGCCTTTGAAACAGTGAGACTGAGAAAGACTATGGAAACTCTTGAAGTTAGACTAAGAACATTTTGCATTATGATAGGACCATGTGGCTTGTTGGGACCAGGGGTGGGAACTTGGTCATTTGAATGACAGTAATCCCCCAGGGTTTTAGGCATTTGAATAATTAGTCCTCAGTTACTGGTACCATTTCGGAAGGCAATCAAAGCAGCCTTTCTGGAAGTACATCCCTGAAGGTAGGTAGGCGTTGAAAGTTTGTATCCTCACCCCTCTTCCAGTTTACTTTCTCTGCTTCATGTTTGTGGCTGAAAATAATCTCTCTGGTTTCTGCTCCTGCCACCACACTTGCTGCTTGCTGCTTGCTGCTAAGTCTCCCCATTATGATGGACATTTATCCTTCTGCAACCCTAAGCCAAAAAAACCTATTCTACTAGTTGTTGATGATCACAGTATTTTATCACAGGAATAGAAAAGTCATCAATAAAGTTCTTTATTAGGAAGGTGTGGTTGTTTGGCCACGAGGTATTTAGGGGGACAGGGAGTGGAATGTGGTGATTTGAATGAGAAAGGATTCCCTCCCTGAGGCTCATGCTTTTAAATTGAACACTTGGTCTCTGCTGTGGGTGGTAGAGTTTGGGGAGGTTATGGAATAAGTACACCACTGGGAGTAGGCTTTATGGTTTTGTAGCTGGGCTCCACTTCCTGTTCTTTCCCTCTCTTGCTCTTATCTTCACCTCTGTGAAGATGAAAAGAATGTCATCTCTCTGGCCTCATGTTCCTTCCTCTGAGTTTTCTCTTCCATCGTAGACTGTATCTTCTCCAGAATTGTAAGCCCCAAATAAACCTATTCTTCACTGATCTGATTTTTGTCAGAGTAGTTTATCATAGTATAGGAAAGGTAACTAACACAGCATGTCTTCCCCTGCCTTCCCACATTACCCAGGCTCAATCAGTGATCCCATTATCTCCCAAACAAACAAACAAACAAACAAACACAGCTTTTCCCTTGTTTTCCTGTTTGGAGGGCATACCTTTTTCCAGAATAAATTTTTAACTGCAAAGTCTTATTGTTCTTCTGAAAACCTTTTCAACCTTCCAATTGGATGGGCTTTGTGGTCCCATGACTTCTGTGGTCTATGTATGCACATGATCAATTATCTTCCTTATCTGAGCAATTCCTGTAGAAACTCACTTCTGGGTTTTCATGCCTAGGGAATCTGTATTTTTTTCAGTCCTGTGGAATAGACCAGTTAGCATAAACCTGGGGCTGATGATCACAGGGTCTGAGTGGCATCCCATAGTCAGGCATGCTCCTTGAGCAGCCTACTGTGGGGCTGTAATGGGGATGCAATGACTTGACACTGTGGTGTGTCTCCACCCCTTACTCTATGCCTATGTTCCTTTTCACCAAATATACCACCCTCTGAGCCCTTGTACTTGGTACTACTATATACCTGTGAGGTAACTAAAGCTGGGATTCCTTGTTTTGCTTTTTTCTTCCATAGCTTTGTCTTCTGCCATCTCTTCACTATTGCCCATGGTGAGTTACTCTTTCCCTGACCTCACTCCTAGCCCTGCAGATCTTCTCTAATTTTGTCTCTGTCCATGTACCTCATAGACCTGGTTACCAACTCCCTGACTCCTTACCCTGTCCCTGTCACATATTCAGATGTCTCTACTGTTATTTTTTCTACCATGAAAATAACAGTACTTAGGTTACTTACAATGGATGTGTCCCTGCGTATGCAGGGAAATCTGGCACACAGCTACTGGACAGAATCTACCTCACTGGTCCTCTCCAGAGGCTCCTGTTTCTGTATCATTCTCTCCCTATTTGAGGTAGGATGCTGATGTGCTAAGCTGGTTAGAAAGATGGTGAGCTCTGGAGACAGCTTCTGATCTTTCTAGCTTCACGTTGTCTCTAGTTTGACTTGCCCCTTGGATGGGGCCAGTGGATGCCCAAACCCAAATGCTAACCAGTAAACAAATGTGAAACATCTCAGTTTTAACCTTTATGCACTCCCTACTCAGCAGACATACAGATACAAGCTTCCTGATTCCTGATAGGTTCCTAACAACATAACAAATAGAAACTCAACTCACAAATACTTCCTGATGCAAAAGTGCTCCGGAGAACTTAAAAGTTGTCTATTCTGTGAATGGCGATCTGACTCACGGCTCAGTGCATCCACAGTTCTCATTTGGTGATTGGCTGGTATGTGAGCTAATGCCTTTGGTGAGCATCTCACCGAGGCTCATCACCCACTGCTTCGCAGGGGACCACTTGTTTTTCATCTAGTTTCAAAGACAACTGGTTTGCCACTTCCTTCTAGATCCATCTCTGCTACATAGAGTGATAACACTGTGTTTTAAGTTAGGTTATTTTATTTGTTTGTTTGTTTTGAGACGGTTTCACTGTGTATCCTAAACTGTCCTGAAACGCACACTGTAGACCACTCTGGCCTTGAACTTGTAGAGAGCCACCTGCCTCTGCCTCCCGTCTGCTGGGATTAAAGGCAGGCACCACTACTACCTGGCAAATAATTTATTTTTAATGGGCTAGTTTTGTTTCCTCCAGAAAATCCATTTCAAGTGGATGTCTGTTTAATTATCATATCCATCAGGCAGTCAGGCCCCTCTACCTGAGTCTCCAGCAAATGAATTGCACAATAAGGTGACCAAAACCACCCAGCTGCCATGTGTACAGCCACTGGGCCTCTGCCTGGACTGGGCCCAAGCACATGAATGTTTTCTCAGACTTGCACTCTTTTGCCTTTTGTTGATTAAATTTGGGAAGAGTCATAATTACTGTGACATAAATGTGTTCAACTGTGGAAATCTGTCTTTAGAAGAATCTGGCGTAGCCTCCTGTAGTCAATCAAGAGCTTCAAAGGAAGCGACTGGGGGCATCTAAAGTGACAACAGTTGCCTGACAAATTGCCATTTCGAATCCCTTTGAACTAGAAGAGTGAACTTAATAGCTTTCAGCCACTGATAGTTATTCTTCAAACACGGGGCCTTTCCTCTTGTCTTTTGGGTCATCTGCTGAGCTCTCTTTCTGCAGAGGCCTCGAGACTGCTCTTGCCCCAAATTTAGGTTAAAATTGAGATGTTTCATACTATTTAGTGGCTACCAGTTGGATTTTGTCATCCACTAGCCAAGTCAATAATGATGCCGGAAGAATGCTAGGAAGATCAGGACTCTCAGGGGGCACTGCTGGCAGCAAGTCACCCTGGAGCTGACACGCAGCTGTCCAGGAGACAACTTTAAATGAGTGTTGGAAATAGAAATCTGGCTGATGAATTCAATATCTTGCTAAAACACAGGAGAACCAAGACAGATGTTCTACACCAGACACTTCAGATGTAAGGATAAATTCTCTTTAAGACCTAAAACTGCACACTAAGGGCCATCCATCCCTTGATTCAGTGGGTGTTAGGCACTGACTTAGGAGCTACTGACCACATCTGTCTGTTAAGCACATAAAGGTGTTCCTCAGGATGAGGACCCGGTTCACATACTTTTTATTATGTTGAGTTACACGGGATGCAGATCGTAAGGGCACACAAAAATCCCTGGGGCCAGTTCTCATACTGGCTTCCTTCTACATTGTCAAAAGCCCTCATCAGAGTTTCTTGCACTTCATTCATTTTTTCAGTCCTTCCCACCCACAACCCCACCTTCCACCCAGTGAAGTGCCACCATATGTCAGCACGTAGGCCAGGGCTACACCCTCATACAATGCCTCGGCTCCTGTGTTAGAATTCATTTCACCCTCTGACACCCGTCTCAGCTCTTTCCCTTGGAGTCATTCTGGCAGTCTTCTTAGTTTCTTGACTGAACATCTCCTAGGAGTCCTTGTAGCCTACTTACTATGTAAACATATGCATATGTCTATATATGCATATCGACATGCTTGTTATGCAAATACATGCATAAGTCTATACATGCATATCTACATGCACACACATGCTTTTTCACTGTATAGTTGAATTAATTGGCCTTTTGAAAGAAGATCTCCAGCTAGATTTAACTACAAGCTTTGATGCAGGATTAAGATCTACTCTTTTGTCAGGACAAGCAGTATACACTGTTTTGAGGTCAATTTAAACTTTCGTTTTGGAGCAGCTCCTATATAGGCTGTGTTTTTGAGCCAAGGGCCACCCAGAGTCAGTGCTATTAAAGCCTGCCTGTGTATTGCTGTTGGTCTCAGTCTGGAACTGCTTGTCTGTCATCAGGTCTTTCTCTGGAGCCTTGGAAAGTTCTGTTGTCTGGGGAGGCAGTAGATTAACAGTGCTCTGGGACAATCATTCATTAACCAATAGTTGATGAATTTGGTCTTCTAACTCTCTAAGGCCAAGGTTCCAAGATGTTTCACTGAATTTTGAGTTTTATATCACTTTGCACAGCTAAGCTGAGTGCCCACAGCAATGGTGAGTTTTATGTTCTCTAAATTGTTTGGGAATCCTGGTGACTCCTATCCTTTCCCTGCTCCTCCCTGTGGTATCTTAAAATCATCTCTCAAATAAAAGGTGCACTTTAGATTCTCCCCCTCATAAGTGACCTTGAGTTGAGCTGAAAACCACACTATACATATTTCTCAAAAAAAATCACAAAAAGCAAAATAAAAATAATGAAATAAAAATAAAAATAAGAGAAGATCACAAATAATGGGAAAAGGCAAGAAAAGAAAGAAGAAGAAAACAGAATGTCTGGGCGTCTGCGAGCCTGTTTTCCTTACTTTCTACACAGGACTCTGGAAACGGAACTATTGAAGCAAGACCTATGGCTCAGGTGACATTACTAAAATGCATTCTCCAGGATCATTATTTGTCCTTGTGTCAGGGAGATTTCAGTCTTATTCCTTTTCTACAGTAAAGAGCCAGCTTTATGCAATGTGATTCATTGTTTGGTAACCATGTAAAGTAGGAATACTGAGAGATGGAAGAGACAGATGCTGTTTCCTAGAGTGCTTGACCAGCAAGGATATCTGGGTGGCCAGAGTAGTCATGACTTTCCTACCTAGCAAAGGCATGTGCCATCTTAGCAGAGACTCAGAGGGTAGAATTGAGCTTTTCAGCCTTCACGTGTTTTCATTTGTTTTTTTGAACATGTTTTGCCTTTAGTTTCTCAGATCTTAGGAATTTAAAAATAACACATGTGAAAAATACTTATCTTTTCTGTGGTTGCTTGGGGGGAATCCTGAATTAAAACACATTAGAAGAAGATGTATCCATATGAGCTCATGGGCCAGTTTCGAATAAGGCATAAAAAGAGGTGGTTGTTATTTTTAGAATTCTACAAAGAAAATAAAGCCAACCGGGGTCATTGCTCCACTGCTGGCCAACCATCTTTAATATGTTGAGTAAAAATAAAAAACATTGCCTCTGCTGGGCAGGAAATAAAGGCTCCCACCAACAGGCATTCAGAGATAGCATCCGATAAACCATATAAGTATATACCACTGGGCAGAGTTCTGCAGGCAGATGCACACAAAGGGGATGTGTCAATCCATTTTTCATTGCATGGCAGATGCCTGAGAGAAACAACTGAGAAGGAGGGAAGGCTTATTTTAGCTTCTAGTTCTAGAGAGTTCAGGGTATGACCACTTGGCCTCATCACTATGGGCTTGCGGAAAGTCAGAGCAGGATGTAGAAGAAGGCACAATAGAGGACACAGTGGAGGAGAGATGGCTTCATGGTAGCCCGGAAGCAGAGAGGGAAACAGTGGGGGGGGTTAGGGGGGTTGGGAGGGGGAAGATGCCACAATGACCTACTTCTTCTTGTTCTAACCTGTCATTGTCTCTTAACAATGCCACCAGAGAATGGATCTATCAAAGGATTAATCCATTTATTAGGCGTTAGCCATTGTCATCTGGTCACCTCATTGCTTAGATCTACCATCAGGATGAGGCAATTATCGGGAATGGAAAGATTGAACACCATTTTTATTTATTTATTTATTTATTTATTTATTTATTTATTTATTTATTTATATTTATTTATTTTTGAGCAGATTACAGATCCTACTTCTGGCTAGAGATGGGATAATACATTTTCATTCCAGGTTGTTATTAACACAATCTCAGGGTTCTCTGGCTTGTGATTCCTTCAAGGTAGTAGAAGATGGGTTTCTCACTTCTTCATTAAGTCAGTCTCTCTCAAAAACCTACCTGGCTATGGCTTCATTCCATGCCTTTATTTCTACTGATGGTATCCCAGGGCCAGCTGTTACTCTAGACACATGGTAGTCCATCTTATGTGTCATAGATTTGGGAAGATGAGCAGCATGAATTTCTCCTAACCCTTCAGCAACCTTGTCGCTTCAGAAAACCCACAATGGGAGACATTAGCACAGGTTGAGTGTAGTAAGTAGCTGCTATGCTCATGAGGAGGCATAGCCTGCCTTTCAGTCTTCAAGAGAAAGACTCTGTTATAAGGGGATTGTCTCAAGTTGAGGCTTGTAAGGACTATTAGGCAAAGTGATGATTGAGGGTTCCCTTCAGGGGCACCTGGAGGGGGCAGCTCTCCCTTACCTGGGAGAGGATATAGAAGGGAAAGAGAGAAGTGTGTCGCTATGAGATCCAACTTGGGCCCTATGGCATGGCAAGCTGGATGGAGACCCGAGCATCTGTTCTGCTGAAAGTGACAGAGCTGTACTTTAAACCTCATCAGTCTATCCAGCTGTGCCAATGCAGAATGAGGCGCATATCTCAGGAGTGCTCTGGGGAGGACCACAGGTAAGCTGTATTGAGGACATTTCTACTAGCTCCTAAAGCCAGCACAAAGGCTTCCCAAAGATCCAGGTGAGCCACCTACAGTAACTGATCCAGAATCTTCTTCAGACTCCCCATGTGTCCCGGGGTTCTACGCCTTCAGACTGTGTACCTTTCTGTATGCCTATTCAAGTTGCTCTGGGAAATTCTGTCTTCTGCCCTGGGATACCTGCTCCCTCTCGTGGGAAGTGCTTTTTGTTCTCTCAAAGCCTATGTCAGGCCACCTTGAAGGTGGGAACACCCGTTGCA
This sequence comes from Apodemus sylvaticus, assembly GCF_947179515.1. Lineage (NCBI taxonomy): Eukaryota > Metazoa > Chordata > Mammalia > Rodentia > Muridae > Apodemus > Apodemus sylvaticus. The sequence continues at coordinate 131,019,623 of NC_067476.1, read as the reverse complement.
AGCCGCATGTCTTTGTCTTCCAACAGCAGAGCGTGGAGGCTCTGGAATGAGGAGTGAAATGACGGATTCTTCCATCTGAGATTTTGCCTTTTTCTCTCTATTCCTACCCAGATCCATCATCACGGTAACACAGTATTTGTTTCAAAGTAACCCTTTAACTTTTTTTTTTTATGTGTATGGGTATTTTGCCTGCATGTATTTCTACGTACCATGTACGGATATGGTACCAGTAGAGGCCAGAAGTGGGAATCAGATCTTCTAGAACTGGAGAAAACAGTTCTTAACTGCTGAACCATCTTCCTAGCCCATAAAAGTATCCCCCCTTCTTTGGGAACAAGAAAAAGAGACTATTTACACTGCTTTTATAACACTGTATTATGATTATATATATTTTGTATACAGTTAAGTTTTTATAAGCTTAATTAATAGATCAAACTTCAATATAGGTAAGCATAATAAAAATTAGTGCTTGTAGTATTCAGTACTGGCAACAGTTTTTGCCATCATTGGAGGGTCTTCAAATATTTGCCTTACATATAAGAGGGGAACATTGTATGTGATTAATAAGGGGTCTACACCTCTCCTGTAGATGTAATATTGATTTTCACAATTGATTTCTTCCCTCTTTCTTTCCAGCAGGCTTCCTGCATTCTTTAAAAGCTGCAGCAGCCTCTAAGTGCTGTCTTTGTTCTCATGAAATTCTTATTAATTATGCAGTTGACCTTCTCTTATGTTAGCTGTAATAATGACAGGCTGTCTGACATTCACATAGCAAAAGGGCATCATGTGTTTTCATTCTTGTTAAGAGAGCTCAGTACGGCTATCTTGAAGCTCTGTTCATTCAGCCTGGAAACACATATCCCCCCTCCTTTCCCTTTTTTATTTAATTTTTTTCATACAATATATTTTGATCATATTTCTCTTCCCCAACTACTCCTAGATCCTCCCACCTGTTAAGTACCTTCCTCAAAAGCAAAGAAGGTGTAAGAGGAGGGAGAGAGGAAGTCACAGATCCAGGATGGAGCTGGAGTGTGGTAGCTGAGGGCCTAATGTACCTTGGAGGACTCTGGAGACTTTGAGATGTTTATCTTTGGCCAATATGTTGAAGTTCATTAATAACAATGGGATTAACAATGACCAGAGTTCTTTACACGTATTCTGTAGTGACTTAGCTAAGGTTCTTTGAGGAGACACAGTAAGGTCAGGGGTCATTTTGTGTTCAGGTACATGCATTCTTGCATGGACACACATGTGGACATATATGTATATACTATGTGTATATATTATGCTAGTTAATTGTCAACTAGCCTCATGATCTGAACTTTTTACTTTCATAGACCTCTGGAGTTCATAGCATTACCTGGCTGTTATTTAAAGGAGTAGGAACGTATTTCTTCTCAAAAGTTTTGACTTACTCAGAACCATTGTTCTCCTTTCAACATTCATCCAAGTTCAGAGTATACTACACAGGCCCTTCTAGCATCAAATGATAAGAACTCCAACCGAATGCCCTTACGCATCAGCATGCGTGTACTAACTATAGGAAAGGAGAGATGATTCTAGGTCAGCTGCGGGACTCAGGCATTCTTTCAATGTTCTAAAGAAGTGTCCTCAAGCACCTGGGCACTGAGTTCCTTAGTGCCGATTTTATCCTCACGGACAGGTAGTCAGTGAGTCAGTCACAAGAGAAGAGGGAACACATGTCTGGCTCTGTGATTTTTCTTGACATCCTCCATCCAGTGGAAGAAATCGGAGACTGCTAGAGTGCCCAGAAGCTGAGCTGTACAGCCTGCAGCCTACTTATCCTTCCTCAGAATTCCAGATGATTATTGTGGAGGCTTGGATAAAAAATGTACCACATAGGCCCATGCATTTGAATCCTTGTTTCCACTTGGTGGCCCTGTTTGGGGAGGTCATGGAACATAAGGCCTTGCTGGAGGAGATGCATCACATGGAGTGAGCTCTAAGGGTTTCTCGCCTTCATCTTCTTACACTTTGTTTCCTGTGTTAGAAGAAATGTGATCTCTCTGTTTTCTGTTCCTTCTGCTAGGCCTTCACTGCCTACTCTTCTTGTCTATCTCTCTGCAACCATGAGCTAGGAAAAAACTTAATAGCCTCCTTGTGTCGGTTCTGTCAGGGTATTTTATCACAGCAGCATAAAAATAACTAATATTCTCCTGATGCTTCTTCATGAGCAACCCCCCCCCATCTAGACCTTCCTCCTAGCCCTCTTCTGGGTTAATTGTCTGTGTGTTTTTCTCTTGGCAGATGGCATGAGACTGATATAGCAACTAGAAATGCAGCCAATGAAGTTCTGACTTTGACAAAGTTTTAAAATACTAGATTATTGGCTTTAATACAGCAACATGCAGGAAGATACCTGCCTTCTTTTCCAGAAGTGGCTGACATTCTCAATCCCTGTTTCATTCACGTTTGCTACTCTTTAGTGTGTTAACTGATCCTCCTCATTCTTCCAATATGTCTTATCTCCAAACCTGGCATACGAGTGCACAAGGCAGAAATACGTGGCTCTAGCAAGAAAGAAGTGGAGGTTGAGAAAGTAATGGACATGGGAGACATGTGAGGATATGTTGAGGAAGATCCGTTAGAAGCAAGTAACAAACAGCTTTGTTCAAGAGCAAACATGCACTTTTCCACAAAGCACATTTTTCCTGTAGCATCACAGAGTGAACCCATAGTCAGAGACAGTAGGCTGAAGGAGGAGGAGGACTTATGGGCAGAGGGTCCCTGAAAGGTAGACAGAACAGCACATTTTTCTCTGACAGACTCCAGCAATGGACTATTTAGAAATGGGAGCACATTTGTGAATGTATTAGGCAAATTTGATGGGAATCAATTCACAAATAAACTTCATTATTAGAATGATTGTTTTACATTTTATTGGCGTTTCAGGAAAGCCCACTCCAAGACTGTATCCATCTCCGTGCTACTATGAAGGCACCAAGCAAAACCTGGAAAGGCAAAGAAGAAACAAGGAATCCATTTTAAACTGTTGGCTCCAAGAATATCTCAGAGCTGGTGTCAGGCATGTAGAAAGAATGGTCACCAGAGCATTATGGAGGTAAGGAAGGCAGGCATGTGCTTGCTTCAGCAGCACATGTACTAAAATTGGAACAATGCAGAGAAGGTTGGCACAGACCCTGTGCAAGGGTGACATGGAAATTTGTGAAGAGTTCCGTAACTGTTTTTTTTTTTTTAACAAAAGATTTTTTCTATATTCTTTGTTTACATTCCAAGTGATTTTCCCTTTCCCTGATCCTCCCTCCCCATAAGTCCCATAAGCCCTCTTTCCTCCACCCGTTCTCCAATCAACCCCCTCCTACTTCTCTGTCTTGGTAATCCCCTACAATGCTGCATCAAGCCTTTCCAGGACCTTTCCTTCTTCTTGGGAATGATTTGATATGTGAATTGTGTCTTGGGTATTCAGTCACTGATAAGTGGATATTAGCCCAGAAGCTCTAAATACTTGAGTTCCATAATTTTTTTATTCGATATAATTTTTTATTTACATTTCAAATGATTTCCCTTTTTCTAGCCCTCCACTCCCCAAAAGTCCCATAAGCCCCTTTCTCTTCCCCTGTCCTCCCACCCACCCCTTCCCACTTCCCCGTTCTGGTTTTGCCGAATACTGCTTCACTGAGTCTTTCCAGAACCAGGGGCCACTCCTCCTTTCTTCTTGTACCTCATTTGATGTGTGGATTATGTTTTGGGTATTCCAGGTTTCTAGGTTAATATCCACTTATTAGTGAGTGCATACCATGATTCACCTTTTGAGTCTGGGTTACCTCACTTAGTATGATGTTCTCTAGCTCCATCCATTTGCCTAAGAATTTCATGAATTCATTGTTTCTAATGGCTGAATAGTACTCCATTGTGTAGATATACCACAGTTTTTGCATCCACTCTTCTCTTCTGTTGAGGGATACCTGGGTTCTTTCCAGCATCTGGCAATTATAAATAGGGCTGCTATGAACATAGTAGAGCATGTATCCTTATGAGTTCCATAATTTTTAACCCGGATCCCTCAGAGCCCCCAGAGACTAAGCCATCAACGAAATAGCATATATAGGCTGGTCCGTGGTCTCTACTACATATGTAGCAGAGGACTGTCTTGTCTGGTCTCAGTGGGAAAGGATGCTCTTAATCTTGTAGAAACTTGATGCCCCAGGAAAGGGGCATGCTATTGGGATGAGGTGGCTGACATGTCTCCAGGGCAATGGAGAAAACAAGTTTGTGAAGAGAAGAGAATGGAGTCTACAGGGATCAAGGGACAGGAAGCTGGATGCTGGGAGACTGTCACTGTGCTAACAGACAGAGAGGAATTTAAAAGGTCATCACTTTTGTGTGGCCAAGGAGAAAGACAGGGGAAGGCACCGTTTGTTTTAAGGAAGATACCAACTGAATACTTTCACCGTGTCAAGGTCTTAGTAATTAGTTCTTAGTAAAGAACTAGTGAGAGTGAGGAGTGGAGCAGGCAGGGGAAATAGTTGGGGCAGTCTCTGAGCGGAGAAAAAGAGGCCTGGGGACCATCAGAATTGAATTAGCTCCTCATGAAGATGAATTTAGATCTCAGCTCCTTGAATCTGTCCCTCTCTTCCCCTCCCCACTTTGATGCTATCTTATGTGCTCTTGCTTAGGTTGTTACAGATTTACAGACAGAAGAAGAGCTCGGTGCCTCAGACAGCTTTCCTTCCTTCCTTCCTTCCTTCCTTCCTTCCTTCCTTCCTTCCTTCCTTCCTTCCTCCCTCCCTCCCTCCCTCCCTTCCTTCCTCCCTCCCTTCCTCCCTCCCTCCCTCCTTCCCTCCCTCCTTCCCTCCCTCCCTTCCTTCTTTCCTTCCTTCCTTCCTCCCTCCCTTCCTTTCTCCCTCCATCCCTTCCTTTCTCCCTCCCTCCCTCCCTCCCTCCCTCCCTCCCTCCCTCCCTCTCTCCATCCCTCCCTCCCTCCCTCCCTTCCTTTTCTCTCTTTCTTTTTTTTCTTTTAACATGAATGATTATTCTGTCTGCATGTATGTCTGTGCACCACATGCATGCCATGCCTGAGTAAGCCACAAGAGGGCACTAGATCCCCCAGAACTGGAGTTAAAGATGGTAACCAGTCACTCTGTGGGTTCTGAGAATTGAACCCAGATCCTCTGGAAGGGCAGCCGGCTTTTTTTATTTTAACTTCTGAGTCAGCTCTCCAGCCTCAACTTTCTTCTCAACATGGATCCCAAGGGGAAGGGCAGTGGACTCTTAATGATCCAGAGGGTGTAGAGAGAATGCACGGGGCTAAATCTCTATCAGATGTAGTTATTACATGGAAACAGGGCCTGTGACTTCCAACCTGGGGGCTAACATGAGCTAGAAGACACATGAAGTCCTGTTACAGTCAAACTATCCTGAGTGTTGCTTTTTCATAAAAATAGTTAATAACCTTAACAGATATTTAGAAAACACTAAAAGAAATATACATGACTATGAAATAGAATGTCATTCCTAGAGATTAAAGAAGTAAACTTTGAGGAAACTCTTTGTAAAATAACAGATTATTTTAGATTAAATACCACTAGGATATTAGGTAATACTCAGTCAAAATTCTCCAATGTTCAAAGTGCTATGATTTGATTAAAATCTCTATAAATACTTTAGAAGAGCATGTGCTAAACGCCCAGTTGCAAGCTGTGAGGTGGTTACATCTGTGCTCCCAGCTTCTCAGTAGCTTAAGGCAGAAATACTGTAAATCTGAGGTCAGCCTAGCCTATATAGGTGGGATTTGTCTCAAAACATAAGTAGTAGAGCACTTATCTAGTATGTGTGAGGCCTTGGACATAATATCCAATGCTGCAAAACCAGACAAGTCCAGTTACGTTCTACATCTGTCTGTATCTATCTCTTAAGTTAGTCGTTGGTTAATTGTTAACATAATCAGGATGTTTGTTACACACTATCTTGGAGATCCTGAGATGAATGCATTTCAAGTGCCCCTTTTCTGTCAGACACAGATATGCTAGTACCCAGAGAAAACACTGTAAGCTCCTTGGTCCACACTGGACACCCTAGGAGACAAACATGAGAATGTCATGCCCAAAGTTTGAGTGACCATGACCGGAAGATCTATGAGGTTTCTACTCTAGGAGGACATTCCCGAAGAGGAGCACTCAGCAACCGCAGTCCACGCAGTCGCCTGTGCTCACAAAGGTCCCAGGCTCATTAGAAGGTCACAATGGACTGAGTCCACATGCTCCACAGGCAGAACTCACGGAAGGCTCCAGGCTTTCCGTGTTGTCTCCCCCTTCTGATTCCCAGGGAAAGCTTCTGCGGTTTGCTCCAAAGCGTAGGGCTGATGTTAGAGTTCTTGTCTTAAGGGTATCCTTTGGAATTCAGGGCAAACAAAATCAGTCTTTAAATGTTGGGTACATAGCGAGAAGCCAAGATGGAAACCCTATGCAGAAGTGAGAAGCTGAAAACTGGTTGAGTCAGGCTAGGGAGGAGATAATACTGTTTTTGTTTGTTTTGTTTTTTAATTAACTTTTAAAGATTTATTTTCTAAGTGTTTTGCCTCTATGTTTGTTTGTATACCACATGGGTGCCTGGTACTCACAGAAGCCAGAAGAAAGTGTCAGATGAACTGAAACTGGAGTTACAGATGGTTGTTAACCATCATGTGGGCACTAGGAGTAGGACTTTGATTTTCTGCAAAAGCAGCCCATGTATTAAATCACTGAGCCATCTCTTCATCCTCCAAGAGCAGTTCTTAGAGGTGTACAGGGGGGAGTGACAAGGGCAGGGACATGGGCAAGAAATTCTCTAGAAATCACCATGATGGGACAAACAGAGGACAGAGCACATGAAAGGTTACTGGATATAGGAACACTTGGTTATACTGGGGGAGCAGTGGAATTTTTTGGGGGGTTAAACATCTACATGGGGAGATGTGAGGGCCAAGAAACCCTATGGATCTGTTCACCTCCAGCACACTATAATTCGAGCTCAGTCACATTTAGGGTCGCACATGGAAGCCAGGGATATGGAGACTCAGTCTCCTTAAGAGGTCTTAGATGGACTCTCTTCAGTAGCACAAAGAGGCTCCAAAGAAGACATCAGAAAAACATACAGGAAGCACCTCTTTCAAAGGACCAACTTTGAATGTAAGTCACTCTGAGTGACAAGACTTGGCCAACCACAGTGCTGCACAGGGAGGGTTATGAGGGGCGATCAGGCACTTACCTTTCAGGGGGAATCCTGGCTGAAAGAAATGGAGCAGGACTTCAGGAACATGAGACACATTGTGCCCATACCAAAGTGGAAAGTTTGCTTTCAGAATCAGGCGAGTCACATAGAGTGATGGGCAGAAGAAACCCAGATGACAGCTGTCTCCAGAGGCTTGGCTTTGGGATGCAGGGCATGGAAATGGCTTCATGCTGCTCTCACTGGACTGGCCCGGCCTCATGAAGAAAATATTGCCATGCTTGCCTGAGATCTTACCGCCATGGCTTTAATAGCCATGAGTCAAGGTGCAGAATTTATTCAATATTGAAAAGGAAACTTCTTGGATTTATTCAGGTGCATGCCAGATGTTGTGTTAGCATTGGCTTCACAAAGAAAGACTACTAGAAATCAACTGCAGGCCCTGGGATCCCATACTCTTTTCCTCAGTTAACCCTTAGGAGGCCATAGAAACCAGTCCTAACATCATCCACAGCTCAGAGGACTGGCAGTTACTATATTTACTTATTGCTGTGACACACAGACCTGTACCCAAGGCATAGCAAACAATAAGTTAGATATAGCAGGGTATGTATGTCTCTATGTTGTGAAGAACACAGTCAGTGTACCAGGATAGGCAATTGATGACAGTCTGTATGCTGAGATTCACTTATCTAACTTCTAAGTTCTTTACTGGGGGAAACTAACTTGGCCACATATTTTAGAATTTCCATAGTTGTAATGAACTGGAAGCTCAAGGCAGTCAGAGAACATACTCTTGGTTTCCCAATGCTCCATGTTTCCACCCAAAAATCCAGGTGAAACACATGACAGGCTTCCCATCAATGCTGCTTAAATGCTCCTTAAAAGATCTGGGTTTCATGGCTTTCTCAGGACATCTCTGGAACTTGGCGTTCTTACCTATTATATGAGAGACCTTCTTGTACTGACTAGTTTTGTGTCAACTTGACCCAAGCTAGAGCTATTTGAGCAGAGATCTCAGTGGAGAAAATAACCCAACCAGATTGGCCTGAGGACAAGACTACAGGGCATTTTCTTAATTAGTGATTGATATGGGAAAGCCCAGCCCATTGTGGGTGGTGCCACCCTGGGCTGGTGATCTTGGGAGGTCTAAGAAAGTAGGATGTGCAAGCCAGAAGGAGCAAGCCAATAAACACTATTCCTCCATGACCTCTGCTTCAGTTTCTGCTTCCAGGTTACTGCTTTGAGTTCCTGTCCTGAATTCCTGAACTACCAGCTATGAGATGAAATGAAAGCTTTCTTTCCCAAGTTGCTATTGGTCATAGTGTTTATCACAGCAATAGAAAACCTAATTAAGATGGTTCTCAAGATGACCTATTCTGTCTTCTTCTGAGAAAAGATGTGTAATTTAAAGCTGTCTATGAAGGCAACAGTTAAACACCCAACTGAAGGGACATGTGCATTTGCTACCACAGTTTTTGTCTGAGAAGCATCTACAATTGTCAGCACAACCTGATATGTTCCTCCTGTGACTTCCCCATCAACAGCTTGGTCAGCAAGTATACATGCAGGCAAAATAACCACCAGCAAGGGTACACCCATAGACTGATGCCACTGACCACTGCAGAGGACAGCACACCGTGGCCTTAGTGACATCTGTGAAGGTTAAACCTATAGGTGATATCTCGATAGGGTGTTTCATTTAATGGAACACCTAGACGAGGCACAAGCCCAGAGCATCTTCCCTTAATAGAAATGGCAAGAAAGGTGATTATAGGCCCTAGAATACCTGAAAAGATCCCGGAGAAAGAAGATTCTTCTCTGTTGCAAAATAAGTTCAGGCAAAATTATCAGACTATGATACTCTGGTAAAAGGCTGTCATGGCAAAAGCAATTTATGTGATCATGCAAAGGCACGGTTGATGTCCTCTGTCCAGAACAGCACTTCTAGTATTTCAGTCACATACTTATTGCTCCTATTTAACTGTGTCTTCTCATCTTCACACAGCATTTTCTGGTCTCTAAACAAGGTATTCTGTACAATGCTGAGAAAAAAAACTCTGTAATGGCCTGCTGTTCTCATGATCTAAGTCAGTCAAGTTTTAGATCTCCTGACTAAGCAACTCATTGAAAGTTTTTTATAAGTAAAACCAGCATTCTCTGATTGCTGGCCACTGCCATACTCACTCTGTTCACCATCTCACCATGTGATGAACCACAGCTGAGCACTATCCCAGTCTTATCAGAATATATGTTAAAAATTTATACTTATTTAATGAAGTTGAGTATGAAGCCAGTCTCATCAGTATATCAGTGGCTGAGCCGGATCTAGCTTTCCTGGGGATACAAAGCCTACTACTCCATTCTACTCCATTGATAGCTGGTTCTTTTCAAGTAAATGGTTGTCCAGGTCCACCTAATTCCCGTGGATGCAGATGTTGGCATCTTGCATGTATTTCAGTGACGTTCATTTGTTGCACTAGATGGGTCTGTAAAGTTCCTTCCTTCTGTGAATGGATCCTAAGTCTGGCCCAAATAGATGTTTTTTGGGAGGCACAGTTGTTTTAATAAATGAGATTAACCACAGCTCAATATTTTGTAAGAGATCATTCAGATCACAAATTTGAGAAGGCCCCATTTCTGATGGCCTTTGGAAGTTTGGGGTTTACTTTTATTTCATACTTTCTCAATTGCCTCTATTTTTGCTTAAATTTTCTCCATCATCGAGGTTCCTTTCTTGCCTTCTCTACTCTAAGAACAACTATGTTTCCTTATCCTGGAACTGAATTTTCTTTCCCCTTCAGGGTCAGGATTCATTTGTTGGAGCATTTGGTATTCACCCTTACTTTGTCTCTACCCTTCTTTCCCAAAAAGGATGATATCTCAGACAGAAAGCAGATTCTTTTCATGCTGTGACTCCATTCTATTGCTTATAGGTATTTACTGTAGTAATTATTTGCCAATTGCACCCCTTTAAAAGACACAGGAGCAGAAAATGGCTTTAAGTCCTTGTGAAGATAGCACCTTTATAAAAAAAACCACAAATAGTAGACATGTCTACACATACATGCACATGCACACATGTGTACACACATATATGCATTCTTGATTATAAAATTGTCTATCACCTATTTTAAAAGACTTAAGACAATGAGAAAATATATGCCTGTTATTTGGGTACTTAACAGCAGTTCAAACATAGAGGCAACTTTACTTTAGATCCTCAGGCAAGTTCTGCAAGAGGGTATGCTCTGTGTGCTATTGGTATTTCTGGTGCTAATTAGTTACATGTATATTGGGAGATACATTGTTAATAAGCTTAAAATTATTAAAATGTATCCTTATTTAATGAAGTTGAGTATAAAACCAGAAATACCTATGAGGGATTTTCTTGCGTAAGTCATCATCCTTATGAGATGTAGGAAGCCTTATCCTAAAATTGAGCAGTACTTTCTGGTGGTTATTCAGATACTAGGATGTCTGTGGGGAAAAGCTTTTGCCTTCTGCCTGCTTCCCTTTGTAATACACTGGTGAATTCTACCCTGTGCATGAGCTCGTGCGTCCTATTGCTTCTGTGCTCATGGCTACTGCCATGCTGTGTTGACACTAGCCTTGTAATGTGAATCGAAGACCACCGACTCTCCAGAACCACCCCCAGGTTGCCAGCACTGCATTGAGATTGTTGAGACACTAGCCCACCATGTATTAAGACTCTGAGTTTGATCACTAGCATGGTGGGAAAAGTTTTTTAAAATATATCATAATTTAAAACCAAACCAAACCAAACCAAACCAAACCAAACCAAACCAAAACAAAACAAAACAAAACAAAAAACCACCAGGGAAGTCTGGTTTCTGCTCCTCTCTTTCCACAGATGAGCACCCTTGTCCAAGGACTGCTTTTGTGAGCCTGTGATAGAAACTAACGGAAAGTCTATTGATTGTCCACTTGACTAACTAGTATATCCTTGTCCATGCTCCAGCAAAGCCTTAACTCCAAGGTGAGGCCTCTTGGAATCCATTTTCCGGAGCTATTCCTACTATGTCTCAGCTCTTACTCTTTTCTCTAGAGATCCCGCCTATGAATTCTATAACAAAACACCCTTTATCCCTCCAGTTCATGAGACAAAAGCCCAGAGGCTACTGGCTCAGTGGAGCTTTATGTGACCATGAACATCTGACACCTAGACACTCGAGTTAAATCTCACTTGAGGCTAGGGAGCCTTCCTTGAGCCCAAGAAGTCCACATGCCCAAGTCAGTAGAAGGGGAAGATGTGCACACATATGTTCCTGCCCACGTACAAACACACATATCCATGCACTTTGAGGCACATGTGCAAAAGTGCACCACACACAAATGTACACATGTGTGTACCCACAGATTCCAAAAACACATGTGTGCACATACGTAACCCCTGCTGACTAAATGGTTGGCAGATAGTAGTGTGAAGGTAGGAAGACACAAGGAACACTGGGCACAGTCTCCTCTCTCAACAGACAGACAGGCTTGATGTTTGACATCTTTGTGGTTGCCTCTCCAGCTGAAGCTAAGCATGGTACTGCTGGTCTGAAAAACCAAGGCTGAAATCCTGGAGATGGCATGCCCAATCCTACCATCACTAACCAGCACTGACAGACCCACCACTGCATATCTATGCATGGTATCACAGGCAAGTGAGGATGACTGGCAGGGAACACAGTCCTGATACTGAGTTGGGGAGACAGCGGGCCAATGCTTACCCAGAGCCCACACCCTTCTCAACACTATTGTGATTCTTTGGCTCTCACTTTGAAAAGCAAGGGCCTTTTATCTTTCCCCCTAATTTGATATGCCCTTCGGTGGCTCATTGCTGAGCTAATGGGGCATCTGTTCTTGGGGATCCACAGAAGGACGGATGCCTGTGGGTAAAGATCACAGGCGGGGACCCCAGGCACCAAGGCAAGCCCGTGTTTCTTGTTTGGCATGGTTCTGAGCTGTTGTGGGCAGAACGAAGCACATTTCATGTCAGGGATGTCAAGACACAGCCAAACACCAGGAACAAGGGAGAAAATGAAACAGATCTTATCTTTGCACGGACAAACTAGAGCAGATGGAGTTCGGGGCAGGCTCCTTCGCACCCTTTCTTTGTTGCTCTTATTATTTCCCCAGATTCCCTGGCTGAAGGCAGCATTCCATTTAGAGCTCCCAAGCCTGCTGGGAAAAGCTGCAGAGGACTCCATAGGAAAGGGTCTTTGTATCGTGTTCGAAAAGAAAAAGATATATCCCTGGCTGCCACCGGCCCATTCAAAATGACAGGATCGGAAACATATTCCTAGAGGCAAACCTTTGGAAAATCTCCATGTTTCTTCTGGAATGAACAGCCCTCCTGCTCAGCACAGCCGTGACAGGAAGCCCTGACAGCTGATACTGTTCTCCTGCCTGACCAAAAGCAGATTCCAGAACGTTCTTAGGGGAGCCTCTTCAGTGAAAGGCTCTGGTGTGGGACAGTGGCATGTTAAAGGAAGACACCTTTAAGTGGGAAGAGAAGGTGCAGTGACCTTGCTCATAACCCTCGTGCATGTGGAGCGTGCAAAGCAGACTGTGGATCCCCGGAGAAGCAAGGGAATTGAAGGAAGGGGAGAAACTCTGGCCAAGGCTGATCAGACTTTACCTGGACGTAGCCCTGTTAGAGTAGCGAAACACGTTGTGAGGCGTTCCAACTCCACATGGCAATGTCTTGCTGCCCCAGGCTATTCACAGCTGTGGCAAAGAGGAACAATCAGGACAGCGCTTGGTCTCTGTTACTGGTTTGGATGGAAAGATAACTACCTCACAGGACTGTACTGAGAGGTCAGAGATGAGATAGGGAAAACACTGGCTAGGCATCCGACTTCCCTTCCCAGCACCGTCTTCAGGCTCAGTCATTCTCCTCCTCACTCAGCAAATGTATTCTGGGGGTTCACTGTGCAGGTGCTGTCTGGGGTGCAGGAAAATGAGCTGGGATGGTGTAACAAAGGAAATTCTTGTGCCCATCCTGCCATCATTCCTAGTTAGTGGAAATACTATCCTCCAACATGATGATTTGGGATGTAGGGCCTCCAGGAGGTGAGTGTGTCAGGTGGTGGAACTCTCATGAATGGGACTGATGATCTATATTATAAAAGCCGGCTATCTACTCTACTGTAAGGAGGCATTGAGAAATTGACAGTCTATAACCTCGGCAAGCACCTCTTCAACCTTTTCCAGAACCCAGCCTTGTCGGTACCCCCCATCTCAGACCTCCAGGCACTTTATGCTAGCTGCCTGTTCTAAGTTAGCTTTAACGGTTACACAGCCTGGAGTTAAGGGAATCTCAATTGAGGTACCGTTCAAATCAGATTGGCTCATAGGTGTTACTGTGGGAGGTCTTGATTGTTAATTGACCTGGGAAGACTCAGCACACTGTGTGCAGAACTGTGCCTAAGTAGAAGGGTCTGGGCCTTATAGGAAAGCTAGGTCAGCATGAATCTGTGAACAAACCAGCAAGCAACATTCTTCCTTAGTTTCTGCCTCAAATTTCCTGAATTCCTGCCTTAACTTCCCTCAGTGATGGCCTATGACCTGGAGGTGTTAGCCAAATAAGTCCTTTCCTCTCCTGAGCTGCTCTTGAGTGTTTTTTAATTGATATATTTTTTATTTACATTTCAAATGATTTCCCCTTTTCTGGGTCCCCACTCCCCGAAAGTCCCATAAGCCCTCTTCCCTCCCCCTGTTCCTCCATCTACCCCTTCCTGCTTCCCTGTTCTGGAATTCCCCTATACTCTTGCACCGAGTCTTTCCAGAACCAGGGGCCACTCCTCCATTCTTTTTGGACATCACTTAATATGTGGATTATGTCTTGGGTATTCAAAGTTTCTAGGCTAATATCCACTTATCAGTGAGTGCATACCATGATTGATCTTTTGAGACTGGGTTACCTCACTTAGTATGATGTTCTCTAGCTCCATTTGTCTAAGAATTTCATGAATGCATTGTTTCTAATGGCTGAATAGTACTCCATTGTGCAAATATACCACATTTTTTGTATCCATTCCTCCGTTGAAGGACACCTGGGTTCTTTCCAGCTTCTGGCTACTACAAATAGGGCTGCTATGAACATAGTGGAGCATGTATCCTTATTGCATGCTGAAGAATCCTCTGGGTATATGCCCAGGAGTGGTATAACAGGGTCCTCAGGAAGTGTCATGCCCAGTTTTCTGAGGAACTGCCAGACTGATTTCCAAAGTGGTTGCACCATTTTGCAATCCCACCAGCAGTGGAGGAGTGTTCCTCTTTCTCCACATCCTCGCCAACACCTGCTGTCTCCTGAGTTTTTGACCTTAGCCATTCTGACTGGTGTGAGGTGAAATCTCAGGGTTGTTTTGATTTGCTTTTCCCTAATGATTAATGATGTTGAACATTTCTTAAGGTGTTTCTCAGCCCTCTGAAGTTCTTCATGTGAAAATTCTTTGTTTAGGTCGGTATCCCAATTTTTAATGGGTCATAGAGGCTTCCGACCAAAAAAAGCACAGGACCAGATGGTTTCAGTGCAGAATTCTATCAGACCTTCAAAGGAGACTTAACACCAATACTCTTCAAACTTTTCCACCAAATAGAAACAGAAGGAACACTACCCAACTCCTTCTTCGAAGCCACTATTATGCTGATACCAAAACCACACAAAGATCCAACTAAGAAAGAGAATTTCAGGTTAATTTCCCTTATGAATATCAATGCAAAAATACTAAATAAAATTCTTGCCCACCGAATCCAAGAACACACCAAAACAATCATCCACCATGATCAAGTAGGCTTCATCCCAGGGATACAGGGATGGTTCAATATAAGGAAATCCATAAATGCTATCCACTACATAAACAAACTCAAAGAAAAAAAACCACATGATCATTTCATTAGATGCTCTTGAGTGTTTTATCGCAGCAACAGAAAGCAAACTTGAAGGCTGCCTAATTGGAGATGGACAGAAACAGAAAGACTCCCTGCTTCCCAGGATTTTGTATTTTACTGAGAGAAAAACAAAACAAGAATAAAAGCATGAGTGTTAGAAAGTAAACTTTGCTGTGAGAAGGGAAAGGAAGGGAGGGGAAGGGAAGGGAAGGGAAGGGAAGGGAAGGGAAGGGAAGGGAAAGGAAGGGAAAGAAAGGGAAAGTGTGATTCTGTGAATGACCGAAGCAAACTGAGTGACAAGCAGATGTGGCATCATCCAGCTCCTGTCCTGGCCCAGAATGAATGGTGAGGTTGAAAGGACCAGCACTGCAGGGAACAGCACGAAAGGGAAAGGCACTCAGTGTGGTCCAGTGCTTTGGGAAGAGGGAGAGGAGGTTTGAGGGGTCCGTTCAAGTCAGCATGTCGAGGGATTCAAGGCCACTGTAAGCACCTTGATTACTATTGGAGATCTGTATGAAGTAAGAGGGACAGTGTGACAAGAAGTGGCAGGAGGTGGCAGTCATGGTCCAACTGGCACAGTGTATATAAGCTTGAGTGGCCTGGAAGAAAGCAGGCAGTTTTACTGGGTTTCAGTTGGGAAGGCATGAGTGGGAAGCATCTTGGGAGGAGCAGAATAGATGTTTATAGAGATGAGCAAGCTGAGGGTGGGGATGGCTAGGATTTGGCAATAACACCAGGAAACCGACAGCAGGCATGTCTGTGAAAAATTTCTAGAGCCTTCCTTGCCTTATTCCTGGCTAGACGCAGTGACAGAAGGCAAGTTCCCAGCCACTGTCTCCCAATCCCCTGCCCTGAAACTGTATAAAGGGCCTGGGTCCAGATGTTGCCATGTATTCCTGGAGAAACTGTTGAAAACATATTCCAGAAACCAGCAAAAATTCCAATGAGAAAGCCAAGATAGTGATTTTCAAATCAAGGGGAGCAGGGATTAGCATTCACCCAAGGTTGGGGATTGGGTGCAGGTACTTCTAGACCAGGCCTGGAGGGGACTGGCACTTCATAGTTTGGTTGTTATTAAAAGAGGCTTGACTGGTATGGGTGAGACTGTCTTTCTTGAATCACCTCTGGTGAAGAAGTCACAGGCAACTAGACCAGCGATACTATCCGGTCTTCTCCTCGTCCTCCTCATCCTCCTCATCCTCCTCGTCCTCCTCATCCTTCTCGCCCTCGTCCTCATCCTCATAAGACCATGTCTCATCTCATGTATCTCAGGGTAACTTCAAACTTCCTATATGATCAAAGGTGATCTTGAACTTCTGATTTCCTGCCTCCTTCTCCCCAATGCTGGGATTATGCATTTGGTTTATGAGATTCTGGGGACTGACTCCAGGGCTTTGTCCATGCCAATCAAGAAGTTAACTCACTGAGGGCTGCATCCTTCACTCTCACCTTCTTGCTCTTAACTGGCCACATGCTGGATCCCCATCATGAACCTCATAGTACCAAAGTGAGGCAACATGACCTTCTGACAAATCTTGAGTCTGTCCCTTGAGGTCTTAGTTTTCCGATAGGCATGTGTTTGGAAGCTTTGGAGCATCCTAAAAACCCCTGTGTCTCTGTTATGACCCATATGCCTGCCTAGGTGACTACAGTAAAAACTCATCTCCATAAGCTGTGTAGTGGTCATTGTCACAGAGGCACTGTCCCCTATGAGCAGGTATGGCTGGCAGCATCAGCATGTTCTGCAAACCATGGGTGTTCCTTCCCTGGCATGATCCCATCATTTAGTCAATTCTGTATCTTTAATGCACAGGCAATAAGGGTTGAGAACCATATATTAAATACTCGGATGCTCCAGAGTTTGAGCTTGTTCCATGACTGTGATGTACAATCAGGCTGAGGCACTGGCAAAGACAGTTGTAAGATGTTCCTCTCCACATACTACTTAGAAAACATTACAGTCAGCTTTAGTAGTCCAAATGCTATAGCTAAAGACCTTGTAGGCAGATGAGTGATGCTGAGGCATGACTTGAAGGCAGCCAGCAATCCCTCCACCGGCTGTGCTTCCCACAATTAGAGAGAAGGCTGGCTCAGCGGGTGAGAGCGCTTGTCCAAGTATGAGGACCTGAGTTGAGATGCCCAACAACTACTATGTAAAAAGCCATGCATTTCCATGGGTAGTGGATACCAGCACTTCCAGGGAGGCAGATTAGAAACAGAAGAGTCTCTGGGGCTTGCTGGCCTCCAGCCTAGTCACAAAACACTGAGTTCCAAGTTCAGTGGGATTCTATCTCAAGGAAATAAGGTGCAGAGTGACAGAGAGGACACTGTTAGGCCCAGAATGGGCCCCTAACCTCCAAAACAACAGTCTGGCTTCAGATTAGGCTGGACTTTGACTAGGGACGCAGAAGGATTGCTAGTGTAAAAGCAAAAGCTTACACTCTGCATTCCTCAGAAACACGAGTAACAGGTTTCTGTTTGTCAGGAAAAGCCACTACTTCCCATGTCTCACCCTAGGCTGACTAGGGAAGGGAATCTGGTTCCTTATTTGCTCATACCTGTAACACCTATCAATGGCTGACACTAGCTTCCAGCCTCTTCTGACTGACAACCCTGCCCTCCAAGTCTAACTTCTAGCTTACAGAATCTACAGTGCCCCTTCCCTGAAACACCTATCTTTAAAACTGCAACATGTTCTTCTCCCTTTTGTTCTCCCCTTACCTCCTCCCCCCAACCCTCCATAGGAGAACCATGGGAATTTTGTACTTCCCCAAATAAACCTTTCTTTCCATTCATGGAGTATTCTAGTTTACAGGGGTGGTTCTAATGCTAGGGTCCTGTCCCCCAATTCCTTCTTGATTTGTCAGTAAAGAAGTTATGGGTCAACTGCTGGGTGGAAGGAATAGGAGATACTTCCAGGTCCTTGGAAGCAAAGAGACAGCTGCAAGGAGAGGAAGAGACAGGTGCAAGGAAAGGAGAGGAGAGGAGAGGAGAGGAGAGGAGAGGAGAGGAGAGGAGAGGGGAGGGGAGAGGAGGGGAGGGGAGAGGAGAGGAGGAGAAGGGAAGGGAGAGGGGAGGAGAGGAGAGGGGAGGGGAGAGGAGGGGAGGGGAGAGGAGAGGAGGAGAAGGGAAGGGAGAGGTGAGGGGAGAGGAGGGGAGGAGAAGGGAAGGGAGAGGAGGGGAGGAGAAGGGAGGGAAGAGGAGGGGAGGAGAGAGAGGGGAAGGGAGGGAGGGAGGGAGGGAGGGAGGGAGGGAGGGAGGGAGAGAGAGAGAGAGAGAGAGAGAGAGAGAGAGAGAGAGTTCATCATGCTTCTGAGGGAGAAAAGGTGACCAGCCATATGAGAGATCTCTAATGGAGTGGCCACACTCACAGGCCACCCCTACAGGCTGGCAGCTGGAGTGTTTAGCTGGGACTAGATTCAACTGAGCAGCTAAAGTTAAGGGCAGGTGGAGAGATGTGGAGCTAAGAGTATTGATAAAGGTGTGATTCTCTAGGTGGGAGATAAGTAGCATCCACCAATTATGTCAGAAAGGCAAGTTGAAATTGAGCAACACGTGTGTCTGGGCATTTTATCCATGGATTCAAGGGAATCTGGGTGAGGGTTGGTAATGTGGCCTGTTCCCAGAGCTTAGGCAGGGTAGCAAAAGCTACATGCAACACTAGTTTGGTGGTTTCTTTGTGCCCTTTCTTACAGATACCTGGTGTCTTCCTGTTGCCTCTACATATACACCAGAGTATATACATCTGCACATATGTATACAAACACATATAGGTGGGAAGGTTAAATAGGGAGGTAGATAGATAATAGATACAAAGAATCACATGGATTGTGCACAGACTAATATGCAACTAATCATCATAAAGAAGTTGGACATTATGAAAATCTCTACGAGTACTATCAGAACTTGATAGAGAACCACCACACCAGATGATTACAAACACCAACTTCAGTGTCACACCTCAAGCTTGTAGACCAGTGTGACCTATACATGTGAACCAGAAGAGATAAAGCCTGAGCTAGCTAGTGTAGCACTGAAAGCCAGTGCCCTAGGAAATGCCAGGCCTAGACTGTGACCAATTGAAGGCAAGAGTGTCTTTGGAATCCTGTGAAGTGTAGATGAATATATTAGTTTCTTGGCCCTTTTGTGCAAATTTTTTAAAATACGTAGCTCCAGCAAAAGATGCCAAAATGACTCATGGACATGTGGCATTTAATATCTGAGAACTGCTCCAATATATGAAATTTCCATGGTGAAGAAACTATAGTTCATGTTCTTGGCAACATAGACCCTACCTGAGAATAACAGGTGATATGATTAGCTTTATGGTGTTCAATTGTCCTGCTGTTGATTTCTAAGGCCCACCACTTTTGGTGGGAAGTTACAATAATAATGAGAGATGTTTGCTGTTCCAGGAAGTACTGGTCTTGATTTGCCTTTCAGAGGGAGCCAAGGATACTCATCAAGGACTTGACCTTGGATGGTAGAACATTAGACATTTCAGCATCTATGTAAGTAAGGAGCACTGGGCAGACCCAGCTCACAATTTTCCTCCTCTCTTTCTTCTCACCCTCTCTCACTCTCAGTATCTGTTGACACCAATTTCACCAGGGTCATTTTGATGTCATTATTGTGCTAAGCTATCACAGACATGATGCTATATCACACAGATAATGTTGCACGGTTGAATTTCATGCTGAGTCACACAATCTTTCTGCTCTTAGTTCTGGAGAATTCTATAACCTAGCTCTTTCTTCATAACCTCATTCATGCTATAGCTTCAATTAGTGGGTAAACATTTCTTGAATTTTATTTCCAATGCTAACCTAATATTTCCATGTTTTTTTAGGCTTCTGAAAGTTACTACCATTCTTTTCAAGGACAGCTGCAGAATTCCCTATGGAGAAGCAGTGACCTCTATAGCTATAGCAAACTTTCCGGTGGCATCCCCCTAGCTTGGCTCTGTCTAAATGAAGAATCAAAGAACCTTAGAAAAACTGTGGGTGGCCTTGCTATAGATGATGACTATCACAGTCATGATTGTGTCACCTGGAGTTAACTGAAGGAAGGTGGGGTTGATGCTGATGGAAAGATCGGGGTATCTTAAGGCATCTCTTAATCTCACCACGCTTCTTTTGTCTGTGTTATCTGTGGAAATGGCAAGAAAAATGAGTGCATAGAAGCACAAAGAGAAAAATTATTCTGGCCAGCAACCCTGGTACACTGTGTGGAAAGAGCTGGGTGGGTGGTAACTTGGATGCATTAGCACATGTCATTTGGACATCAGTGAGAATTTTGAAAAGTATTCATCTTTCATACTCAAAGCGAAGCCAGATACAGCATTTGGTGAAGAGTGAGCGAGTCTAGTACAGGGTCTCGCATGCATTCTGTCTTGCCCAGATTCTCAGATGTTTGCTCTACTGCTTCCTAACCAACAGCTCAAGAATGTTTTGGCAAAATTTCAATGTGTAGAATGCAAGTGGATACCATTTCTTTTCAAATGTTATCTTAATAACATCTTATTAATTCCTTGAGAATTTCTTACAATGTACTTTGATCACATCTGCTTCCTCAAAAATCTATCCTCCTCTCCCTACCCACCAAACTTTGAGTTCTCTTCTTTAAACGTGTTTTTCAAACCTATAAAGTCTAATTTTTGTTGACAAGCTAGTCTTGGATGTGCAGTAAGCCCTGTAGTATGCTCTGTTTACCAGGGCTAGCAGGGATACACCATGTAAGTAAACCGGCTTGCCCTCTTCAGCTATCAAATGCCACAAGTTCCTCAGTTGATGGAGAGATTTCATGGCTACCTCTTCATCTCTAAACTTGGATGTTGTCTGAATCAGCCCTGAATGGGATGAACATATGACCCCCTTCCCCACAAGGCATAAGGATCTTAAAGGAAGAGGGACAGAAATATTAGAGCCAGAGATTATGGATGGCTTGAAGGAAACATTGTTTTCCAAATACAACAGGGAGGTCACACATGTGAACTCACCATTGTGATAGCAGGACCTGTAGAAACTCAAGCCTGACATTTATTTATTTTAGCTTTGTGTGTATGTGCCTGTGTGTGTGTGCATGTTATCACATATACCATGGTGTGTTTGTGGAGGTGAGAGGAAAACTCATGAGAGCTGCTTCTCTCTTTCGAGCATGTTGCTGCCCAGGACTGAACTCAGATCTCTAGGTGTTGAGGTACCCAATGAGCCACCTCACTTAAGAAAATGTTCTCGTGACTCTCTTTCTAGATGTTTGGACACAGGAAGGTAGGTGAGCACATCCTTCAACTTCATATTCAGATGCTCTGATGTCATTTAGGCAGCAGCAATGTACTTGATCTGCTCAGAAGGACCTCCCTTCAGCTTCCAGTCTCATTGCAGCTTCAGGGATTTGTGTTTCCAGTTGAGGATCACATAAAAACACAAATTCGCAGGGTGTTTTATGATTCTTTTTCTCAGCACTGCTCTGGGTCTTCCTCTGCTTCAGGCAGCTGATGTTTGCTCGGTTGCTCTGGGAGTTGTTTATTGAGACAGGGCAAATGCTCTGGCAAGCATTGCTTAGCGCTAACTTTCAGTCAAAGGACGAGACTGCTCTTTTTGAAGATGTTTCTTCCCTCTCTCTACCATTCAATGTCAAAAAGCTACATTTTCCCCAATTCGTAGAGTCACCAGGCAAAACTGTGGCTGATCCCTGTGATGTTAAATATCTCACCCAGGACACACAATTTCATCCTTCTTCTTCTGTAAATGAATGGTATGTTTCTATAAAATCTCAAAACCAAGGCATATTTTCTGGTCACACAGTCAGATGAAGACCTATTATGTAGTACTACTTCTCCACTTCCTGACATAGGCAATCCTTCCTTCTGGACCCCAACCCTACTCTCCTGCCATTTGCTGCTTAGATTCAGCAATGTGAAAGGGCTGGGAAGGCCCAAGCTCTTCAGACCCACTTGTACAAGGAACAATATTGGCCCTTGAATGACTCATAAGGTCAGTTGAGAGTCACAAAGAAGCAGGGTGTGGACAAAGGCAGTCAGCTTTGTGAGGGTTCTCCAGTGAATGGTGAGGGTAGCATAGATTAGAAGAGCTGTACAGACAGAGAACAGGGAGGTTTGAAGGGTGGAAAATGAAGGTGGGTGACATCTGCCCAGGAGAGATGAGGCCAAACCAATCACAGCCTATAGGAACATGTCTGGGGTAGGGCCCTGGGAGGAGCTGTGGCCAGGGGAGCAGGCACAGCCTCAGGAAAGCCTCCCTAACAGGTAGGGAATGTTGGTCTTCCATAGAGTATCTCTCTGTTCACCACTTGTCCAAATAGTTATAAATCACCAGCAAATTCCCTGTGCTGTTTAGAAGGCTTAGACTTCAAAGCACCAAATTCACAAACAGGAACCTTTCATTAACTCTGGAAAAATCCCACTTTATTTCGATTTGTATATTTGGGTTACTTAGTGGAGGTGAATTGCCCTGGCCAGACCACATACTGTTTTGAACGACATCCAGTGTCTAAATGCTGAGCTGTGTTATCTATTGCCATGTTAGATTACCTTCATAAAAGACGAAACAAGTTGGCTGCCTAGGTTGTTTTAAAGCTGTTTTTTATTCACCAGACACTAGCTGCCCCCCCCCACTCTTTGCACAAGCCCCTCAGAACTGTAACATTATGATTTTCCTGAAGTTCAAAGTCCTACCTTTCTTCATTGAATAATTTAAAGCATGTTTCTTGAGAGAAGAGAAGAAAAGCAAACTGGACTGTGGAATTAAGCTTCTGGAGATGTGCTGCTCTCTGGGGTGAATCCCCTTCTGAGTCCTTTCGTCTTTCTTTTTTCTCCCTTCTCCACTGTGGGAGGATATTCAGTTTGACACTTATGTCTTCCATCAGACCTGCGTGCCTGTAATCACACTCCTGTGTTGAGCATGACTAATGATTTGTCCTTTTAAAGTTCCGTTCTAGCATTCCTCTTTGTTTCTATTCTGAAGCTCCGAGTCACACCATGGCAAGGCTAGATCTTTAAGAAGAGCACTATAAAGCAAATTGGGATTGGTTCTAACTTCAGTGGGGGAGAACTGTTTCCTCCGGGCTTGAGGTGAGTGACAGAAGTTTGACTCTGCCAGCTATCAGTCAGGTGAGGAAGGAAAAACATTCAAGTCTGAACAGAATAGAAGACAATCTAACTTGTAGGTTCTGCCCCGGCCGGGTTTGGGAAACTCATCAGTGAGAAAGTAGCCTGAACATCTCTCAAACATGGGTGGCCGGCAGCAGTGCATGGAGAGAGCACGAGTCAGGAATCACCACATAAGCGTTCCCACCTGCGGTCCTAGCGGGCTGTCCTTCATTGTGGCTGAGTGGGCAGCCCTGTCATTGTCCTGCTGAAAGCAGAGCAAGGTGAAGCATGGAGGATGCTTTTCAGGAGTAAACTCTTAAACCACCCAGTGTGTAGTCATCTGTGTGAGCTCCAGCAGGCATGTGTCCTGGCTTTATGGTTTTGATAATGAAATCTTCACAGCTCATGTTTCTTAGGCACCTAGAACCATGGGATCAAAGGGATTCAGTAGCAGTGTAGGGATCACATTCCTTTTCATTACTCAAGGGTTCCTTGGTTTGCTAGAGATAGGGAGGACCAAAGTCCAATCTCACATGTTCAACAAGTGCTCTCCTTCTGAGCTGACATCATCAGTCTTTGTCTTGTTTCTTCCTAAAGTCTGATTGGCCATGCATAATTAGAGAGGACAAGCAATAGAAATTACCTTTGTCTACTGGTGCCATGATCAAAACAAAAACATCCAATGCTATTTAGAAGCGTATGCATTACATCCCTATTTTTAGAATTTCTAGGGATATAAAAAAGTACATTCATCAAATAGTACTTTACTAAATCAATCATGAAGACAAATTGATGTTCACTTGACATTTTGTTGATTTTTTGTTTTCTGGTATGAGTAGGTTGTACTTTCTTATTCGCGGAATCAGTAAATCATTTTACATTCATCAGAAAGCATGCATGTATCTTGTTTGTGTTCCTTAAGAAATGAGGATAATGGTCTGAAGGTTGGCCTGTCCCAACATCCTGGACTTGCATTGGCATCAGAAATAAAATTTTATTTATAGGTAATAAATAAATATAGGTATAGTAAAATTGTTGTGTGTCTCCCAAATAAACATGAACTTTTCTCAAGAAGCACTAGATTTCCACAGTGCATCAATGAGCATTTTCTTTAAAAAAATTTTTAGTTGACACACAACAATTTTACTTATTTGTGTCCTAATGGGTGATATTTGTACACGCGCAAACTGTATAGAAGAAAGGTGGGCTCTATCTACTTTGGCTTCTGATTTTGATCATGCAGCCTATGTTGATAGCATGTGTGTGGATGTACATCTGTGTATGTACCTAATGAACAACATCACACACAGTCTTTTGTTAGGAACAGAGTGGACATAATAGTGGACCACAGACAAAAGTAAATATTTAAATATTATGAGCATGACGGTCACCAGAGCACTCGGGATTTGGGTTTCTGCTCATCCCTTTTTGTGTATGTATGTATGTATGTGTGTGTGTGTTTGTGTGTATGTATGTATGTATGTGTGTGTGTTTGTGTGTGTGTGTGCATGTGTGCCCATGTGTGTGCCCATTTTTGTGCATGTGTACATATGCATGTAGTACATGTGAAGGGTAAAGGCCAGCCTTAAGTGTCTTTTCTCAGAAGTTTTTAAACTTTTTAAAACTTTTTTGATTTTACATTTATTTATTTATTTATTTATTTATTTATTTATTTATTTAGTGTTAACTGCAGAGATGAAAGTCAGAAGTCAACTTGTAGGCATCAGTTCTCTCCTTCAACAGTGTGAATTCTGAGACTGGAACTCTGTCAGGTTTTATGGCAAGTGTCTACACAGCTGTGCTATCTCATTGACCTGGATTTTTTTTTCTGAGAGAGGATCTTTTACTAGCTGAAACTTGCCAATTAGATTAGGCAAGCTGGCTGGCTGGCACAGGGGTCTGCCTCCCCATTGCCAGCAGGACAAATTCATGCCACCCACACTTGGCTTTTTAAAAATGCGGGTTCTGGGAATCCAATTCAGATCCTCATGTTCTGAAAGCAAGCAAGCACTTTGCTGATGAGGCAGTCTTTCCAGGGCCCTGCTCTGGTTCTTGTTTTGCGTGACACTGGAAAGGTTGTCCTGCCTACCGTAAACAGTTGTTTTAAGGATCAAATGAGATAATTGATACCAAGGTGAGACTAACAGCAGCATGGTAGTTAGTATCAAGAAATGTCACCTACTCATTGCTGAGCTATGCCCACCCAAGTCCGCATGACTTATTTGGATGTGTGAATTTCCATATTCAGTAAAACCCTATATTAATGCTAAGGTCTTTGGGGAGTCTCCAGGCAGAGAGTCTGCAAACAACAGGGAGGCAAGATGGTTTTCTTATTTGTCCCCTGGAAGGTTTTACACTGTCCAAAAATATGGATAAAAGTGAGATAACTAAAAACCTCTTTAGCATGTCTACAAAATGATAAAATTACTCATGAAAGCTTTCTTAAACATTACGTGGAAAGAGACTGTCTGAAAGATGCTAGAAATTATGGATGATTGATGATGGTCCACAGCTCATAGTGTGAATCAGTGCTCTGTATCCGGACATAGTGTATTGGATTGCCTGTATAAATGTTCCCAACTGTTGTGGTTTGAATAAGAAATGTGCCCCATAGGCTCATTTATGTGAACATTCGATCCCCGTCGGGTGTTACCTCATGGAAGATTATGGAAGCTTTAGGAGGAGCCTGCTGAAGGAGGGAGGCCCAGGGATTTGGAGACCTATAGCTTCATTCCACAGTCTGTTCTCACTTTTGCTTACTGTATGAGGATGAACACACACGATCAGTTTCCTGCACCTACTCCTGTGTGATACCGTCCCAACTATGATGAACTCTACATCTCTAGAACCAGAAGCCAAAGTAGATCTTTTCCTTCTTAAGCTGCTTTTGGTCATGATATTTTATCTTAGAATCAACAAAGTAACTGATACATCAGCCCTTCCAAGGAGTACCTGAATTGGTTTGGCTTCCAGATCTTACAGTGTATTTTTCCCCTCTAATTCATGGCATTTAAGTATCCAAGGATCCACACTGATATTAATTATATGTTATGCGCTTTCACAGGATAGTTATAAAAGTAAGTGTTTCCACATTGCAGAGTTTGAAACTGAAACTCATGGAAAAGTTGTATCATTTTCTATTATAACCAAGGAGTCAACCAATGTTAGGCAGAGTATCATGCAATGGAATTGAATCCATTTCATTCAAAGTCTGTGCTTTTAATACTAGTTATATCTCCTTATTTTAGTGAAATAAGTTGTATGTTTTATATATTCAAATTCGGGTCTCTGTCATGGTTTGTACATGAAGAGTCCATGCAGAAGGCTCATGCCTTGAGGGCTGGGTTCCCAGGTGATGGTGTTGTGGGAGGGCTGATGTGATCTTTCATGGGCTCATCTATGCAGAGTCTGTAGCTGAAGAAGCTATAAGTATATGGCTAAGCATTAGAGAGAGAGAGAGAGAGAGAGAGAGAGAGAGAGAGAGAGTCTCTCATTTGCATCAAATGGGCCCAACTCTTCAAAATTCTATGCTTCATATGACTGATAAGCATGTAGTCATCTCTCTCTCTCTCTCTCTCTCTCTCTCTCTCTCTCTCTCTCTCTCTCTTTCAATTGAGAAAAAAGCCTTGCAATATGTAAGGGTGTTTGAAATTGGCTCATCAGTGGTATTATTTTCCTGACCACTATGTGGTGGTTTGAATGAGAATGGCCCCCACAGGAGCATGCATTTATCCATATACACATACATATATATTTGGTTCACAGTTGGTAGGTGTGCTTGGGAAAGATTAGGAGGTATGTCATTGTTGGAGGAGGCATATCACAGTGTGGGGGGAGGATTAAGCTTTGTGGTTTTGAAAAACTTTCACTGTATCTGGTGTTCTTTCTCTCTTACGAACATGAACTCTCAGGTATTCCTGGCACCATGCCTTCACCCCACCATTATGGACTCTAACCCTCAGACTCCATAAGACAATTAAACACTGTTTAAAAAAGGTGTCTTGGCCATGGCTTTTCACTGCTGCAGTAAAAAGCTAACTAAGATACACTGTAATAAAAACTAGACAGAACACTAGTCAGAAAGAACCACTGGTCCTCATAGTTCCTGTTTGATAACAACAGCCTATAGGGCAAGCTTTTCTTCCAGTCTGCTAGCAGGAATATCCAGGAGCAGACCCTGAACTTGGGGAACATTTCTTCCTCAAAATCCAACTGACTTTCTAAGAAGATATTATTTTAGATCATGTACTGATTAGTGTTTTTGTCCTTAGTGATGATGATATTTTGTCAACTTGACACAAACTAGAATCACTTGGGAGGAAGGAATCATCTCAATTAGGCAAATTCCTCCCTTAGGCTGACCTGTAGCCATGTCTGTGTGGCATTTTTCTTGATTGTTGATTGATGGGAAAAAGCCTATACCACTATGGTTGGTGTCACCCCTGAGCAAATATTCCTTGGAGATACAAGAAAAATAATTGACAGTGATCCTGGAAGGCAGCCAATAAGCAGGCTCCTCTGTAATCTCTACTTCAGTTCCTGCCTCCAGGTTCCTGCCCTGACTTCCCTCAGTGAGGGACTATATCTTGTCAGCTGCATAAACCTTGTGCTCTCCAGCTTGGTCAGCTAAATAAAACACAAACAAACCCCCAAACAAGCAAACAGGCAAACAAACAAAACAGCAACGGACACAATCTAGGACAGCTGGCTTGTCTTGGGACCATTAGGGAGCTTGCCCTGTGCAGGCTTCTGCAATTGTGAAGCCTGAGACTCTTCATTAGCGGTGGGGACCAGACATGTCTTTCAACTTTCTTTGGTGATTCTTAATTATTAGTAAATTATAAAATAAGTGAAGAAAGAAATAATTATTTTGTCAAACATTGATGAAAATGATCTAAATAGTGGCTATATTACAGTGATTCACCACGGACTATTATAAGCCTTTGAGTCATCAGAATCTGTGAAATTGCTTTACCATTTTAAAGCAAAATTCACTGCTTTTGTTAAGCATAAAGGATAACTCAATTTCCAACTCTAGATGTAGACACTGGTATAGAAATAGACATAAATAATTAAAAGAGCTGGGAAACTACTTGTCAAATATTATATGGTATCATGAGGAAATGAGTGGTTTAATTGTTCCTTTGTATTTTGAAGAATTTCCTAAATTTTCTACAGCAAATATGTTTTTACATGTAAATAATACTTACTAAAAATATAGTATGTGTATATTTATGTATTCACAAGACCTTGGCGTGTAAGTGCTGGGGTCACAGCTCAGAGTGGTAGAGCATCTGCTTGGGCCGTGCAAGGCCCATACCTTCTCAGGGCTGAGAAAATAGAAGGACTAAATAGAAAATAGAAGTCTAAAAGACAGATAAGTGCTGGTGATGTGGCTTGATTGCAGCATGCTTCCCTAGCATGCATGAAGTCCTGTGTTCAATCCTCAGCATCCAAAATAAAACAAAGTAACACTATAAGCACCCCTTAAGATAAGAGCCAGATGTCACAATACACACTTGTAATCCCAGACCTCAGGAAGCTAAAGCAGAATTTTGAGGTAAAGGCAAACCTGGGCCACACAGCGAGACCTTGTCTCAAAAGCAACAACCAGCCAAACAAAGAAACCAAAACTAAAAGTCCATTTTCAAGTATCAAGATTAGTCATGTAGGCACACAGTAGGCAGCCCTTCCTCTCCCAAGTGAAAACCAGCTGGGAGGGTCAAGCAAACTCCAAGAGGTAAGAGGCCAAGGTCTCCTTGTCTGCTGCAATGGCCTTTCCAGCACCAGAAAATGGTGGCCATTAAACTCCATACTGTGCCTTTCATTTTGTCCTCCTGGTGTCTAAGTGTGGCCATGCATTGCTGAAATAGTGAAATCCACTCCCCACCTCTTTCTGTGCTGATGACTTTTTAAACCTCCAAAACCCCCAGAAAACTAATTCAGGTGGTCTTACCCTCAAGTTTTTGAAAGTTTTGGAAGAGAAAAATGAGTTCTCACTTCACTAAAATGTCATCACCTTTTATGAAAATGAGTTTTATAAAAATGTATCACTGTCTGCCCCTTTCTCCACTGAAGCCATTTCTCTCGGCTGAACTATTTCCAGAAACCTCAGTCTGGTTTCTGCTTCACGTTTTAATTCCCTGTCTCCCCTTCCAGGGAGCTCCATGCAATGCATTGTTTATCTTGCACATGCCCAGCACCCTCAGACCTCGAGCAATGTCCATCCCCATCCAGAGAATCGCCAGCATAATTCTAATCATCTAGATATCATTTCAATTCTTGAACATTTCATAGTTTCATTTCTAAAGGGAAAACAGCAATTGTTTGCTTTTGTGAGCTAGAATGTGGCATCTCCATACATATATGCAGTGTGAATGACAAAATTGGGCTAATTAGCATAACCATTGATTTAGCTATGTAGCAGAGGTGGTGGTAGCACTTGAAATACCTTCTTTGGGAACCTAGAGTGATGGCACAGCAGTTGAGTGTTAGCCACACAAGTATGAGTACCAGAGTTCAGATCTCCAGGATCTTGGAATCCTCACAACCCCTTTAAATTCTGGTCTGGATTGGTATGACCATTTGCCTGTAATTCGAACACAGACAGGGGTCTCCAGAGCAAGCTGGCTGTGAGATTGTGTCAGGAAATTTTTGGTTTAATTGAGAGACCTTGCTTTAAGAATAAGGTGGAAGAGCTAACTGAAGAAGATTCGTGATAACTGCACTTGCACGAAAGTTCACAAGTCCACCCACATAGAGGGGACACAGAAACATACACACACAGTATGGATGGAAATAAACTGGCTGTTTCTTCATTTTCTCCTTACTAAGATACCTAGTTACCTTGTTTCCTCCAAGTGTAGATGATGACTTCAGTACCCATGTCTACCTGTGAGCCTCTTGTGTGCCACACTCTAAGGTAGACCCTGTCTAGTGGGAAAGAGGGCTTCTTGGCCTTTTGAACTTGAAGGATTTCTGACTGGCAATATCAGCTTGGCATTGGATTGTCCAAAGCATTTCTAGGGTGTAGTTGCTGATGCCTGGCTGGAAGTCAGTGGGGGGTCTCAAGCCACAGAATTAATACAAACTCTGGTCTAACTGGCAGATGAGTTCATGGGGCCCTTTTAAAGTACGCTCTACGCAATATCACGCATCTGCGAAAATAATCAGCATTGACTCCAGCCAAGAACTAAGCGGTTCCATCTGAAGCATAACGCACTGGATCTATGCCATGCCACTCTCTAATCAAGAGACAATTTAGCACCTTTTCAACCGCCTCAGGAATTCCCAGCCGCCATTGGATGAGCCACAAATAACCAGTTCCCAACCTTCAAAGGGTTTTTGGTGCAGTACCTTATGTGGCCAATAGAGGTCAGCAGTAGTCAAGTCACTGAGAAGGGCTCCTGGTGCAGTGTTTTGAAATCTAGAACATTCTGCAGGAAACTGTATCTCTCCCTATAGTAGTCCTTAACATTAGTTATTGTAAACTATGGTTCCCCAGAGAAAACTCCAGCTTCTCTGAGCTAGATTCAGATTTGATTCTATGATAGCTTATTAGATAGCTTATTATAGAAAGCCCAATGATCTATTCAAATACCAGAATATCATTACAAGAGAAAGGAACTCCCTCCAAAGTCTCAAAGTGGAGTATCTGAAAGAGTAAGAGAGGGTAGACTGGCCTAAAAGCCATAATTCAATCATTATAACTTTCAAAACACCTTATGTATGATGTAGACAACTGCCGCCTTTAAATATCTTTTAAACGAGGATATGAGTGTGTAAGTCGAAGCTGCCCATGCTATATTGTTGAATTGGAAAACCAGATCGAAGGAAGGCACACATGTAAACTACAGTCCCATTGTAAGTATGTATATCTGTCTTTTCTATTGAATTTTTACTGGTTGATTGCTTGATTGATTTTTGCTTTTGAGGTTTTTTTTTTTTTTTTTTTTTTTTTGGAAACAGGGTCTCAGGAACATGGCCCAGGCTGGCCTGATCCTCACAATGCGTCGGAGGCTGTCCTGAGCCCTGGAAACTTGAATCTTGACCTGCTCGGTGCTGGGACTGTGGATGTGCATCAGCATGCCTGGCTCTGATACGAAAGCTCCGAGTCCAGATACATTAGGGTTCGTTGGTGTGCTCTGTGCTTCTGTTTGGCTCCGGTTTCCTGCATGGTCCTTTCATAGTCACACATATTTCTCTTTATATAATAAAGGGTTACCTTTCTGACAACTTCCTGGATCTTGCAGATGGCCTCTAGTCCTTCCCTGCCTCTCTGGATGATTCTGTGTTTCCCTTACACTTCTACTGACTTGTTAACCTATTTGTCTTCAGATATTTTTTTTCTCTTTAGGAGAACAAGGCACCTGAGTCTGGGGAATTGACTTTGACCTCCCATGGCCCCAGAGCCCAGGGCAGATGCCACCACAAGTAGAGAGATTGGATGAAGGAATGGACTGCAGTAAATAGAAAGTATTGGAGCTGAGGCAGGCCTGGTATGAGCCAATCCCACCAGGCAGCTGTGTGGGCAGCTTGCAGGTTTTCCTGCTGGGAAAACGCCCTGAGATCTCTCCATTAGGGAATCATTCACGGAGAAAATGGGGTGAAAGTGATCCGCCTGGGTGTGGCAGTCTTTGGGTGTGGTAGAAGGAAGAACAACAGAGCCTAGAAGTGGTACGTTGCTAGAATTGATTTCTTCTAATTTAAAAAAAATGACTTCTGACATACATAGCAATTGTACTTACTTATGGGGGCCAATGTGATGTCTTGATACATGTATACATTACATTATGATTAAATCAGTGCAATTACCACATCTATCACCTTAATCATGTCTGGGACCTATGGTGGAACTAAATAGAGTTCTTGCCTAGCACCTAGTATGCTTGAGGTCCAGGGTTCTCTCCCTTGTATCACACACACAACTTATCATGCCTTTATGGAAAGGGTATATAGTTGCCATACACTCATCCACTGTTCAGGTCAGGACAGCTCAGCAGCCTCCATCCTATTATTCTCAGGGTCTTTAGGGTATCCTGTGATGCCTGCTAGGTGGGAGAGGGCTCGTGCATATCAGTTCTACACAAAGAACAAACAGGCAATAAAAAGCTCTGTCAATGATCTACAATCAGCCAGTCTATATTCAGGAGTTGTTTAAAAAGAACAATGCATAAAAGCTTATTATATATAGTCATTTATTTGTGATATTTGAAAGAAAAACTATATATATATATATATTACACTTGAGAGAAAAACAATTATATGTTATGCGGAAGACTGTCAACAGGACACTGATAATATGAACAGGACACTGTATGTATTGATAATATGAACAGGACACTGCATATATTGATAATATGAACAGGACACTGCATGTATTGATAATATGAACAGGACACTGTATGTATTGATAATATGAACAGGACACTGTATGTATTGATAATATGAACAGGACACTGCATGTATTGATAATATGAACAGGACACTGTATGTATTGATAATATGAACAGGACATCGTATGTATTGATAATATGAACAGGACACTGTATGTATTGATAATATGAACAGGACACTGCATGTATTGATAATATGAACAGGACACTGTATGTATTGAGATAGTCTTGAAAAGATGGTACCATCCACATGGAGTGCAGAACTACCCATGAAATTGTTAACATCCTACAATATGATAACTTATAGAATCAGTGTGGGATTCTGAAGTTATGAACATATCTAGAGTGATTCGCTGTACATACTGGGATCACAGTGTTCTAGAAACACTCCTACTGCAGTGAATTAATTAACAAAGGAAGTGGGAAGTAAGAAAAGGTCTGTACACTGTACACTTAGAAGAGAGACTGAATAACCTAAGCTGCACATGGCTTTTGTAGGTAGTGATTTAGATGCATCGACAAACAGTTCACTTAAAATTGTTTGGCTTATTCATGTGTTGTAAATATTTTAGAAGCTTGGAAGGCAGTATGACAACAGCCTGTATTTGTAATTCCAGTACTTGGAAAGCTGAGGCAGGAGGATTGTCTCAAATCCGAGGCCAGCTTGGGCTGCATAGTGAGTTCCAGCCTACCCTGAGCTACAGTACAAGACCCACATCTCAACACAAAGGGAATGATAAAATTATTTCTTGCTTTTCTGCTTGAGCGAGGCAGGCCTGAGCCATGCTGCTGGAGGGAAAAATAATGTATTGTGTGAGGGTTTCCCTCAAGTCTTTTCTCCAGCCGTGATCACAAACTGTGGCTTACTGAGGGGCTAGTCTCTTACACTACCTCCCGAGAACACAGAGCATAGGTATTTAGTTTTAGAATGTGACCATTTAATAGGTCACATAAAATCAAGTTAACAGTCTTTTCTCAATGGTTACTTTTCTCATGTAAAACTATAAAAGCACTTAACACGGGCTCTGTGTCTAATTTAATGTAGAATTAGAGATCCATCTACTATATGCTTGACCGAACTGGTATTTTCTATTTGACCCATGAGCTTCAAAGGAGGCAAGAACTTCCTAGCAACTTACAAGCCAGCAGCGTGTTGGAAATGAAAGTCAAACAAAACTGTGACTGCTTATACTAGGCCCTTTTTATGAATACATCAGGGGGGTTGCAGTTAACAGAAAGGACATGTATCAGAACAAAAGTGCCAACTGATGCGGGAAGCCGAGAAACCCTGGAGAGAATGCATGAAGAAGTGCTGAGAGAATGTGCATTGCTTGCTATGCTTGCTCGCCATGTCAACGGACAGTCTCAGACCCATCTGACATTGGCAGAGCCCTCCCTACGCCCCACCTGGGTCAAGTTCAGAAAGGCAATGCCTTCCTCTGAATAACTGACCATCATATGCAAAAATTAGCAACTTCCACTTCCTGGTTGTTTGCAGTTGGAGACTGTTTGCATATGGACAACTTCTACCAACACTGACTAGCTGCCCTGCCCCCATCCCCTGAGCTGAACATAATAGTTATATGCTAAGATTCTAGGTTATTTGGTGAAAGTGCCATTTCATCAGACTTTAAACAACCCACCTGGCCCCAGCCTTTCTGTATGTGTGGCTGTATGACTGTCCTTTTGTCATTCCCTCACTGTCCTCATCAGATTTCCAAAACCCAAGCTGTGGGTAGAATAGTACCTTGACACCACCTCTCATCCTTGGTGCATACTTATTAGCTACAGAGCACACTCCTGGCCCCTAATACCCTTCCCCTACAGGGCCAAATCTCAGCTGTGGTAGAGTTGGGCTCTGCCACACGTGGTGTGTATCCTGGGGCCCAGTGATCTGCTGAGCAGCTGTCAACATGCCAGTGTCCACCATCAAGCTTTTGCCAGCCCCCCTCAGCCACGGTCTCAGCCTCTTCATTGTCTACTTCTTCATCCTGACTCCTCCTCCAATCTAGCTGGGAAGTTCCTGCAGGCGAGACTTCTCTTCACACTTGGCTTCTGTTACTTGTTGAACTTGGAGAAGAATTGATGGAGAAATGTGTGCTGGAGAATTAGCCTATCTGGGAAACCATCTTCCAGCCTGGTAGAGTACTGGACACAGAGAATCAGCCGATCCACCTGAGGTGGTCTACAGTGCTGGACACGGACCCTCTCTCCCCAGAAGTTAAAGAGCCAGGAGCTGGGAGATGCTAAATAGTCCAAACTGGTCATGTATTTTTAGGAGAGAAAAGCTAGCAAAAAGGATGATTTCTTATATTAAAGGACCTTTAGTCTTCAGATAAGATCATAGAAGAGCCAGTAGGGAAGAGTGTCCCTCAGGGATGTGAGGCATAGTCAGGTGTGCAAGCAAAGAATTACAGGGAGCTCTGCAGGGCCAATGTTACTTCACACACAGTTGGAGCTGATTAAGATGTGGGGTTAGGGAGCTTGACAGAAGGCACAGTGCTTAAGAGCACTTGTTGCTCTTCCAGAGACCAATTCAGTTCCCAGAACCTCTCCAAAGGCACTCTCCTGCACAACACACACACACACACACACACACACACACACACAAATCAATCAATCAATCAATCAATCACTCAATCACTCAATAACTCAATCAATCAATCAAAGTAAGGCTTAAGAGGTGGGATTGGAGATTAATTACAGCAAAGGGTAAGGCTGGTCTGTAAACTTCGAGGTAGGAGAGATTGTCTCCAATCCCCAGTATTTCAGAATGGAAAAAGAAATCTGACGAATGGCCAGTACACAGTGCTGTGCTGTCAAACCCTCTGCGGCTGTGCTGAAGGGCGGCGCTGATGTGATAGGGCCATTGCTTACTTTCTGAACTGAGAAAAGAAACTTTTAAACCAGCATACACCTTTAAAACAAGGAAATCATTTTTTGAAATATCATTTGTTTCTTTTCTTCCACTCGAAAGAACATTAAATAAACCATATGACAAAAAAGTACCAAAATGCATAAAATAAGCATATCTTCAGTAGGTTCTACCAAATGATCCTTACATCAGGACTTGAATTGAACCTTTCTTGAAGACAGGATAAAACTATTTGTGGCTAATTCATGACCTCTCCTGGGCTTTCCTGTGAAACAAGTTGGGGTTTCCAGGGGTCCCTGGCCTTGGGGGAACTGGTGTTTTGCTTTTGAACATCTGCTCTTGACCTCATTAAATATCTGCTTCCAAGAAATGGAGACAGGGTTCTACCCAACATTATGAAGAAAATGTCCACTCAATTGATTTCAGCTTAATGTTGATCTTCAAGCCCATCTTCTTCCTGTTTAACCTCATCTCTTAAATAGTCCACTATTTTCGATCATATTTTGTGCCTGGAACAAAGCCTTTGATGCATGAGCTTTTGGGGATATTCATGATAAACCCTATAACAGAAAGCTAGAGAATGATTATGGGGGGCAACTCAGGGGGTGGGTGCTAAGGTATGGGATTCAAGGTGTCTGAACTCCCAGTCTATCCATACCTGAAGACTTTGTGGGGAGCATGTGAACTGACATAGTTTTCTCACCAAAGTGACCAGTGTTGCCTGAAGGTAGAGAGGTTCTTCAAAGTATTTTGCTGAGCTCATCTGAGATCCTCACCATTCTTTTGTTGTTGTTGTTTTGTTTTTTTGGATTTGGTTTTTTTGAGACAGGGTTTCTCTGTATAGCCCTGGCTGTCCTGGAACTCACTCTGTAGACCAGGCTGGCCTTGAACTCAGAAATCCACCTGCCTCTGCCTCCCAGAGTGCTGGGATTACAGGCGTGCACCACCACCGCCTGGCTTCCCCATTCTTTAACAGACCTTAGGGTCCAAAATTAGCCCAGTAAAATCCCAGGGCTATGTATAGCTCAGCCAATCCCAGGCATTCAGGACTCAGACTGAAAAATGAAATAAGAGGTTCCAATGACAGGTTTTGATTTTCTTTCCTAAGTTTGTGAGTTGAGGCCCCACCTTAACCTCATATCTAGGTGTGACTGGACTTTGTGTCAGCACAGGTCAGGGTGGAACAGTGACGTCTACTCCAGATATCATAACCAAAGAGAACTTAACCATGTGACTCTGTGGTCACATGCATGGACAGCAGAACTGAGGAGAGAAGCTGACACACCTGGGGAGCAGAAGCATGGAAATGCTATCACCACCAAGTATGTTTTTTTGCTATAGGCAGGGACCACTCTCAATAACTAGGGCTTCTCTATAACTTCTCAATAACGTGGGGCTTCTCTATGCTAGGTTATAAGGCAATATTCTCCATAGTGTGCCAAGGTGCAGTCTTAAAGAATGAAACTCAGTTACAGGAGAAATATCCTTTTACACCCCCACTCATACTCAGGGGTGTGGGAATCAGAAGGTGTATACGCCTTCTGACTCACAAAACCAATCAGTACAACTGACCCCTTATCAAGTTGACACACAAACACATCACTATTAAGCCTCAACCCGTACTTTTTTATTCATGCCCAAGATCTAAATAACTTTTAAAAGTCCCCCATCTTTAAAACCTGACACACTGAAACTAATAGAAAAGAAACTGGGGAAGACCCTTGAGGACATGGGCACAGGGGAAAAGTTCCTGAACAGAATACCAATAGTTTACGCTCTAAGATCAAGAATTGACAAATGGGACCTCACAAAATTACAAAGTTTCTGTAAGGCAAAGGACACTGTCAAAAGGACAAAATGGCAACCAACAAATTGGGAAAGGATCTTCACCAACCCTAAATCTGACAGAGGGCTAATATCCAATATATACAAAGAACTCAAGAAGTTAGACCACAGAGAACCAAATAACCCTATTAAAAAATGGGGAACTGAGCTAAACAAAGAATTTTCACCCGAAGAACTTCGGATAGCTGAGAAGCACCTTAAGAAATGTTCAACATCATTAATCATTAGGGAAATGCATATCAAAACAACTCTGCGATTTCATCTCATACCAGTCAGAATAGCTAAGGTCAAAAACTCAGGAGACAGCAGGTTTTGGCAAGGATGTGGAGAAAGAGGAACACTCCTCCACTGCTGGTGGGATTGCAAGATGGTACAACCACTTTGGAAATCAGTCTGGCTGTTCCTCAGAAAACTGGTCATGACACTTCCGGAGAACCCTGCTAAACCTCTTCTGGGCATATACCCAGAGGATTCCCCGGCATGCAATAAGGACACATGCTCCACTATGTTCATAGCAGCCTTATTTATACTAGGCAAAAGCTGGAAAGAACCCAGATGTCCCTCAATGGAGGAATGGATACAGCAAATGTTTATTTACACAATGGAATACTACTCAGCAATTAAAAACAATGAATTCATGAAATTCTTAGGCAAATGGTTGGAACTGGAAAATGTCATCCTAAGTGAGGTAACCCAATCACAAAAGAATACACATGGAATGCAATCACTGATAAGTGGATATTAATTAGACCAGAAGCTCTGAATACTGAATACACAATTAGCATATCAAATGATACCCAAGAAGAGGGAAGGAGAGGGCCCTGGTTCTGAAAAGCCTTGATCCAGCATTGTAGGGGAGTACCAGAACAAAGAAATGGAAGGGGGGATGATTGGGAAATGGGCAGAGGGAAGAGTGCTTATGAGACTGATGGGGAGGAGGGAACCAGGAAAGGGGAAAGCATTCAGAATGTAAGGAAAGAATATAGAAAATAATAAAAAACAAAAATTCAAACAAAAAACAAAACCAAATTCTTACACGTTAAAATTTTAATCCCTTTAAAATAGCCAATCTCTTTTGAAATTTAAAGTCCTTTTAAGTTTCTTAACTGTGGGCTCCACAAAAACACTTTCCTTCTTCAAGAGGGAAAAATATCAAGGCACAATCAAAAGCAAAATCAAACTCTGTCTAATGTCTGGGATCCACTCACGATCTTCCGGGCTCCTGCAAGGGCTTGCCCTTTGTAGCACACACCTTGTCTTCTAGACTCCAGCTGCCTCTACTCCACGGCTGTTGCTGTTCTTGGTGGTCATCTCATGGTATTGGCATCTCCAAAACACTGCTGTCTTCTGCTGAACTGTACTGCACTTTTACAAATAGCCTCTCGTAGGCTCTTTTCATGGTGCTAAGCTTCAACTTCTTTGTATGGCTCATTTAGTGTTGGGCCTTAAACTGCCACTGAGGCTGTACCTTTATCAGTGGCCTCTCCTGGCCTCTCACAGTGCCAAGCATGAGATGCTACCCCATTCATGTTTCAAAACCAGTACCACCTTGGTGACTCTTACACATTATCAAGTCTGGCTGCAAACACGAGGTACAACTGAGACTGCCTGAAGATTTCGCCTTAGTGATGCTGGTCTCTTCTTAATCACTGCTAATTTCTTAGCTCCAATTAACCAGCATCAATCATCCCAGTAATCCGAAGGCTTCATTTTAGTAGTTCTAGCATCTTGTTACTCACAGATGGTTGTCAGCCCCAGATAACCAAAACCACAGAATCTTCACAATCAAAACAGCAATGGCCCTGATAAGAGTCTTTAATCTTCCGTCTGAAGTGTCACAAGTCAGGCCTCCAGCATTTGCACTGTTCTCAACATTATTTTCCAAGTTCTTGCATAACATCCCACAGAGCTCTTAGCATCCCAATGGCTCTTCTAGCTCAAAGTTCCAAAGTCCTTCCACAGTCCTCCCCAAAACACGGCCAGGCTGTCACAGGAATAACCCACTCCCAGTACCAGTTTGTCTTAGGGTTTGTATTACTGCACAAAACATCATAACCAAGAAGCAAGCTGGGAAGGAAAGGATCAGCTTAGATTTCCACATTGCTGATCATCACCAAAGGAATTCACAATAGGAATTCACACAGGGCAAGAACTTGGAGGCAGGAGTTGTTGTGGAGGACATGGAGGGGTGCTGCTTTTCTAGCTGCCCCTGGCTTGCTCATCTTGCTTCCTTATAGAACCCAGGACTAACAGCTCAGGGATAGTACCACCCAAAATGGGATGGGCCCTCTCCCCTTGATCACTAGTTAAGAAAATTCCTTACAGCTGGATCTCATGGAGGCATTTCCTCAAGGGAGGCTCCTTTCTCTGTGATAACTCCAGCTTGTGTTAGGTTGACACACAAAACCAGCCAGTACCACACTAGTGCATGGAACCATCAAAATTTTACTTCCAACTACCTGAGTCTTCTCTCCCTCTTCTCTTCCTCTCTCCCTCACTCTGTCTCTTGCCCTCTCCCCTCTTCTCCCTCCCTTAAGTGCAGAGCCTTAACATATAACACCATCTTCACTCTGGCTACACAGCTCCTTCCTTCCCACAAGCTGAATCTCTTCCGTTATGGAAAACTTCTGTTTAACCACTCCTGTTCCTGAACTCTAACTTACCTCTGAGGACCCTGACAATCTGTGCTAATGAATATCTCCAGAATTTTCTTCTATTGCACCTTCTATTTACTACCTTCTTCAATACAGGTCAGGCTCTGTTTGTAAGCTCACCTTTCCTCATTCTTCTCCTTTCTGATACCCCCCAACATCCCCAATCCCTGCAACCAAAAAAAATTTTTTTCTGGAACACTCAGGTTTCAGATATTTAAACAGGCAATGCAATTATGAAATTATTGTAAAAATAGGACAAACTGTAAAACTTGAAACATTTCTGCTCCAAGACATTTTGATGAAAGATACTCAACCTGCATCAAACTACCTCTTTAAGACAAAAACATTTATTTTTATGTGTGTGAGTATTTTATGTGTGAGTATTTTGTGTGTGTGAGTATTTTGAGTTCATGTATGCATGTGCCTTCCATGCACAGTGCCCACTGAGGCCAGAAGAAAGCATCAGATACCCTGGAACTGGAGTTACAGATGATTGTGAGTTGCCATATGGATTCTGGAAATTGAACCTGGGCTTCTTCAAAAGCTATGAGTACTCTTCATCACAGAACTACCTAGCCAGTCTGGCTCTCTTGGACCTAATAAGGCTTAAGGCTTGCTCTAGGAGGGACTATGTAGGACTCCCGAGGCTTAGCTTTGACATGAAAATGCTGTATAATGTCAATGACCAAGATAACAGAAATTAGGAAGTCATATAAGAAGGAAGAATGAGAAATAGGAGTCATAAAGCAGTGAGGGTGTGAGTCTCTGGGTTTTTCTATCATTTGAATAGAACTCTACCTTCACTTTTTGCACAAGAAGTTTAGGGAAGTTTTTGTCTAAAGTCAAATATCCAGGCACCATAGTAGTTGACATTTGTTACTAAGCTTCATCTTGGGGCTTTCATTGAAGCCCCAAGATGAAGATGCTCTTATTCCCTGTTGGGTGCAGAGGAATGGATGGGTAGATGCTCTCATTTTATTTCTTACAAGGAAGAAAGCAGAAAGCATTTTCTTTGTGGGCAGATAACATGCTGGTGTTTCAATGCCATCAAGAAACTCTCACGATCGCAAAGGATAAAGAAACCACTCACTGCACAGGGTTCATTCTCAGTCAAGAAGAATAAAAGGAGAGAAACCCACATCGTAGGAGTTGGACCAACCATCAGCTGCCACAAGGACTGTTACACTTGGACAAGGTGACAGAGCAAATATGAACAGACTCCCTTCCCACAGCCGTAATCTGGTGTTTGTAGCCTTAAACGTAACACATGAAAAATCCCTTCATGTTCCAAGTTTCCTGGTTATATGATACTAGGATTTTTAAAAATTTTTTATGTCCTGTAATTTCATTTTCAGACTCATAAACTATATAGCACCAAACTAAAGCCATTTTAGATATAATGAGATGTTTCAAAATCTTAAAAATGATTATGTTTTTCTTCAGTATCATTTTACAACAGCAATCCCATTTCACATTTAAGAATAGTTTAGGGTGGTTTTATTTGACTGATTTCTTCAGCTAGTGTGCTAGGTTTTGTCATTATGACAAATACCTGATATAAATAACTTAAGGGAGGAAAAATTTATTTATAGTTTCAGAAGTTTCTATCCACAGTGTTTGGCTCTGTTGATTCTGGGCTCATGGTAACACACAACCTCGTGGTGGTGGGAGAATATGGCAGAGGGCAGACAGGAAGTATGATGTGGGGATTAGGGTGAGGGATCAGGTATAGCTTTGAAAAGCCCTACCCTTAGTGACCTACATCCTTCAGCTAAAGTTTCCTCAACTTCCTCAAATAGCACTGCCACACGGGAGACCAAGTGTCCAACACCCAAGATATAGCACCTTAGTGTGCACAATCCGGAGTTCACAGTTTCCATCTCCGGGGTTTGACAGGTCTGGTTTGACTCTTTAGTGCCATATTGTATGGCATGAATTCGATTCATTAACAGTGTGAGCTGAGTTTTACTTTAATGGGCAGGGCATGCTTCACTTGAGTTCCTCTATTATGTAGAACAACACTTAGAAACAAACAAAAAACAACAGAGAGAGAGAGAGAGAGAGAGAGAGAGAGAGAGAGAGAGAGAGAGAGAGAGAGAGAGAGAGAGAGAGGAGACGGAGACTTGAATCCCATGGAAAAACGTTGTGTTCTTCACAGGGCTATCTGCCAAGCTTTAGTTCCATCTTCTGCTATTCCGTGCTGCCTTCAGATTTACTTCCTGCCATTCAAGTCTCCCATTTTACCTGGCGCCCTCCATTTTATCACACTCTAATTCATCCAGATGTGAGTCCCACAGAGAACCAGACTATTGACTAAAGAGCAGAAGAAGACAAGTTTGTAATGTTATTACCATTAGCTGCTGAGTTCACAACAATTAAATCTAATATTCTGTAGTTTCTTCCAGCCTGACTCACTGAACCTGGGGCTGTCAGCATGGATGATATTCAACAAGATGCATCTAGGGCATCGAATGGTCTGGTTTTTCACTACTCACCATGTAAAGACATCTGTGTGATGTTAAGAGGAAGAACAAGAATAAAGAATTCGGCTTAGACTGTTCAAACCCCAAATAGAAATTGAGGCAGAGTAATGTGTCTCCGTTTTTTTACCCCAGCCTGGAGCAAGACCTTATCTCTGGGGTTTCTACAACTAAAGGAAACCCTGACCTCCATCAATGGCAGCAGCCACAGCCTGCTCCTGGATACAGAGAACCACAGAGACTCTCTGCTCATGACGTATGAGCTGCTGACAGTCCTGCCAATGTCTGAATTAAAGTTTATGTACTGACTCACAGGGTGAAGAGAGAATTTTAGAGTCAGGATGTGAGAGCTCTTTTTTCCTTTCCACTTTGGAGGTAATTAGAGTCAAGTCCTGTTCCCAGGGTGCAAGGCTGGCGGTGCTGGCCACCTCGAGCAGGGCTATTTATCATGGTGCCCAGTGAGAATCTTCCGAGAAGCCACTTTTTATATATATAACGTATGATGTTAAATAAATTTACAAACATGACACAAATCATGCCTGATCCTCAGGCTTAGTTCTGATCACCCCACCTTCCCATCCCCTCCTTGCCTGACTCATTCTGGATCTTGACCTTTGTCACCTCCTGGTGTTTCCCTGACTGTTGATATCTTGTTAGCTTTGGCATCACCTC